>NC_133370.1:47801206-47925750 GCF_049309525.1 Garra rufa
CTTTAAATATCCATAGCAACCTCACCCAATGTAACAATACAAGGATAGACATTTACATTACATTTAGACATTTAGCAGACGCTTTTATCCAAAGCGACTTACAAAAGAGGACAATGGAAGCAATCAAAATCAACAAAAGAGCAATAACATGCAAGTGCTATTACAAGTCTCATTTTGCCTAACGCAGTACACGTAGCAAGTTTTGTGTGTGTGTTTTAAAAATTATATAATAAATAAAAAGATAACAGAATAAAAAAGAAAAAAAATTGACATGAAATTGCTCTTAATTCTAGATCATCAAAAATAAAAAAAAATGCATGAATTACTCCTGGCCTGCTACATAATTTAACATTTATACATTTAGATGTTAAATACACCACTTATTTTTAATAGAAATATTCTATAGTCTATATATCAGACATTTCAAAACACTTATTCGGATTTGACCATTGTCTTTCAGGTCTGTTTTTGTTAAATAAAGGGTGGTGCATTGTTTTCAGCCCATTAAGGCAGGGGTTCACAACACTGGAAAAGATCCACTGTCCTGCAGAGTTTAGCTCCAGCCCTAATCAAACACATCTAAGCCAGCTAATCTAGGATTTCAGGATCGCTAGAAAGCTATACAGGCATGTGAGTTTGATCAGGGTTGGAGCTAAACTCTGCAGGACAGTGGAGCTGGAGAGCCAGAGTTTCCCAGTCCTGCATTAAGATCTCAGCAGGAACAAAACATGCTTTAGTGGAAAATCAAATCAGCAATTCAGCAGTAAATAGAAATGTGATTAGCTGCTTGTTGCTTTCTAGAGTAGTACTTTAACTCTCTGCACTGCTTTCTTCTCCGGTCCGTTCAACAGGGGATATAGTGGCCTGATCGTCACATGTTCAGTTGCAATCGAAATTATTCAATCCCCAGAGAGTGAAGTACTTTACGAATACAAGTTTTTCTGAAGATCCAGTACTAGAATTTTTTGATTAACACATGGATGCTTTCTTTCCAATATAATAATAAAAAACACTTAATGAAAAACTCAAAAGCCCAAAATCTCAAACATGAAAGGTGCATGAAAAAAAACAGTATTTTTGCCTGCATAAAAAGTAAATACATTTTTGTTTTTTAGTAAAACTAGATCACTAGATAAGACCCTTATGCTTCACCTGGGATCGTTTAGAGCGCTTTGAAGCTGCACTGAAACTTGTTGGCCACCATTGAAAATATGTATTGTAATAAAACAGATAAAGTGCCAAAAAAAAAGAAACGCCTAACAGTGTCTTTTGGATGCTTTCTTTCCACTAGTCTGAAATGACACTTTATGAAATAACAAAAAGACCAAAATCTCAGACTTGACAGGTGCATGAAAAATCAATGTTTTTGCCTGCATAAAAAGTAAAAAGTTAATACATTTTTGTTTTTTAGTAAAACTAGATCACTAGATAAGACCCTTATTCTTCACCTGAGATCGTTTAGAGCCTTTTGAAGCTGCATTGTAACTGCAGTTTGGACTTTCAACCAGTTGGCCACCATTGAAAATATTTTGTACTTGAAATCTATTGACAAAAATAGATAAAGTGCCAAAAAATGGATGCTTTCTTTTCACCAGTCAGAAAAAACACTTAATGAAAAACTCAAAAGCCCAAAATCTCAAACATGAAAGGTGCATGAAAAAACTGTTTTTGCCTGCAAAAAAAGTAAAAAAAATTATCACTAGATAAGACCCTTATTCGTCACCTGGGATTGTTTAGAGCCCTTTGAAGCTGCTGTTATGACCTATTTAGGGACCAACATAAGAGCCATTCTAAAACCAACAAAAACAACAGTGGCCAGAGCAAAAAGTTAAAAGTTTTATTGTAAAAGTAAGAGAATATGACCAAAACAGAAAACAAAAGGAAATGTACTTAAACTTACATCTTAAATAAGGATTGGTGAGCTAACTAATTTAGACTACAACTTACTGAAGAGTTAAGAAAAACTTCCTATCTCCCGAGAAAGAAATTAAACACAATAAAAGTCTTCCGGGTCAGCTCACTTACCTATGCTTTCTATGTACTCTGTTATAACTAAACAAACAATCACTCACCATCCTTAACAAAAGAAAATAAGGAAAACAAAATCCAAAATCAAACACAAAACAGAGTTTCCAGGGCAAGCCGCCATTGAAGTGCCACCAGCAGCTCTTAAATAGGCAGAGGCTTCAGGTGTGTGTGCTATGGTCTCCGCCCCCATCCAATTAGCAGCTGCACTCAGAACAGAAACAAAGAGAGAAAGAGCAGGGGCTCGTAACAGCTGCACTGAAACTTGTTGGCCACCATTGAAAATATGTATTATAATTGAAATCTATTGACAAAAATAGATAAAGTTCCAAAAAATGGATGCTTTATTTTCACTAGTCTGAAAAAACACTTAACGAAAAACTCAAAAGCCCAAAATCTCAAACATGAAAGGTGCATGAAAAAAAAAAACAGTATTTTTGCCTGCATAAAAAGTAAATACATTTTTGTTTTTTAGTAAAACTAGATCACTAGATAAGACCCTTATGCTTCACCTGGGATCGTTTAGAGCCCTTGAAGCTGCACTGAAACTTGTTGGCCACCAATGAAAATATGTATGGTTATAAAACAGATAAAGTGCCAAAAAAACACCTAACAGTGTGTTTTGAATGCTTCCTTTCCACTAGTCTGAAATGACACTTTATGAAAAAAGACCAAAATCTCAAACATGAAAGGTGCATGAAAAAACTGTGTTTTTGCCTGCAAAAAAAGTAAATACATTTTTGTTTTTTAGTAAAACTAGATCACTAGATAAGACCCATATTCTTCACCTGAGATCGTTTAGAGCCTTTTGAAGCTGCATTGTAACTGCAGTTTGGACTTTCAACCAGTTGGCCACCATTGAAAATATTTATTGCACTTGAAATCTGTTGACAAAAATAGATAAAGTTCCAAAAAATGGATGCTTTATTATTTTCACTAGTCTGAAAAAACACTTAACGAAAAACTCAAAAGCCCAAAATCTCAAACATGAAAGGTGCATGAAAAAACTGTGTTTTTGCCTGCAAAAAAAGTAAATATAATTTTTTTTTTTTTTTTTTTTTTTTTTTATCACTAGATAAGACCCTTATTCTTCACCTGGGATTGTTTAGAGCCATTTGAAGCTGCATTGAATGAAACTGCAATTTGGACTTTCAACCTGTTGGCCACCATTGAAGTCCACTACAGTATATGGAGAAAAATCCTGGAATGTTTTCCTCTAAAACTTAATTTCTTTTCGACTGAAGAAAGAAAGACAAGAACATCTTGGCTGATAAGGGGGTGAGTAAAGTATCTGTGCATTTTTGTTTGACTCATGTCCAGCAGATGGCAGTATGAAGCCTGTTTCTACTCGCGATCGCCATGTCTCTCCTACAGCAGAGGAAGATTTGGCTTAGCGAGTGAAGAACGCTGTGAGAAAGTCAAGAGACTCCGCGCTCACCGTGGCGGAGGAGACAGAGGTTGCCATCTGCGGCAAGGAAGGAGAAACGCTGCCAAGGGATTTATCCCGCGACCGATTCCTCTGTCTGTAGACCGTCGTCCGCGTAAAGTGTCGATCCACAAGACACGGGCCGAGCTGTCGAGTTCAGGGAAGCTTCCTCCAAGGACTCACTGTCGTCTCGTCCGCGCTCGCCGCTGAGAATCGTCCGGTGTCTCCCGCATTATGGGAAACGCAGCTACTGCCAAGAAAGGCAATGAACTGGAGAGCGGTGAGTTAAGAAGGAGGAGCGTTTGATTCATCCGATGCATTAACGTTACTTTCAAAAGTCCTTGCAGGTTTAAAATGTCAGTATTTATGTCACTTTGGAGTCAGGGCTAATGTTAGTTAGCTGGTTAGTGAGTGCAAACGTAATTGCGGATTATACGATCAAATCGTCTTTTTTCTCCATTCTCTATAGTCATAAAATAAAAACATTTGCATTTAGATCGCTCTGCTGTACTGGTTTGTCATTTAGAAACCACAAAGTGAGTCAAACTAGCTTGATCGAAGGCCTGCGGCTATCAAGGCATTCATTATGCACATGAATGGAAATGCTAACACAAACAGAAACTTATAAACACAGGGAGGGTCGTGCAAACGGGTTTGTTTTCATGACTTCTGCTTCAAGTATGCGATAGAGCCAAAAGGTTAGAGGCTAATAAGCTATTTGCTAGGTTAGAGGCCCAGACCTGCCTCTGCTGCTTGCTGCTAGCCTGTATATCAGGAGAAACACTCGCGAAAACGCTGTTTCTTATCGTTCACATATGTTTTCTGCGTTTCCAGTTGCCTTCAGATAATGGACATACAAATGAACGCTTAATGTAGTTGTCTTGAACCAAGCCTGGAGAATAAATACAATTAGCAGTGGCTGTCAGGTCGGGCCTGTTAACAGCAGTCTCTACTGCTTCTAGTAAACAACATCAAGCCATTAAGTTAATTAAACGCTTGTTGTAGCTGGTGAGCATATGATGATCTCTTGATAAACTTACTAAAACGAGAGGTTTCTTTCTGTATTCTGTGTTTGTTAGGATAGATGTTGTTTAATATTCACTATTATGTAAGATTTTTTTTCCCAGTAAACTCTTAACTTGCTGCTTATTGATAGATAGTAAGGTATTTGTTGTAATAGTTATGTTTAGGTATTGGGAATGGTGTTAAGGGATGTAGAATTAGGTTGTGCATTAAATATGTGACCCTGGACCACAAAACCGTTTGTAGTCTTAAGTAGTGAGGGTATATTTGTAGCAATAGCCAAATTATAGATTTTTCGTTTATGCCGAAAATCATTAGGATATTAAGTATGTATCATATTTCATGAAAAATTGTAAATTTACTATCGTAAATATATCAAAACTTAATTTTTGATTGGTAATATGCATTGCTAACAGTGTTGGGGAAAGTTACTTTAAAAGTAATGCATTACAATATTGAGTTACTCCCACAAAAAGTAACTAATTACATTACTTAGTTACTTTTTATGGAAAGTAATGCGTTATGTTACTTTTGCATTACTTTTTAAATCTGAGCAGGGCTTGCTTGTTTGTTTTTAACATAAAAAGTTCTATTTTTGGCCAATGTAAAAACCTTTTTACACCAAAAGCCTCAGGCTTAGAGAAAAGTAAATTGACGTCTGTACAGTAGACCGCAGATAAAAAAATGTCAACTCTTCAGCAATAAAAAAGGGAAACAAATGTTAGATTATCTTGAGTAATTTTTGTTTATTAGTATGGATGAATTGGATCATCGAAGGTCTGCAGCAAAGACATTGATTAATAAAATAGGATTAAATACATAAAGCATATTTGTATTTAACGTTTTTAATTATTGGAGGTTTGCATTGAATTTTGTTGTTTTTATTCATTTTAAGGAATACTGTATCTGTTTTTTAGTGAGTGAGATGAATTAATGCATGTTCACATTTATTCTAGAACTAAAGTAACATCTTACAATTTCTCTCAACATGGGGACAGGAGAGCTTTTAATCAATAAATGGGGGGAAAAGTAACTGGCGTTACTTATTTGAAAAAGTAACTCAGATATTTTCTTGTCAATTAAAAAGTAATGCGTTACTTTACTAGTTACTTGGAAAAAGTAATATTATTACGTAACTTGCGTTACTTTTAATGTGTTACCCCCTGATTGCAAATAACCATTGAACAATTTAAAGGTGATTTTCTTAGTATTTACATTTTTTTTTTTTTTGCACACTCAGTTGTATCTCTGCCGAATATTGGCTTATTCTAACAAAACATACATCAAAGCAAGGCCTATTCAGCTTTCAGATGATGTATAAATCTCAATTAAAAAAACGGACCCTTATGACTGGTTTTGTGGTCCAGGGTCACATATATGCTTTATATGTAATACTAAACAGCAAATATGCTAGTAATATGCATGCTTATGAGCAACTAGTTAATAGTAAATAGTGTTCTCTAATCTAAATTGTTACTGTTCAAGCTTTTTATTTTATGTTCTTAAACCGAGTATGCCCATATGCATAATTGTCTAAAGTGAATGCAACAGCGCAGAAAGGCGATAAATTGCATATAATTGGTGTTTTTCAATCAATGGTCAATGTTTGAAACGCCTCAGACAGGTTGATGTTTTTGAGTAACACATGAGGCGAGTTAGCTCTGTGTTTGATTGTGTAGTTATTCACTCGCATCATGCTTTTCCATGAAAGACGTTTTATTTCCGCAGGGCATCTGCATCTGTGCAGGTGTGTTTGATGGATGTAATAAGTGACATACAGCATTGTTAACCTGGAGTTTAGCTGTAGTTAACTTGGTTGCATTAAGCAGAAAGAGGTAAAGAAAACTTGCTAATGGGCTTTAAAGGCTAGTGAAATCATATAATACTATAATATGTTAATATTTATAACTATTACTATTTGATGTTATGCATAAAGTTAATTTAAAAATACTTTTATAATCATAATTCGTTTAAATATATCTTTAGATTCAAAGACCTATCTCTGTCCATGCTGAAAAGAATAGGAAACCAGCCTAAGCTGGATTGCTGATCACAGTTTGTTTAAGGTGGTCTCTCAGCCTGACTAAGATGGGTTTCATCTGGTCTAGCCAGCTGATCTCTGAACCTGAACAGTTGAAAGGTGCATTAGAGTAGTTTAAGACTTTTTTTTTTCCTCAACACAGGGTCTTTGTTTAGATGTGTGAACATGAATAAGAGCAAAAACATAAGGATTGCCTCCTTTAAATCGTATATTATGCTAACTTTATACAAACTAGTATATGCACATTAAACTTGGTCAAAATGTACTTTTTGTACAGAATTTAGAAATTTTATAAGCGATCCTCAAGAAACATAAAAATAATAAAAAGGAATGTCCTTGCATTTTATTAAGGCAGCATAATAGAGTGGGGGTAAAAAACAAGTTTTTCGCCTTTAAAAAAAGTTTGTACTATGAAGATCTTCCATGTCATCTTCAGAATATGTGACCCTGGACCACAAAACCAGTCATAAGGTAAAATTTTACAAAACTGAGATATATACATCATATGAAAGCTCAATAAATAAGCTTTCTATTGATATATGGTTTGTTAGGATAGGACAATATTTGGGCGAGATGCATCTATTGGAAAATCTGGAATCTAAGGGTGTAAAAAAAAATGAAAATACTGAGAAAATCACCTTTAAAGTTGTCCAAATTAAGTTCTTAACAATGCATATTACTAATCAAAAATTACATTTTGATAGGTTTACAGTAGGAATTTTACAAAAAATCTTCATGGAACATGATCTTTACTTAATATCCTAATGATTTTTGACATAAAAGAAAAATCAATAATTTTGACCCATACAATGTATTTTTGGCTATTGCTACAAATATACCCCAGCGACTTAAGACTGGTTTTGTGCTCCAGGGTCACATATAAGATTTGAAAGGCTTGAAGCTATCTTCTGCAATCAACACTAGTTTAAGTGTGACACATCCTTACCCGGATGGACCTGCATCTCCAAATGCAATGTGGACTTCCAGGGCTCTACACTTTTCTTTTTCGGAGCACTTGTGCTCCTAATTTAAAACATTTAGGTGCACAGTCAAAATTTTAGAAGCACCTTCTAATCCTAATCAATCAAAACATCTGATCAAAAATTAGCCTTCCCTTCCTTAAAGTGATTTACAGGGGAATTTTGTTTTTGCTTTTGTAATGGCATTTTTCTAACCTTATTAATTTTCTTTTTTTTTTTTAATTGTATTTTTAAGCTTTTTAAAATTGTATTAAAACAACAGAATAAGAACAAGTAGAATAATAAGTTACCACTCAAATAAATAAGTATTAACAAAATTAATTTGTACTACAGAGGTGGCAAAGAAGAACACAAAAGTGGCTTGTAGGTGTATTTTCATGTTTAACGAGTACAATAAAATTCATAATTTTATGTTGGATTTAATGTTTTAAATATACAATTTGGATTCAGAAATATTAAATGATTTAAATAACTGAAAAGATACTTTAAAAATAACTAAATCTGCCAGCAGGTGGCAGCAAGACACTGATTTAATTACTGAATCATTAATTGATTTGATTTGTTTGAATGGCTGATTCATTTAGGAATAAAGCAAGGGAAAACTGAATCATTGACTCACTAAATTGGTTTAAAAACGCATGTTCATTCATAAACGAAACACCGCTGTGTTTGAATGGACATGTGCAGCGGCTCAGTTGTGACTTGTTTCAGACTATTTCTGACAATGAGCAAAATCAGGCAATGTAAGCCACTTAATATTAACTTCTTGTTTATTGAACTGTTGTATTAAATCAATATCTCACTTACAAACTCCCTTTAAAATCATTTAAAGCTGTCACTCATCTTAGTTCATCGCGATCTCACAAAGTTCCATTATAATCAAAGCCAATCTCTTATTTACACTCTCTACACTTTATGAAAGGATTTGTGAGATATTTCTGTGATGCATTACTTGACGTTGCAAAAACAGAAGATTGGCCAATAGCACATGGTGCTCCTAAATATTTTTTCTTAGTTGCATTTCATGTTTTATCTCATGGAAACTACTGATGCTGCCACTGTAACTATTTAGCTTATTGTAATGTCATTTTAAAGTAATATTAAAGCAGGATTTACAACAGTTAACATTCTCACAACAGTTAGATTAGGTCCTTGAATCTGATTGGTTGAGCAGTGTTCATCTTGGTGCTTTCCAGATCAGCTGTTAGTCTATGCAGGGAGATTTTTCACAGATTTTTTTTCTGCAGGATTCATCATTGCGCCAGTGGGACGGGGAAAATGACTGTTTATTAAGGAGTCGTTGAATTGTTTACTCAACCATTTTGTGCAAAATCTCTGAGTCATTTAGAGGCTGTGTTTGCAGCTACACTCTCAAAAATAAAGGTGTTTCAAAAGCTTCTTCAAGCGATGCCATAGAAAAACCATTTCTTGCTTACCTTTTTATAATCTGAAGAACCTTATTTGCCACAGAGAACCTTTTGTGAAAGAGATAAGGTTAAAGGTTCTTTATGGAACCATTTAGACAGAAAGGCTCTTCTATGGCTTCGTCAAGCACCTTTATTTTTAAGAGTGGGTTTTGGCAGGGCAAAACAAAGTAACTGGCAATATTTTGCCTAAAATGCGGCTTACTTAGTATTAACGTCTTGTTTTTTGAACTGTTGTATAAAAGCAATAAACTTTTTCTTTAAAACCATTATATGGATGGAAAACGGGTGAAATAACTATAATTTGTATAAAACGTAAAGCTAAGATATTGATCAGTGCATAACGGCCCCTGCACATCCCTGTGTACAGAATGATACAGTTTAATTATCTGAGCACCTAGTAATGTAATAAATACATTATGATCATTATTATTATTTATCAGAGATTTTCTTACATAAAATGTAAGAAAAGTGTATGCTAGAAGCAACATAAAGTCTGATACAAGTGATTTTGTCTTGTTAAACTGGCAGATTTTTCACTTCATCTAAGTTAAAAATGAAAATACCAGTGTAGTAAGACAAAATACTCTATATAAAATATATGAAAAATTTTCTTCTCAGATAAATTTGTAAATGTTGATTTAAGGCGAGACACAGGGCAGGTGAATAAGGTAAAAATAAAATTAACTAATAGTTATCATCTTACGTAGTTGATTGATTACATTGATAATTGCAATTTTTTTGTATTACAAGTTTTCTAAAATGTAAGGCTTCAATATTTAAATTGTTTAAATAAATATGCGCTAATTTTCATACATTTCTAGCACAAAAATCGAAACACTGGATAAAGTCAGTTTCAAAATTCTTGTTTATTTTTTTCGACATATTAAACTCAAATGTTTTTACAGATAGGATTTTGGGTCTAATTTTGTCACTCTGAAATTCATAAAATACTGAGAACATGCAGAAAACAATATATGTGACCCTGGACCACAAAACCAGTCTTAAGTCGCTGGGGTATATTTGTAGCAATAGCCAAAAATACATTGTATGGGTCAAAATTATTGATTTTTCTTTTATGTCAAAAATCATTGGGAAATTAAGTAAAGATCATGTTACATTAAGATTTTTTGTAAAATTCCTACTGTAAACGTATCAAAATGTAATTTTTGATTAGTAATATGCATTAAGAACTTAATTTGGACAACTTTAAAGGTGATTTTCTCAGTATTTTGATTTTTTTTTGCACCCTTAGATTCCAGATTTTCAAATAGATGCATCTCAGCCAAATATTGTCCTATCTTAACAAACTATACATCAATAGAAAGCTTATTTATTGAGCTTTCATATGATGTATATATCTCAGTTTTGTAAAATTTAACCTTATGACTGGTTTTGTGGTCCAGGGTCACATATATTAATTACAGTTTTTTGGGAAAGGAAATGTTGTATAAAATCAAGCAAATTCTACATGAACAAGTCCCTCTGTAAAAACCTTCAGGATATAGACAGGAATAAAAATGTCAAGTTTGGTGTGTGTAAGTGCTACTGAAGTGGAGATTTATGGCTCAGTGTAGGAGAAAAAACTAATTTTGAGAAAACAGCCTTTAAAAAATATGTATTGTAATTGAAATCTATTAGATAAAGTGCTATAAAAGAAACACTCAACAGTGTGTTTTGGATGTTTTCTTTCCACTAGTCTGAAAAAAACACTGAAAAAGCCCAAAATCTCAAACTTGACAGGTGCATGAAAAAGCAGTGTTAAGCTTGATTTTTAGATATTTGTATGTTGTAGAACTCCTTGCTTTACAGTTTTTATAAATGATGCACTTCATTACAATCATTACAGTTTAGTTTGCCATTAAATTCCCAGTTACCTCTGTTTGTATTTCATAACATTTATAGGTTGTTGGACTATCCATAATCTTGTCCATAAAAAATATCAATTTCTATAAATTGATCTTAAATTCTAAAGTGTTGTAGTCTTTGTCTATAACCATTTGTTCTCATAAGCGGTCATACTTTACAAAACGGTTCATTCCAGGCCATCACATACTTGCGACGCGAGAACTTACCATAAAAGGATGTGACAGTGAGAAGAATCCTCCTGCAGACGTCTGCCGTTGTAAAAACCTTCAAACCAGTTATTCAGTGCAGTACGGCTCTTGAATGTTTTACCAAGTTGTTATAAACTGATGAATGTCCTAAGATTGTCTCTATTCGTTGTGTTTGTCTTGTTCAGCATAAATGATAAACTTTTGAGTCATTTTGAGTCTATCAGCGTTTGCTTTGTCTAGTTGTTTTAGTCACGTCTAATCCATGTCTTGCACCGTCTAACTGATGTGATTGTTTGACAGAAGTCTTTCTTTTATCTCTCTCTTTGTCTTTCTCTCTTTTTCTTCATCATCCCATCCATGTGGGTGAATGTTCCTGAAAATCCTTGGTGATCTGTAGAGACTTTTGGTATGATCACAATTACATTAGGTTACCTCAGTGACGGAAAAACATTTGCGTAAATTCTGAAAGAAATCTTTGGCTTTTTTTTTCCGTCACTGCGGTCGACTGAAGTCTGCTGTGTTGTTTGTTTTATGTGGGATTGTCTTAACTTATACTTTTAATGTCCTGCTCCTGTCTTAGTAAACAAAATGCATGCATGCTTCACAGAAACACTTTTTCACCACTGGTGTTTATGACAACCCTTGTGAGATTTGCCTGATTTTTAGTACTAGAACTGTAAAAATATTCTCTTATTTGCTTGTCATCTTAAAAATAAAGTATTGTTTGGTTTTTGATGCATTTCAGCTATAATGCGGGAGCTTTTGCTCAATTGTAGTCTGATTTTTGTATTTCTTCCTTGCAGTGAAAGAGTTTCTAGCCAAAGCCAAAGAAGATTTCTTGAGAAAATGGGAATCACCACCACAGGTGAGTTTTTTTTTTTTTTTTTTGTTTTTTTTTTTTTTTTTGTTCTTCCTTATTAAAAGTGAAGAGGCACAGTATAATGCCATGCGCACAGTCACCAACTGAAGCAACACAATCATATTCATTTTCAATAGCTCACCTCTAGGCTGTCTAAGATGTAGATGAGTACGTTTCTTTATCAGATTTGTGGAAATGTGTCATTCCATCACTGTCTCTCTGCAGTGAATGGGTGCCGTCAGAATGAGTCCAAACAGCTGATAAAAACATCACAATAATCCACTAGTAATCCACACCACTCCAGTCCACCAGAAGCCAAAATCTGCATGTTTGTAAGGGAGAAACCCATCACTGAGACGATTTAAATTGTCACTTCTGGCCAAAATGTTAGTGCATAGTTTATAATGACTCTTTTCTTTTCCTAAAATTTCTTTCCTGATTTAAACCAGAACTTTTCCACTTTTTAAAATGCCTTGAGGTATTTGTTTTGTATATTACAAACATGCAGGTTTTTAGTTCACTGGACTCATTAATTGCTTAATTTCTAAATTAAGAAACACATTTTTTGTTTCTAAAATTCCAAAATCAATTCAAGTCTGTGATGTTTTCTGTTGTTGATGAACAAATCTCCTCCCATGCAGTTTTTGGAATAAGTTTTGTGCTTTGTTACTTTTTATATGAAATTCTCAGCTTTTAAATTGTCAATTCACCACAAAATTTAAACGTATCTCTTTAATATCATCTCATTCAGCAACAAATTGGAGTAGAAATATAAATATATCATTATATTTTTGATAAGAAAACTACCTTTTTTCTCTTTTTTTTGGATTATCTAAAAATAATCAAATCTGCACTCTATATTTGACTCTTTGTTTCTGTGTAGTTTACAGCATTAGAGAAAATTTGTTTTTCTTAAGAAAAATTGACATGAGTATATCCCTGATTTGTGATCCTGGACCACAAAACCAGTCAATTTATGAATCTGAAGCTGAATAAATAAGCTTTCCATTGATGTATGGTTTATTTGGATAGGACAATATTTGGCCGAGATACAACTATTTAAAAATCTGGAATCTGAGGGTGCAAAATATTGAAAAAAATCACCTTTAAAGGTGTCCAAATGAAGTTCTTAGCAATGCAAATTACTAATCAAAAATTACGTTTTGATATATTTAAGGTAGGACATTTACAAAATATCTTAATTTTTTTTTTTACATAATTTGGACCCATAAGTTTTGTGGTCCAGTGTCACATATATCCAACTGAACAAATATCGAATCGAATCAAGAGTTTGTGAATCATAATCAGATTTTAATATACTGTCAATACTGAAGTTATATATGTAGACTAAAATCATTTTAAAGAAAATGTTTACGTTTAGCAGTGTGTATGTATACTTGTATTTTCTTTAATATTGTATCACTTATTATTATGATATTGTAGGACAGTTTATTTAACTGTGTGTTTTGTCCCATAGAGCACAACTGGTTTAGATGACTTTGACAGACTGAAGACGTTGGGCACGGGCTCTTTCGGGAGAGTCATGCTGGTTAAACACAAGGCTACAGATCAGTTCTATGCCATGAAAATTCTGGATAAACAAAAGGTTGGTTGTATTATGCAGTTAACCACGATTACCTTGCATTTGTGAGTATTTCACACCATGAAAATGTAATTTAAGTTATTATAGAGAAACCATCAATGATGCTTTCTAAGTCTCAATTATTTTTGTAAGGTATAATTTTCAGCTAACTGCGAGTCAGACCTTGGTATAAATAAATACAGTATTTATGATGGTGTATGATCATCTGCTCAAGAATTCTTATTTAATTTGTATTTATTCTTTGGTAGGTGGTGAAGTTGAAACAAGTGGAGCATACACTAAATGAGAAGAGAATATTACAAGCAGTATCCTTCCCGTTCCTCGTCAGATTGGAATATGCCTTCAAGGTACTGTACTCCACCTTACTATTGCTATTTCTTATGATTTGTGTTAGGATTAGATGAACAGATGCATCAGCCCAGTGCAAATAAGCCCATGTTTGGCCAAGAAAGGAAAAGGATTATTGAAAACAATTTTTCGTTATAATAATAACACAATTTCTTTTATTTTGAGATTTTATTTATTTATTTTTGATAAATACTGTGCAAAATAAGTGTAAATTTAATTTTAACCATGTTGTACACATATAAGCAAACCCTGGACCACAAAAATACATTGTATGGGTCAAAATGATCGATTTTTTTTTATTTTATGCCAAAAATCATTAGGGTATTAAGTAAAGGTCATGTTCCATGAAGATATTTTGTAAAGTTCCTACCATAAACGTATAAAAACGTAGTTGTTGATTAGTAATATGCATTGCTTAGAACTTCTTTTGGACAACATTAAAGGTGATTTTCTCAATATTTTGATTTTTTTTTTTTTTGCACCCTCAGATTCCAGATATTCAAAAAGTTGTATCTCGGCCAAATATTGTCCTACCCTAACAGTACATGAATGGAAAGTTTACTAATTCAGCTTTGAACTCAATTTCAAATTTAAATGGACCCTTTTGACTATTTTTCTGGTCCGGGGTCACATTTTCTAATCTCTTGTCAGTAATGTTCTTAAATTTGTTTTAACTTTCAAAATCTGAAACAAAAAAAAGAAGCAGCATTGTTTACAAATACAAATCAGAGAATGCATTTTGGAAGAATAAAAAACCCAGCATGGAACATCAATCATGTAGTTGAAATGAAGTTTATTGCAGGATAACAGTGACACAGTGTACATTGAGTTCCTTGAATTCATTTAAAACAATTACAAGTTAAAATCAGAACACTTTGGTATAGTCAAGCAGTTTTTAACAATCTTAATATAGCTTCAAAACAATTGCTTTTTCCAGACTAAAGCAATGATTTTTGCAAAAGCAATGATGAGACAGCAGCATTCGGTTTAGACATCAGATATTCCCCTCCATTTATAGTCCCTTAAAAAGTAACTCACTGTGTTTACATTCATTTTGCATCATGAAAGCATTTTAAGATATGTGACCCTGGACCACAAAACTTAAGTCTTAAGTCGCTGGGGTATATTTGTAGCAATAGCCAAAAATACATTGCATGAGTCAAAATTATTGTTTTTTCTTTTAAGTCAAAAATCATTAGGAAATTAAGTAAAGATGATGTTCCATGAAGATTTTTTGTAAAATTCCTACTGTAAACCTATCAAAATGTAATTTTTGATTAGTAATATGCAATGTTAAGAACCCAATTTTTGGTCCACTTTAAAGGTGATTTTCTCAGTATTTTGATTTTTTTGCACCCTTAGATTCCAGATTTTCAAATAGATGTATCTCGGCCAAATATTGTCCTATCCTAACAAACCATACATCAATAGAAAGCTTATTTATTGAGCTTTCATATGATGTATATATCTCAGTTTTGTAAAATTTAACCTTACGACTGGTTTTGTGGTCCAGGGTCACATATGAGTGCTTTAAGCATCAGAGAATTAGGTTTTCTCTCCTCACTGAATTGCAAACAAAATGCCAAGTAAGCAACATAATTATTTTAAGTTATTGCTATTGTTGTTGTTTTTATATGTATGTGATATGGCAGTACTGTAAGCATAGCTTTCATAAAATAATAATAAATATCTTGATAAAGCCAAACATAAATATGTAAATTAGATACTTAAAAAGTTAAATGAAAAAAATAGTCAAGTTGCAATTGGCTTACTAGTCTAGACTTTAGTAATGGCCTTTTAAACATCCATATCTGCTGGCCGCTATTTTTGTGTCTCTCAGTTTTAATTCTGACTTTATTTCTCACAGGACAACTCTAATTTGTATATGGTGATGGAGTATGTACCAGGAGGGGAGATGTTCTCACATCTTAGAAGAATCGGAAGGTTTAGGTGAGTGAAGACATGTTTGAGCAAACATAACCGTTTATTCATTTAATGCTAAATCTAACATTCAACTCCAGCACAGGTTCATGCAAAGCTTGCTTGTTTCTGATTAAAATATTATCTTACAAAGCAGGGCTGCTTGATTATGGCAAAAATCATAATCACGATTATTTTGGTCAGTATTGTAATCACGATTATGACTGGGTCCAAAACTGTATATTAGAGATTAAAGATGGCAGTACAACAGAAAAAGATACAAATAAAAAAAATAAAGTAGACTAACAGCCTACTACAGAAATTGAATGTAATTATTTGAATGTAAAATAAAACTGCATCTTCACTGTAAGAATTAAACATGCTTTGTTTCTTATTAAAACTAAAAAAGCCCTTTTTCAAGAGCAGTGAGTGATTTTTCTCTTTGTATTTTTACGTTTCTTAATATTAAGCACAGAGACGGCAGAAGGAGTATTATTTGTTGCCGCTTTAGAAGTCCACACGGATCCAATATACTGTTACACACAGGTTTTCATTCTCAACTGTTTGATCATTTAATACATAACTGACAAGGGTTTACATGAATAATCACAAAGCGCCTCATTTTGAAATATTTTTCTGTGCATTTGACTGTTTAGGCGCACACCCTGAGCTAAAAGATAACTTTACGTTACATGTCCGTGTTCTGCTCCGTCTCTGAGCGCATACACAGAGTAGTGCAAAATTTCTTTAATTTAATTCTTTAAAAACATTAATAAATAAAGCACGTCCTGTTTTATGAAAGTCATGTTACATGATTTAGCTGATTTGCTGATTTCCTCTTACGCTGAGCTTTATTCTTCACCTCATGCATCCAAAGTGTTTCTCGGCTGACTAGTTTATGGAGTTCAGTGATTGTTTCAGGTCTTAGTGCTGTTTAATGTGCTTCAGAAATGTTTTTGTTCCTCTTTGTAAATGTTAGTAATTCACAACAATCCATCCTTTTTGCAAAATGACTCATACTGACAGCACGTAAGTCACAGTGCATGTGCAATCATATTTGTATTTAACTATGGCATTATAAAAAGTTATGGAATATGTCAGAATTACTATATTCACCAGTGTGCATAAAAAAATAGGTTCAATAGCAATGTAATTGGTATTGGTACTGTGTAACTACTTTTAATTGTTTAGTTTTTAATATTAAGCTGATTTCATCTCTACATGCTAAGGCCATTTTTGACAGAGGAAACCCTTGCTTCAGTGCTTCTTGCCGGTCTCTGGTTTTGTCTCTAACTCTTAGATGTTATTTCTTTGATCCACAGTGAACCACATGCACGGTTTTATGCTGCACAGATTGTCTTGACCTTTGAGTACCTCCACTCACTAGACCTCATCTACAGAGACCTGAAACCTGAAAACCTACTCATTGACCAGCATGGATATATACAGGTAACTAGAAAAAAAATGAGAAAGAAACGGATATAAACAGTATCTAAAAAAAAAAAAAAAAAAAAAAAGTTTTTGAACTCTTTAATTATGCAGAAAGTGGTCAGATCTAGGTGATTTGTTTCAAAAAAAATTTTTATGCTGATTGAAAGATTCTTTACATCTGTTATACTTTACCATGTGGCAGCTTTCAGATTCAATATGGTTGAAAACATTTTCTGTGAACATTTTCTTTTTAAATAATAATTAATTAGGGATGCACCAAATGAAAGTTCTTGGCAGAAGCCAAACAAAATTACACACTGGGACGAAGGCCGATTACCAATCGTGTTTTTCCCCCATGTATTTTGCCTTTTTTTTTTTTTAACCATTGCATAAATTAAATAGCAAATATTTGCTTTTTACAGTTTTGTCTTGCTTTTCAAAGAAAAAAAAAAAAAACAATTACAAAACAACAATTTAAAAATATTTAACACTAAACATTTTAAGTATTCTAGTAGACATTATAGCCTACCAACAAAGCAAAATTTAACTTAAAATAAGTTAATAATATTCTTTGGCTATTTTTGTACAAATAAATGCAGCCATGCTGAGCAAAGGAGAATGTTATAATAAATGTATTAATAGAGCTGTTGTAATGATTATCATTATTTGTGTTACTTTTTCATTTTATTTTACAGAACAACAGTAAAATTATGAATGTTGACTTTTATTTTGGCGGAAGACCTCAGTACTACTTTTTGCTGACAGCAGCAGATTTATGAATGATTCTCATTACGCTGTTTCAGCACTCGAGCTTTGGACTTTGAACCCTCATGCAACTCTGTCAGAATAAATACAATGTGTGTGTGTATTAGACAACATAACATTCTGCAGTTTATTTACTAATGGTTTAAGGCTATTTGGTGATTTCAGTCATCATACAGTAACCAGCAACAACCAGCCTTTTCTCTGCTCATGGAAGACATGTGATGCGATACTAAACAGTCTCTCGCTGTTGGTGCTTGTAATGATTTTTTTCATCTTTCTCAAACAGTTTTAAATGCTTTCATGCTGCCAACATGTTTGCTGCATTAGTGTGCGCCTCTATTTGATTGCGTCACGTCATTATTTGTTATATTTTAGTCAATTTTGGTTGCCGAGCATTCGGTGCATCCCTAATAATAATAATAAACCATCCCCTTTTTTCTAACACAGGGGTCCTTCAATAGGCTTTGCAGAAATACAAACATGTGCATGAAAGCAAATGTTTTTAAAATGTCATCTTTTCCTCCATTGGTCCTGTTGTCAGGAGTAGCTTGAGCATATTAAACATATAATGTATACCACATTTGTCTGTAGTAAGTAAAGGCTGTGTCATTGATTATAATGGGCATAACCTCATTAAAGTCCTCTTTATTAGGTCCACTATTAGTAAAAGAGTTATCGACTCTCTTACTGTTATTGCTCTCCAGCACACCCTGAATTTGTGGGTGAAAATCAGTCCAACAAGTCAGGCCATGCTAATGAGTGTGGCATATTATCCCGCTCTAGGTGTCATTTGCAAATGTTTGGCCATGAAAGATGCCCATGCTCAGCATTAATGCTTAAGCAACTTGAGGCTTTCCAGTACTGCTCAAATGAGTAATACACACTCCTGAATATATTGCCGGGCAAGTTCCCCATCCTGGCTTAAAACAGTGTGAGCAATGCCCTGCCTGAGCCACCTGATGGTTTGCCAGAACTCTTCTGGTTCAAAGAGTGGCAGTGAAGGTTCTGGAAATTGTTTTGTTCCCCTTTATGATTTTACCAGTTGCAGCTAGTGATCCACCGATGGAGGTGGGTAGTAACGAATTACATTTACTTCCTTACATTTACTTGAGTAAATTTTTGGGGTAACTAGTACTTTTAGAGTATATTTAAAGATAGGTACTTTTACTCTTACTCAAGTGCATTTATAGTGAAAACAATTTACTTTTACTTCGCTACATTTGTTGGCGTTCCTCCGTTACTGTCCTCAGAAACGTTGGAATTTTCATTTCATGCCTGAAAAAACTGTGTTACTGCTGCTTTGTGTACAGCTGTTACTATTTCAGCGCTCCTAAAGCGCCCCCTCGTGACAGAGTTAATTTTTCATTTCCAATACATTTTTTTTCAGCTGTTTATGGTCTCATGATTGCAATTATCGACCCATGTTTTTATGCAGCAAACACAGTAAATGTAAAAAGTTAAGGTGCCTTCTAAAAATCTAAAGTTCAGTAATATTTATGTTTTAAGTAAATATAATAAATTATATACTCAATGTATCCCTTTTAATTTTATAAAGGATGAAATGCCATAGTGTAACATATTTTGTTTTTTTGTGTGAAACTGTATCTGAAATTTTAAATCATGCCATTTTATGGCTTAATATTCTACTTTACATTGTCCAATCCCATTACTGTTTATTTTACTTTTGCAGATCTTAAAAATGGTTATGAATTGCTTTAAATTAATATTTAAAAATTCTGCAGTTACATTAAATGAAATAAATATAATGAAATAAAATTAGTTTGTTTATATTTGTGTATTAAAAACATTTTTGATTAGACTCCTATCTGATTTTCTACATTTTAAAGTTTTTTTTTTTTTTTTTTTTTTTTTTTTTTTGGGCTAGTTAAATAAATTTTCGGGCTGCCGAAATCTGAATTTTGCTATATATATATATATATATATATATATATATTTTTTTTTTTTTTACTCTTACTCAAGTAACTATTAAGATTGTTACTTTTACTCATACTTGAGTAATTATTTCCATAAGTACTTGACCTTTTACTTAACTACAGATTTTGGGTACTCTGTCCACCGATATTGATTTTTTTTTTTTTTTTTAGGACCGATATCAAAACCGACTATTTGCGTGTTTAAGTGGCTGATAACCGATGTGCAGAACCGATATTTATTTACTCTTCTAAAGAAAATAAAAAAACAGAGTGAAGTCCATACTTTACTTAGATTATTCCTACTTTCAGTCATCTTGAAAAAAGTAAAAACATTTTAGATATAAAAAGCATCAGCTGCAACACTAACAAGCAAAATAAATGAGTCCTGTCAACTTAATATAAAAAGTAAAGAATAATTCACTGGATAATGTTAATTCATTGATTATTAATATCTGGAACATTGGAATATAATAAACAAAATGTATTTTATTGCATTTCTCAAACTGGTATGTTATATCAAAATTACTAATGTTTTTTGTTGTTATAGATTCTGACAAAGCACTGTTTATCTATGCATTTACACAGAACTATACTCAAACTGTGATCGCTTGCGGAAATAATAAATCATTAATTTCCATAAAACCGATATGTAGAACCGATATTTATTTACTGTTCTAAAGTAAATAACAGAGTGAAGTAAGTCCATACTACACTTAGATTTTTCCTCCTTTTAGTCGTCTTAAAAAAAGTGTTGATAATTAGCAGTGTTTCTCGTCAAATTTAATCTTCATATTACAACAATAAAAACATTTTAATTTTAAAAAGCTTCAGCTGCAACACTAACAAGCAAAATAATTGCAGAATGCGTAATGTTTAGAGTATAACAAACAAAACATTGTATTTTATAGCATTTCTTAACTCCATACCAAAATTACTGATGTTTTGTTGTTGTAGATTCTGACAAAGCACTGTTTATCTATGCATTTACACAGAACTGTACTCAAACTGCAATCGCTTGCGGAACTAATATATAATTAATTTCCATAAACCGATATGCAGAACCGATATTTACTGTTCTAAAGTATTTTTTTATGTAATATTTTTAATTTTCTAAAGAAAATCATTCTTTCATGTTAAATTGAATCTTTATATTACAACAAAGACATTTTAATAACAAAAAACATAAGCTGCAACACTAACAAGCAAAATAAATGTGGAATGTTTAATGTTTTTAAATGGGGAAAATACAGAACATGAGTCTTTACCTTCATTTTAATCTACAAAAAATAATCAGTTTAATATAAAGAGTGAAGAATAATTCACTGGGTTCTGTTAATTCACTGAATATTCATATATTATTGTATATTGTATATTATAATATTTGTGAAATGTAGTAATTGTGACATTATCCTAATCAGCAGTCGTATTTGATTTTGACAGGTTCTCTGTTGGAAGATTACTGTATAATAAATACAGTTCTGAGTTTGCTGTATTCTAATGTTATAAAGGATGATACAGGACACATAAATGGCCTATGGTTTCCCACACAGGTAACAGACTTTGGTTTTGCGAAAAGAGTAAAAGGCAGAACCTGGACATTATGTGGAACTCCAGAGTATTTGGCACCAGAGATCATCCTTAGCAAGGTAAGCCTCAGATGTTTAAAATTCAGCCGAATCCAAGTTTCTAAGCGGGGCAGATCACTTATTTGTTTCTCAAATGTAGGGGTACAACAAGGCTGTGGACTGGTGGGCCCTTGGTGTTCTCATTTATGAAATGGCAGCTGGATATCCGCCATTTTTCGCGGACCAGCCTATTCAGATCTATGAGAAGATCGTGTCTGGAAAGGTACTGAGATTGTTTTTAATGTGTGTGCAGTCAAGCAGTTAGTTTAATTTGGATATGCAATGAATGCGTGATTAAAATGTCAACGTGAATGTGCTTTGTAGGTACGATTCCCCTCGCACTTCAGCTCCGATCTGAAAGATTTGTTGAGGAATCTGCTCCAGGTGGACCTGACCAAACGCTACGGCAACCTGAGGAATGGCGTCAATGATATCAAAAACCACAAATGGTTTGCCACAACGGATTGGATAGCCATCTATGAGAGAAAGGTATGAAATTCAGTCCCTGGGTTATGTCATTTTAGCCTTAATGCACCTAAAATGCAGGATTTTGATCACATTCTCAATTCAAACACCCATCCAATCCTGTTTTCAAATGACAACTATTTGCCTGTCTATTAACCCCAGTGTTAATTTTGTCAATTAATTTCGACATTTTTTTCACAGATGAAAATGATATGATAACGAAATGAAATGAAAGTTAAAAAAAAAAAATACTCTATACTGACGCATATAGTTGCTGGCAGCATGCCAAAATAAAAGCTTGCTAATTTAGTTTTGAAAATTCATAAAGTTTTATCATTAGGTTTACTATAAAATATTTATTTAATGCATGCTATTTGTTTTAAAAACTAGTAATAGTATTACCATACTTTATTATTGTGTTTATTTTATTAAAAAATAAGTAAAATAAAGCAATTAATTAATAATAGTGATTAAAATATCACTTGATTTAAGTTATATTTAATGGGTCACACTGTGAAGCGCGAGGACCAAACCAAATCTCCAGGTACTCTTTTGAGAACCAGGCTAAAAAACTTGCATGCCTGGATATAAACTTACATTTCTGACTTTTTTTTGTTGTTGTAAGATTTTATTTCTTAATTCTGAGAAAAAAAGTCATCATTGTGAGATGTAAACTTACAGTAGTGAGAGAAGGGTCATAATTGTGAGATTTTTCTCTCATTTCTGATAAAAAAAAAAATCTGAATTGTAAAATGTAAACTCACAGTAGTGAGAGAAAGTCAGAATTGTGAGATTTTCTTTTTATTTCTGAAAAGTCAGAATTGTGAGATTTTCTCTCATTTCTGAAAAAAGACAGAATTGTGAGATTTTTCTTATTTTTGAAAAAAGTCAGAATTGTGAGATTTTTCTTATTTTTGAAAAAAGTCAGAATTGTGAGATTTTTTTTTCTTATTTCTGAAAAAAGTCATCATTGTGAGATTTTTCTCTTCTGAGAAAAAAAATCATCATTGTAAAATGTAAACTCACAGTAGTGAGAAAAAAGTCATAATTGTGAGATTTTCTTTTATTTCTGAAAAAAGTCAGAATTGTGAGATTTTCTCTTATTTCTGATAAAAAAGTCATCATTGTGAGATTTTCTCTCATTTCTGATAAAAAAAATCTGAATTGTAAAATGTAAACTCACAGTAGTGAGAAAAAGTCAGAATTGTGAGATTTTCTCTCATTTCTGATAAAAAAAATCTGAATTGTAAAATGTAAACTCACAGTAGTGAGAAAAGGGTCATAATTGTGAGATTTTTCTCATTTCTGATAAAAAAAAATCATCATTGTAAAATGTAAACTCACAGTAGTGAGAAAAAGTCAGAATTGTGAGATTTTCTTTTTATTTCTGAAAAGTCAGAATTGTGAGATTTTCTCTCATTTCTGAAAAAAGACAGAATTGTGAGATTTTTCTTATTTTTGAAAAAAGTCAGAATTGTGAGATTTTTTTCTTATTTCTGAAAAAAGTCATCATTGTGAGATTTTTCTCTTCTGAGAAAAAAAATCATCATTGTAAAATGTAAACTCACAGTAGTGAGAAAAAAGTCATAATTGTGAGATTTTCTTTTATTTCTGAAAAAAGTCAGAATTGTGAGATTTTCTCTCATTTCTGAAAAAAAAAAGTAAATTAAAGCAATTAATTAAATCAAGTGATATTTTAATCACTATTATTAAGTTATATTTAATGGGTCAAACTATGTGAAGCGCGAGGACCAAACCAAATCTCCAGGTACACTTTTGAGAACCAGGCTAAAAAACTTGCACGCCTGGATATAAACTTACATTTCTGACTTTTTTTTGTTGTAAGATTTTATTTCTTAATTCTGAGAAAAAAGAATTGTGAGATGTAAACTCACAGTAGCAAGAAAAGGGTCAGAATTGTGAGATTTTCTCTTATTTCTGAAAAAAGTCAGAATTGTGAGATTTTTTTTTTTTCTTATTTCTGAAAAAAGTCATAATTGTGTTATTTTTCTTAATTCTGTGAAAAAAGTCAGAATTGTGAGATTTCCTCTTATTTCTAAAAAAAAAAAAAAAAAATACAGAATTGTGAGATGTAATTGAGAGAAGCTGATTTTGAGATTTTTATTCAGTACTACAATAGTACCAAAACATTACATTTAAATTCATCGCTAAAATCTGCGTCCCTAGTTGCAGGAAAGGGATTTTAATTTAGTTTTATACAGGTTGTTTATGTGAACATATATTAGTCTGATTACATGAGTTTCTCCTCTGGCCCACCAGGTGGAGGCGCCGTTCATACCAAAGTGCCGAGGTCCTGGAGACACAAGCAACTTTGACGACTACGAAGAGGAAGACATTCGTGTATCTGTTACAGAAAAATGCGCAAAGGAGTTCTCAGAGTTTTAGTTACGGACACATCAGAGCTAGACATATATGCATATATACATATATTTACTTATCTATATATGTATATGTGTGTGTGTGTGTGTGTGTGTGTGTGTGTGTGTGTGTGTGTGCATCACACAACACATCAAATAATGGTATCTTTGCACTCTAAAGACATGGGATGAGCAGAGAGCACATCACCCGTCAGAGTTCTTGTGTACTTCCTTCATTCCTTTGGGCTTTAGAGGTCACCGGGCACCTCTCGTGCTCTTAACCATCACACACTGGCACATCCTCCTTCAGTTCACTCCGTTTCCGCTTTGTCGAACCACCCGTTTGACATCGTGTTTCCCTTTTTAGCAGATGGGGGGCAAAAACACAAACCTAAAGGCCAATTCAGCATTGAATTATTGCATTATTTTGTTTGTTGATGGCGGCATCATACAGTGTTGTTATTTAAAGGTACCTATTGGCATTTTTGGTGTTACGCGTCCATGACTTTCTTTTTCGTTTCACCTTTAGACCAAAACGACGGGTCTGTTTTTTGTTACGTGTGCATACCTGTCGAATTCAGAGTGTTTTTTTAATTTTATTTGCACCACCTTGTGTGATGAAAGCATGACCAAAAGCATCGTAAAAGGCAGAGGAGGAGGTCTTAACTCTTCGGATTTGCCTTAGAAACTCGATATCGCAGAGCCCGCAGAATGATTGCATTACAGATGTTCTAGTGATCTTTATATCACGATGTTACAGTGAAGGTCCAGTCTCATGCATATACTGACAGATGTTGTTAGCAATATAAAATATATCTTATTTTACCACTTTTGTGCATTTTTATTCATTATACAAAGGTTTTATGCTGAGTTTATAAGGTAAAACCTTTCAAATTGGGTTCACTTTGATCATTGCTGTTTATCGTCGGAGAAACAGCGAATGCGACTGCTGTAGGATGAATTAGATTATCACAGTGAGGCACTTACCAGTTACATATCGGCTCACCGTTTTTAATTTGTCTATGTTGAAGCTGTTTTGCAAAGTTCTCTCTTAACTGAAAATTGTAAAACTGCCAAAACTCCCATGTTGTCTCCTCCATCGTTGCTGTTGAACCCTTTTGTCCTCCTTTTATTCTTCTGTCCGAATGTAGTGTTGAAACTTCTAGATATGCATATTGTTTGACAAGTTTGAGTTTTGAGGTACATTCTCACAGACATATACTAAGAAACTGAATATGTTACAAAGAAAGCGAGAGAAAAAACCGAGGTTAGTAAGCCTCTTCTCCTTTGTATCACATATAACCCAGTTATTGTTCAGCTCATAATGCGTATATGCATTATTTCTTATAAATGTTTTTATTTATACACACATTAGAGAGATGCTAATAAATTTTATTTTTAAGACTGGTTGTTCTTTTGAATGGTTATGAATGGTCGTTTTCTTTGTCATTGCGATTGCAATGAATGCCTTTAAAACTACCTTTGCAAAATGGAAGATTGTAAACATTCTGTTAGCAAAATTATCAAGCCAAATCTATGCATTTATTTAATATATATATATATATATATATATATATATATATATATATATATATAAAGCCTGCTAATTTTCATGCATATAAAACTAAATCACACAAGCAAGACTGCTGCTGATGCAAATATAAATCACGACTGCAAGTGTGATTTTATACATTGAAAAGTTAAAGGGTTAATTTGCACAAAAATAAAAGTTGTCATCTATTCACCTCATTTTTTGACATTTCTGTCCCTCCACTAAAAGTCCATTCCCCAAAACATAAATTATTAAAGTTCATAAAGTAATCTATTTGAATTAAACTTTTAAATCCACATTTTCTAAAGAGCCATGATCACTTTTATTAAACCAAATCAAATATGTGACACTAGTCCACAAAATCAGTCATAAGGGACAATTTTTTTTTAAATTGAGATTTATGCATCATCTGAAAGCCGATTAAATGAATAAGCTTTGATGTTTGGATAGGGAAATATTTGGCTATATCTGAGGGTGCAAAACAAATATTAATATTGTGAAAATCGCATTTAAAGTTGTCCAAATTAAGTTTTGAATACACTGCAAAAAAAAAAAAAAAGCTTTTCTTTTTTTTGATTTTTTTTTTTGTCTCGTTTCCAGCCAAAATATCTACAAATCTTCTTAAATCAGGATTTTCTAATTTAGACAAGTAAAAATAGTTTTGTTTTCAGAAAAACCAAGTCAAAATTAAGTGCGTTTTTGCTTGAAACAAGCAAAATAGTCTGCCAATGGGGTCAGAAAAATAATCTTGTTTTCTGTTTGAAAGAAGTTTTTTTTTTTTTTTTTTTTTTGGCTTGCCCCACTGGCAGATTAATTTGCTTGTTCTAAGCAAAAACTCACTGAATTTCTGACTTGCTTTTTCCTGAAAACAAGAAAATATTTACTCGTTTAGAAAATCCATGATTTAAGAATTTTTAGGTATTTTGACTAGAAACAAGTGTATTACTTATCAGAAAATAAGTTTTGAGATATTCACGGTGGGAAATTTAGAAAATATCTTCATGAAACATGATCTTAAATATCCTAGTGATTTTTGGCGTAAAAGACAAAATTTATCATTTTGACCCAAACAATGTATTTTTAGCGATTGCTACAAATATACCTGTGCTACTTAAGACTTGTTTTGTGGTCCAGAGTCACACAAGATAAAACTGAAGCTCAGACCAATAAGGTTTCTTGTCATGCATTAATCATTCTTAATCATCTTACAAATGTGACCCTGGAGATGTATACGATATCAATAAATAAGCTTTCTATTGATATATGATTTGTAAGGATAGGACAATATTTGGCCGAGATACATCTATTTGAAAATCTGGTATCTGAGGGTGCAAAAAAATCAAAATACTGAGAAAATCACCTTTAAAGATCTCCAAATTAAGTTCTTAACAATGCATATTACTAATCAAAAATTACTTTTTGATATATTTATAGTAGGAATTTTACAAAAAATCTTCATGGAACATGATCTTTACTTAATTTCCTAATGATTTTTGGCATAAAAGAAAAATCAATAATTTTGACCCATACAATGTATTTTTAGCTATTGCTACAAATATACCCCAGCGACTTAAGACTGGTTTTGTGGTCCAGGGTCACAAATGTGAAAGCAAAGTGACCAAACAATCTCATACAGCTGTATTATTTATCAAGAACACCTTTAAAAAAAAAAAAAAAAATAAAAAAAATTAATCATTCAGGATAAAACAAAGTTCTCACCACTGAATTATGTACATGGCACAGGGAAAAGTCATTGCACAACTGTCCAGAAGGTGGCGATATGGACTAATGTCTTTCTGCATGAACTTTAACTGCAGTTTAAACTCAATTTCTGGAACTATTAACCAAAAGTAAGCAATGTTTGGGTTAATCAACCAAGTGAACCTTTTGGTCTGCTATTTACATGACGACAGCGATGTTTATCGGTTGAATGGTATAATACTGTTACATACAGAGTTTGAACAGCTTTTTCTAAAATTATGACCAGGAATGTTGCTGGAGGGGAAAAAGGTTCCCTGCAAAGTTCAGCTCTATATATAATTATATTAATATATAATTAGTCGTATTATTTTAATAGTGAGTCTTGTGTTCATAATTACAGTAATCATTGATAAAAATGGTTAATTCTTCAACAATTGCTCAAAGTTTTATTGTTTGAAATCATCACTTCCACTGAAGAATAATTGAATTTGCATCACGCATAATTGATTAACACTTCAAACTTAAAATTTATTGATAAAACTTCTCATTAATAAGTACACAAAATACAAATACACACTCTTTTAACATAACGTATAAAAATTATCTTGACATTCTCATGAATAATTAAATATCCGCAGAGACTTATCTGTGCAAAGGATTATTGGCGATTGAAGGATGCAAAGGATACACTTGATGCATTCTTTAAAAAAAAAAAGCAGAATGAAGGATGCAAAATCAAGGCTGATCAAAGGATTCTGCAAACTGAAACAAAAAATAAATGAAATAAAAATGTCAGTGAGAAAATCACATATATGACTCAGAATGGTGGCAAGAATCTAACAATGAATCAACTGTGTATGTTTAACGAATCACACTCAAATATATTGACAACTAGTGATTGACCAGTATGAGCTTTTTTTTTTTTTGTCTTATTGGGTGATTACAGGACACCATTTTTCACTTAAAATCAGCAGATTATTGCTGTGCTATTTCAAAAATGAATAAAAATAACTGTACTTTACAAAAAAAAATTATAATTTTATATAAAATATATTTTTTTACAAAATATTTTTTTTGCTATAAAATCAATCAGTTATGTTTGAAGTTGATACTAGTTTTTGTGAGATTTTATTAAGGCGTTATAAATATGGAACCTTGTATGTATTTTCTATTTTGTCAATTATTATTATCAGGAGACACTGGTATTAATTTTGTGTTGCCTGATATGCTTTTTTATTTACTCAAAGAGCCAGCCGCTGCTGACTTGCCTTTTATAAATCACCTAGGACCATGGTTTTAGCTAAAAGTCTTTTTTACTGTTCTAATGAAGAATACATTTAAGATCTATGTTTAAGGTTTTGTATTAATTCCCAAAATATGACATGAAATTGCTATTAAATCACTTAGATGTTATGTTAGATGTTCAACCACTTTTGTATACATATGTAAAAAAAAAAAAGACACCCTGCAGCATGATTCATGCAGACCTAATTAATTAATTGCTTGATTCAGTTTTTCTTTTTTTGACGGTCTTCTCCTCCAGATTGAGTCATAGAAACTCATAAATCAGCTCAGTCAGATTTCTGATCAAATCATGCCAACTAAAAAAATTCAAGTTCAAGAAGAACTACGGTGGACATCAAGGTTTTCAGGCAATAACAGCTTAAATCATATCTGTTGCTCTTCACACAAAACTGTAGTATAGTTTAGAAGAAAGTCAAACAGGTTAAGAAAACTATGAGAGATTTTTAATTTCCTTAGCAATACATAATATTAATATTAATAACCCTACATTAGCTGTTTTTTTCACAGCTCTCCTGGTTTCATAACTATAGCCATGAGATATTGTGAACTACCTGAAGTTTTTCTACCTAGCAATCTTGATGAAAAATAAAGACTGTGCATTAACCTGTTTGTTTCTCCATATCTTCTTCTTTACAAGCAAACAGATCTGGATCACTTACATCTTCGCTCTCTGCTTTAAAGGGGTCAGCGGATGCCCATTGTCCAACAAGTTCATATGATTCTTTAGGGTCTGTAATACACTGGTTAAAAATTCAAAATATTCAAAATATTAGTGTAAAAGACACCCTTTTACCTTGTCAAAATCAGCTCTGCAAAATATCAGCTCATTTTATCACATGGGCCCTTTAAATGCAAATGAGCTCTGCTCGCCCCGCCCCTCTCTGCTGAGGGATTACGAGCCGTAATGTTTACTTTAGCCGCATTTAGCCATGTTTAGCTGCGTTTGTCAGTGAAACTTGTCAACAAGCACATTATTAAGGCCTTCTACTCACTTGAAGCTACATCACAAATGATTCACGAGAGCATAGACACATATGTAGATCGGGATCGGCGCTTTCCTTTTAAAACCGAAAGTAACAGAACACCTCAATCGCTCAATTAGAGTCTTCCTCTGCACCTGAGTCGCACAATGGCGGTCGTATTCGGACAGTTTGAGCTCGGTGAGGGCGGGGCTAAAGTAAGGCTCTCATGTCAATCAACTGTGTTTCATCACAATGACAAGAATCTGAGAATGACCTGATTTTAAAAAGGGATATTATTTTAAATACCACTGGGTGTATTTTTTTTATCATTGTAGAGGGGTTGTGTACACAAACTGCCAACACACATTAATGTTCAAACAACATGGAAAATTTAGTTTTACATCCGATGACCTCTTTAACAATCTCTTGTAAGAGACACTTGTAAGAAGATGGGATTGCTGTTGGAGTGGCTTCACTGTAATATAACTGGCTGACATGAAGAACTCCTGGCCCAGACCTGTCAAAATAACAAAATAGCACTTATGTTTTATATATAACATTGGTTAACAGCTGCTATGTTAAAAATTAATTACAGTAATGCACAGGGTGATGGAATTGTTTAACTGTTTACAAATGGTAACGAGTGTCAAGAGAGCAAACTTTATCCTTAAGGCATGTTTGGGGACAGTTTGGTGAATAAACATTTTAATTCATGATTTCATATAAAAAGAAAGTACATTTAAGTGCAAGATGTGGTAAAGCTTAGCTATACTGTAAAAAAAAAAAAAAAAAAAAAAAACGGTAATTTTCTGGCAGCAGGGGCGCCAGAAAATGTCTGTTAAAAAACGGAAAAATACTGTCAGGAAAAAAAAAAACAGTAAAAAAAATGGTAATTTCTGATCCTATAATTACAGTTTATTGCGGTTATTCTAAACGGTTTTCACTTCAATGTACAGGTAAATACCGTAGTTTCTGAAATTTTTAACTGATATGTACCAACATTTTTAAGTACTGAAATCTGTTTTGTACCTTTGTAATACACTGATAACCACCAAAAGCAGGTGGTGATGACAACATCACATGATGAACCAAAGCCCATCACAAGGAGGTTTTAAATAATAATATATATAGAAGGTGCACAGTGTCATTCACACCAACAGTAAACACCATCATGGTAACACACATAAAACTGAAATAATGCAAAAAACATTAATTTAACAACATTAGATGTAACATACAACCCTAATGTACAAAACTGCCAAGAAAACTCTAAGAAGAAAAAGTTATTTCAACAAAAAAAAAAACATTCAATTAAAAAAATTAAACACAGGGAATTCTGGGAATGTCAATTTACGGTTATTCACTGTACATTTTACGTTCTTTTTCATTCAAAAAAATGGTATACTACCGTAAAATTACATGCAATGTCCAACACAGTTTTTCACTGTATATAGAAGGGGAACTTACCGTTTCACAGGTTTTTACCGTAGCATTTTTACGGTTTTTTACCATTAAATTCACAGTCGTTTTTTACAGTTTATGACAGCTTGGCTATATAATATAATGCATTATCATCTCACATTTATACAAAATGTTGAGTGAATCCAGGTCGGTGTAACATATTTTACAGTCAGGCAGAAATGCAGTGCAAGCAGAGCTGAAGAGAAAATGAAGGATAATCACAAGGGTGGCTTTTATTACAGACTCATTGACCTCGCTTTGTGTTGCCAGGGTTTTTCCGCACAATTGGGCTAATTTGAATTATTGTTTTTTTGGGAGGCTACTTTTTATATTTTACCTCAGCTGCCAAATGGTATTTTTGTAGACAAAGAAAAATGAAAATGGATCCTTTTACTGATGTGTATTGATCCTGGGAATGAATACCTGGCAACCTAAAGTGAGAGAGAGAAACTTGAGGTTACTTTTAAGGTATTTTAAGGCAGGTTCATTGAGTTTGCCGTTGCAGATTAATTGCACGTTTGTGTGTTTGGTTACAAAACAAGAGTAAATGTGGATAGAAGAAGAGCTGAGAAAACAGCAAGTAGGGAATTAATAATGCTCTTCCTGACTGGGTTTTAAAACATACATAAATTATAGATGAAGTATACAGATTTGTGACCCTGGTCCACAAAACCAGTCACTTTCACCTGGAAGTCAAATAAATAAGCTTTCCATTGATGTATGGTTTGTTAAGATACAATTTGAAAATCTGGAGTCTGAGGGTGTGGAAAAATCAAAGTATTGAGAAAATCACCTTTAAAGTTGTTCAAACGAAGTTCTTAGCAATGCATATAACTAATTAAAAATTAAGTTTTGATATATTTAGTGTAAGAAATGTAGAAAAAATCTTCATGAAACATAGTATTTATGTAATATCCTAATGATTTTTGGCATAAAATAATAATCAATCATTTTTACCCATACAATGTATTTTTGGCTATTGCAAGAAATATACCTGTGCTACTTAAGACTGGTTTTGTGCTCCAGTATCATATAGTATTTTTCTCATTGTAAACATAACATAGGAAATATATTTATTTTACTGGCAGAATATTAAACTTATAAATGCAAATTCTCTTCAACAATACCCAAATTACAAAATTTTCTTTGTGACTTAACACAAAAAAGTTTCAAATTTATGAAAATGTAGGCTGTAATAATTTGTTGAATGTTACGTAATCTGAGTTACTATACCTTTGTACCTCTTGTTTTAGATTTTTTTTTATAAATATTTCCTTTATTGTCTACCTGCATTATTTCCTTATTTATACTGTCACCAAATGTTGTTGTTCTTGTTTATGCTTGCAATGAAAAACTGAGCTGGAATGTGCACAGTGCACAGCAAAAAAGAAAAATAACCAAAATAAAGGCTTATTGGTTTAGAAGATGTTTTATATTATAATTAAAATAAAAATAAAAATTGAGTTTGTTAACTTTGTATCTTGTCAGCTAAATTTTACATTAATAAGCAGAAATGTGCACACTTGTCCAAGTCTCCACTCTTTAAATAATTAAAAAATGCATAGCTTTTTTATTTTTTATTTAGGAAGCTATAAATCTGTCCAGTAATTAACTTTAATCCATCTATAATTATTGTGTTCATAACACCTTCTATTATATTATCTTGGCATTAAAAACACACTAGGTAACACAGCTGTTTATATGCATGACAGTAAATTTGACACTTTTCATGGGATTTTCTGACCTGATAGCTGAGGTAAGCAATCACGGTGATGCATGTACACTTGTACTAACAATGTGCAGCAGAGGGAGCCAGAAGATAAGAACTAAATAATGTAAATATTTTTAGACGCCAGTTTTGTCCTCTTCAGTAACTGATTAACAAAATGTAGTGCATAACATGTCAAATGAATGCCTTAAAAATCTTAAGTATACACAGTATTTGCTTTATCATTTTGCTTCATCAAGAAACCACTACCAAATCTTATTTTAAGTCCCTAAACACTTTCGTTCTTTTCAAAAAGACATTTGGGAGCTGGAGTAGAGGTGGTACTGGTGTTGCACTGAAAAAAAAAAAACTGTTCTTGCACTATTTGCAATGCTAATTAGCATTCCCAAAAAGAATAGAGTAGTAGAAAAAACTAAGCTGCCTGAGCTATTTTAACCCTCAGTTATTCAGCTTGCAGCTACAGCAGATCAAAGCGTTTGCTCTGCCCATCTCTCTCTCTCTCTCTTACAAATCCCTCTTTTCTGTGTGCTCCACTTTCATGAAGGAATTCCCTCTTCCTACAGCAGCACACATGTCTGCACATCTGCCTCTGTTTGGAGCGCCTAGTTCAGGCGGAGGATGAACATCTAAACCAATTACTTTAAAGTAAATGGAGCGTGATTGTGATTCTGCCGAGAGTTGGTCAGGCATGTAAGATGATAGCAGACTGACACTGTATGTTTGTGTTTCAAAGCGCTGCTGCTCAACTCTGTTCCTGGAATCTGACGCTCACATTTCAGGCCTCTGCTAATGAGCTGCTGAGCTGAATCGAGTGTGTTTGATGAGGAGGAATCACTACACTAAAGCTAAATGTTACTCTCTAGTGTTTTTCACACACATTTTACCTAATTAATTCCTTGGACTTAGATTACTGACACTCTCTCGTCTTTAAACAGACTCCTATAATTCATCCCATAATTGGTGTGACATGATTGATACTCCATAATGTGTGGCTTACAATTATTGGTAATACTTTAGTTTAGAGACAAATTCTCACTAGTAGTAATTGTTAATTAGCATGCATATTAGTAGTACACTCTTAAAAATAAAGGTGCTTCAAAAGGTTCTTCAAGCGATGCCATAGAAAAACCTTTTTTGGTTCCACAAAGAACCATTTCTTGCTTACCTTTTTATAATTTTGTAGCTTCCTTTTGTGAAACAGAAAGGTTCTTCAGATGTTAAAGTTTCTTTATGGAACCTTCTATGGCATCATGAAGCACCTTTATTTTTAAGAGTGTATATAGGCTACTTTTAAAGCACACATTAATGCCTTATTCTACATGACCATATGTTTGATACCTTTAATTCTACACTATACCTAAAAGTAACAACTACCTAACTATTAATAAGCAGCAAAGGTTGGAGTTAATAGTGAAAACTGGACCTTAAAATAAAATGTGACCATTTTGGTTTGGTTCATCAATATCAAACTTAACATTATTATAAAATGTTGCCTTACAGGTTGCAATATTTTAGATGACTATGCAATGTATTTGATAATTATGTAGATTTTGCATGATTGTTACTCAAAATAACGCAGTGTGTTTGCTTCAAATGCATGTGTGTAGTATTGGGGGTTGCTTGTTAGAACATTTCTTTCATTTTCCAATGCAGAACCATACAAACCAAGGGCCCAAGGGTGTAGCGTTTGGCTATGCAAGGTATGCAGGTGCATATGGGCCCAGGCAGATTGAGGGCCCGCCGAGCCGAGGGGGAACTTTTAGGGGCCCAGCCCTGGCCCGAGCCCTGCCCTTATCCAACAGCTTATCAGAACAGAACCAATGTTGCAGCCATTAAAATAGTTCAGTTTTGGATTTTGATGGCAAAGTGGCTAGATTTGAATTCAGTTTGTTTATTAAGTTAATTTAGAAATATGTTTGGAATATTTTATGTTTGTTAAATTCAAGCTTTTTTTTTTTTTTTTTTTAAAGTAACGGCCAAGCGACAACTGTCAATGAGTTGAGAATGTTTGATCACTTGACGCATTTCACAATATAATATAAACATTTAAATGTGTGCTGTTAGACGCATATCCAGTCAACTGAGTGGAGAGTGGAAGCTAAAGCACACTTTGCAGAACATGGAAGCACCAGCACGATCACTTGCATTTTTTTTCTTAATAAAAGTTGAAACCTAAAATACGCCATCATTTTTACTTAGAAAGTACTTGATTCTTGAGTAAGAGCGCTAAACAAAAATGAGCCGAAATGCAGTGAATATTTACCTTACAGACATGAGAAATATATCTATAGAATGCTTTAAATGACTACTTTAAGTAAGGGATAATCAACGGTTTGCCGTGCGTTAAAGGATTTTAAATGCACGACGTGGAGGCTAATAACCGCCTGATGCGAAGCGGAGGGTGGTTGCCTCCGCGAAGTGCATTTTAAATCCTTTAACGCACGGCAAGCCGTTGATTATCCCGCTTATTCCATGGTTATAGACAAATCAAAACTAGGATTGATATTTGCAGCGCAAAATTTGACTGAATGGATAAAAAAGACGGTTATTTTCGTCAGTTATGACTCGCAGCACTAGCATTCTGGCCGCTTCAAATCAGACTCAGAGATTAAATAGTCCGGTAAAATCACAAGATTATTTGAATGAAATATAGCATTTGTTTCAGTAGATTATTGATCGACCAAGAGAGAGTGTGAAGGCAAGAGAGATGTGTGTGTGTGTGTGTGTGTGTGTGTGTGTGTGTGTGTGTGTGTGTGTGTGAGAGAATGTGCGTGCGTACCTGCATGCTGTGCGTCTCTCTCTAAACAACAATTCATTCAAAAACAGCAGTTTTACCACCCCGTTGCTGAGGAATATAATGTAGCGATTTAGTATCTAGGCTATTTTAATAAGGATCGCAGGCAAGCGCTGACAAGAAGTTTATGTATGTGGGCAGCACAATGCGATCTCTCTCTCTCTCTCTCTCTCTCTCTCTCTCTCTCTCTCTCTCTCTCTCTCTGTGTGCTTTTGCGTGCATCAATTAAAGCAGCGCATTAATATAGAATGGTGATTAAACCGACTTGGAACTACCTGTGCATTAAACGGTTTTACTGCACACCTGCCAGCCAATCAGAATACAGTATCCAGACATTCCATGGAATAAAATGAAATAATTCGTCAAATAAAGTCATATCATATTGCGTAAACTTTACATACTCCGCCAAAAAAATAGGGGAAAAAATGTCTTCACAGTTAACATGAAAAAACAACAATGAAAACATCATGAACAAGGCTTCAACTCAGTTAACTGGCTGGTCTATGAGAAAAATAAAACAATGTTGGCAAAGTTATATATGGGCTTGTTGGCTTTTCTGAGGTAGGCTAAATTTGACTTAAAATGACTTATTCACAAAAGTGAAGGGGATATATTGTGGTGGGGGAATTCAACCAGTGACCTTCGGGTTATAAGCCCAATTCTCTTACCATTAGGCCATGCCCCAGAAATCAGATAGCAATATAGTTATCTCACTACAAATTAAAGAGTGTATAAACACAGATATTGTTTGTATTTTATTATAAAATTGACAGAATTTATAGGCTGAGACTTGTGTGCTAAAAACAATAAACAGACTTGAAAACATTAAATATCATTTTAAAGCATTTATGCCATAAATAAAACAGCTTGTGAATACTCATGTAACATTATGTACTTAAGAACAATCAACAAGTTAACCGGGTTAGAGCCCATAATGATTGGGGGGCCCGTACAAAACCACTGATACAAACTATACATAAAAAAAGCATAAGCCAATACCAAAAACAAAAAATCAACATACATTTACATATAAAGGACCACTCAAAAGTTTGGGATTAGTAAGACTTGTAATGTCTACACACTCATCAAGACTGCATTTATTTGAATACAGAAAAAAACTATAATACTGCATAGTGTTACTGCAATATAAAATAATGGTTTTAATTTGAGTTGAAAATGTCTGTTACTTGATTTTTCCCCTTCTAGGTCCTATGCTTTGCATAGGAATGGATTAGGAGAATAAATTATGAAATTAGGTGTTATTTAATATGTGGTTTTAGTGAAGGGACAGACTGTTAGTGTTTGACATTTAAAAGAGTTTCTGTTATGTTGGAGTTTGTGATTATTTTGCAGAAGAGACTACATCAAAGTAAACACATTGAATCGATAAGCGAAAACAAGTAATATTTGACTTTTCCATTAAATTGACATGCTAATTCAGTATTTGTTAAGTGTTGATTTTAAGTGAAATAGATAATTAACTGGTTCCAGGGTCACAGCTCAATTAGAAGGTGCATCTGGGATTTGATGGATGTTTTGGATGCGGTGAAGCGGAGCTGCTCTGAATATCATCACGGCTGTGGAATGTAGGTCAGAGCGTCATGCAGTGGGTTCATGACTATGTACCACATTAGAAACTTTGATTACACAATTCAGAGGCAGTGTTATGCGTGCTTTTTTTTTTTTACACTTTCCACATGTTCAATAGATGACAAATTCCTGCATCCGTTAATTTCTAATAATAAAATGCATCCAAATAACAAAATATGTTTTTTGTGGAAACTCTTGTGAGGTTCTTCCTTGTTTTCCTCAATTCTTCTTCAAAGTGTTGCTGTGTGTCACATGCACTGCAAAAAATGCTTTTCTTACTTAGATTTTTTTGTCTTGTTTCCAGCCAAAATATCTAAAAATTCTTGAATCAGGAAGGATTTTCTAGACAAGTAAAAATTTGTGTCTTGTTTTTAGTAAAAACAAGTCAAAATTAGGTTGAATTTTTGCTTAAAACAAGCAAAATAATCTGTCAGTGGGGTAAGAAAAATAATCTAGTTGTCTGCTTGAAATAAGATTTTTTTTCTTACCCCATTGACAGATTATTTTGCTTGTTTTAAGCAAAAATTCACTTAATTTTGACTTGTTTTTACTAAAAACAAGATAATAATTTTTACTTGTCTAGAAAATCCTTCCTGATTCACGATTTTTTAGATATTTTGGCTGGAAACAAGACAAAAAATCTACGTAAGAAAAGCATTTTTTGCAGTGTGCACAATGACAACCAGGACAACATATAAGGAACAGGACCTTTTTGGATCCCTTTTGGTTTGTTTATGCTCCTGGTTGATTATTTTTTTCCCAAACACTTAACTTCCTGATCACTGATTAAAAGGTGTTCATTCATATGGATGATTGAGGTGTATGCACTCAGTTACATCTCCGCTGTAAAATTATTTTATGGGTATTTTAAAATACTAATCTCTGAAGATTTACTCAATACAGTTTGTGATAAACAATATACAGTGCTTTGCAAAAATGTTCATTTTTTTCACAATTTGTTTTGTTGCAGCATTATGTTAAACTGCTTTAAATTCGTTTTTCCCCACATCAGCTTACACTCCATACACCACAATAATGACAAAGCACATACCAGATTTGCAATTTTACAAATTTATTAAAAATAAAACACTGAAATAAGTATACATTGCATAAGTATTCACACCCTTAACTCAGTACACAGTTGAAGAACATTTACAGCCTCAAGTCTTTTTGAGTCTGATGTGACACATCTTTGCACATCTGCATTTGGCAATTATCTACCATTCTTTGCCTCACCTTTTCACCTCTCCATCTCTGTCAGCTTGGATGGGGGCTGGCAGACATTTTCTAGAGTCCTAGTTCTTCCAATCGTCTTCCATTATGGAGAATGCTTCTGTCAACCTTCAATGCAGCAGATTTGTTTCTGAACTCTTCTCTAGATCATTGCCTTAACACAAGTCTGTCACTGAGCTCTACAGGCAGTTATCTTGACCTCAGGACTTGGTTTTTGCTCTGATATTCATTTTCAGCTGTTAGACCTTTTCTGAGAGGTGTGTACCTTTCTAAATCATACTCATTCAAATGAATTGGCCACAGTTTAACTCCACTCCAAGTGTAGTAACATCTAGAAGCAATATGAATGCTCCTGAGCTAAATTTCGAGTGTCCCAGAAAAGGGTATGAATACTTATACAACAGGATCTTTCCAGTTTTTTATTTTTAATAAATTTGCACAAATGTTAAAAACCTATTTTTTGCTTTGCCATTATGGAGTAGGGAGTGTAGATTGATGTGGGGAAAAAAAGTAATTTAAAGTAGTTTAACATAATGCTGCAACATAACAAAATGTGGAAAAAAATGAAGGGGTATGAATACTTTCGCAAGATATTATAAAATAAAATGAAAAATACAGAACATGCATTGCTTTCTTTCTTTCTATGCAGCTAACTAAAAGAAAGAAGAAAGCATACAATGTCATAAATCTGACTGATATTTCATATAAATTGTTACTATAGGCTTTATGTACTCACTCAGTACTGAAATTGAGTTCATTCGAGTTCCATTAGACTGCAACATGTCCAAATACATGCTATTTTCCAGCAATATCATTATCTATCATGTACTTGCTTGCATAGTATGTCACTGATAAAATGTAAATTGTGCCCTAACCTTTCACTATGACATTTCAGCATTAACTGGCACTTTAATCTGCCATTAACACTGGCAGGAAAGAGGCTTACTAGTGTTTCTCTTACAAATCCACTACTAAAAGCCATAACATGGATCACAGGATAAACACCCTTGTCATTCAATGCCAGGAGGTGAGAGGGTTTATGGACAGGGAGGTGTGAAGTGTAAGAAATGGTTTTAAGAAACATAATTTCCCCTTTCATCCTAATAGTATGTAAGATTAAAATAAGTGTGTCCCAAAGCATAGTATGTTAAAAAAAAAAAGAGTATTCCAAAACTCCCCTCATGATCTACTATTTCCAATCTGTGTACACTATAATGGCTAATTTTGTACTTTGGCAAAGGATTTAGTTCAGAATTACAAACACTAATAAAAGTGTGTGGTGGCAGATATGCGCTACTGACGGTTGAATAGAAAGGTTTAGATTAAGGTGTCTGAGTTACAAATAATCAACTAAAAATATTTCTTTAATGTTATTTGTGTTATTTTTCATCTGCAACCACAATGTGGACTTTTATAAACATTTGTTTGGCCATTAACTTTTGAATTCATCATTTTGCAATAAATAGATTTCTCAACAGAAAGACCCACAGTTACCTCTTTTCTCTCCAATAAGGTAGGATGTTAAATGAAATGAAATGTGGAAGATGCATGAATGAGAAATGTGAAAACTGTGACAAGATGATTGACAGGTCAATAACAGTGACAGGATGTACATAACTGGACTCCTTTATTTAATAATGTAGCATCAAATCCTGTTGCTTCTTCACATTCCTTTTAGGACTGAAGTAAATAGTCTTCTGATAATGGAGCAAACAAGAGAGGCAAAAGCAAAGGTATCCATGCCGGGTCTATGCCAATGAAATGGCTGATGATGCTAAATGTTCTGCATGCATGATTGAACCATCCTGAAAAGACATGTGACCCTGGACTACAAAACCAATCACAAGGGTCAGTTTTTCAAAATTTAGATTTATACATCATATAAAATCTGAATATATAAGTTTTCCATTGATGGATGGTTTATTAGAATAGGATAATATTTGGCCAAGATACAACTATTTGAAAATCTGGAATCTGAGGGTTAAAAAAAAAAATCTAAATATTGAGAAAAGTTGCATTTAAATATGCATTCTTGGCAATGCATATTACTGATCAAAAATTAAGTCTTCATATATTTACAGTGTAAGTGTACAAAAAATAATACTTCATGTTACATGATCTTTAGCTAATAACCTAATGATTTTTGGCATAAAAGAAAAAATCAATTATTTTGACCCATACAATGTATTTTTGGCTATTGCTACAAATATATCCGTGTTACTTAAAGGGAGAGTTCCCCCAAAAATGAAAATGTGATGTTTATCTGCTTACCCCCAGGGCAAAGATGTAGGTGACTTTGTGTCTTCAGAAGAACACAAACGAAGATTTTTAACTAAAACCGGTGCAGTCTGCCAGCCATATAATGGCAGTGGATGGGCACCAGACCTTTAAAAGTAAAAGGACATCAATGCATCGTCACAAGTCACAGGGTGTAATTTGGATTTGTCTGTGCATGTTTTTGTTCACTTTTAAAGGTCTGGTGCCCATCCACTGCCATTATTTGGCTGGCAGACGGCACCGGTTTTCATTAAAAATCTTCGTTTGTGTTCTACTGAAGAAACAAAGTCACCTACATCTTGGATGCCCTGGGGGTAAGCAGATAAACATCACATTTTCGTTTTTGGGTGAACTATCCCTTTAAGGCTGGTTTTGTGGTCCAGGGTCAAATGGACTAAGGCTGGTACTAAGACAAGGTATAGGAGAGTGAAGTTAAGCATGTTGAGCAACTGAGTTATCAAGCAGCAATGGCATGAGAGGTACTGATTGAGCTAAGAGATCAAACCAAAGACCCTGCGATAAAGACTGAAGGCCAGTCCTTTTCAGAAGAGGTTCGATCAAATTAATTCAAAATCAGAGCGGTGGTATGGTAAGTCATCTTGAGTCAGATCCGACATGTGACCATGTGGAAGCAGTCTACCAGTATGCATGTGGATGCTGCATTCAGTTCTCTCAAAAATATGGGAAAATCTGAAAACGAAGTTTGGAGTGCTGTAAATCTTTCTTAAATTTCTTAAATAAGAAGCTGACAGAATAACCTGAGGCCCTTAGGGAGATCACACTGAATTATAAAGTAAGACATCAAGTCAACATCAAAGAACTAGTGGTGACCAAAGCTGACTGTGTTGTTGCCTCATTTCACCTGTGTCTGGGTCAAAAAGTTGCACACTGCACAGACTACAGCCAACGGCCAACTAGCACATACAATTTGTGCCTGCATGAGAGAAAATAACTTTCCATACCAGTAGGTTGCAGTAGTCTGAATTTGTCATTCAAAATGGGAAACTGAATCTAGAACTGCAGATATTCAGAGTAAACAAAGCAGCACTTCCTTGCTATTTTGAATATGAATCGGTTTCTTCATTTAGGTGACTATAAAGGTGCTCTAAAAGAAGAACCATTTTTGGTTCCACAAAGAACCATCTCTTTCTTACCTTTTTTATAATCTGAAGAACCTTCTTTTGCCACAAAGAACCTTTTGTGAAACAGAAAGGTTCTTCAGATGTTTAAGGTTCTTTATTGAACCATTTAGACAAAAAAAGGTTCTTCTATGGCCTGAAGAATCTTTATTTTTAAGAGTGTATATCATTATGAAAATATTTGCATGTTTGCATTGATGGGTCAAATGTAGATTCACTAAGGCACTAAGCACTAAGGCAACAGATGTGGTCTAATTTGTGCCAATAGTGTGGAACGCACCTCTAAAACTGAGCTTACAGACACTCAGTGAAGGCCCAACATTGGCTAATGACCGACCATCGGCTAGTTTTGAATTGGTGCTTTAGTGTTGCTTTTGTGTGCCAGCAGGAAATATCAGTTTGCATATCAAACACTTATTTAGCTGTTATTGTACTAATATATTAATATCTGATCTAACCATCAGAGTCAGTCAAAACTTGAGAAATCCATAACAAATTAATTGAAAAGTATGGTTGTGTATGTAGAATGAAATTATAGTTCCTTTTTTCTCAGATTGAGTCACTACTCCTCCAAATTCAAAAAACTACAACTGCACTATGAGCCAAGATGATTGTTTTGGGTGCAGCTGCTGCTGCCCACAAAGAAGGGTCAGATGAGGCTGCTGGGCTTGAAGTGAAATGTCACTCTAGGTCAGTGTTTCCCAAACCTGTCCTAAAGGGGCCTTGCAACCGCACATTTTAGATGTATCCTTTATACCAATTCAAGTCTCTGTTGATGAGTTGTTGAGTTCACTCAGGTGTGTTAGATGAGGGAGACATATGAAGGCTGCCCTATAAGATAATAACTTCTCTAGCAGTGTTTGGTTCCAAATGTACTTCCTACTGCTTTAATGATCTACAACAGCATCAACTACTGCAAATCATTCAGTACAAAATTGATACTTCACATTTATAACCAATGGATAGAGTCATATTTAAAAAGAAGAACACAATATGTGAAAGTTTATAGTCACAATTCCTCTATTTTTAATACTACTACGGGGTGTTCCACAGGGATCTGTATTTGGACCGCTGTTACTTTCTATTTGTCCTGATGCAGAATGTCAGCTATATGCAGATGATGCTCTAATTTATGCGCATGGTTGTTCTGGTGAGGTGGTTTTACTTCAAACGCACTAGAGCAATGAGCCATATTATTAAATGCCTATATTAATCATGCCTTATGATAAATGTGAGTAAAATCATTGGGATGTTTTTTCTCCAAATGGTCGTGTAGAATTTCAGAGACTGATATTATGCTATCTGGGCAAGATTAAATAACTGACTCTAGTCTTTCTCTTAACACATATGTTAAAAATATCCAAATGAGTTAGGTTTAGTTTAAAGGACTAAACATATAAATTCAGTTCACTTAAATGGACAAATTCAAGTTAATCCCTTGAACATGTTTAAAAATGATCAGGAGCTCGTAAGGTTCTCGGCTCATAATTCCTCTTAATGTAAGCTGCTTTACATTTACATTTATATTTATTCATTTAGCAGAAGCTTTTTATCCTTACAGTTGGAGAATCCATCAAGCGATTAATCTTAAAAAGGCAAGGACGTGCAAATAATACCAAGTTTCAGGCATTGTTCAAATGAGTAGAGGCTGGACTGGGGATTAAGTAAAGAGTAGCAAAGTTTTTTTCTAGGTTATTTAGCTTGTGTTAATATGGCTAAAATGTTCCATACACCATGTTTTTGTAAAACACAGCCACTCTGAATTGGAACAAAAGAGCAGCAAAATTTGCAAAGAGGCAGAGTCAAGGGTCAGTTCCTATCCATCAATGACAATTTCACAGTGCAGATGAACTTGAATAGACTCTGATTATTCACATGGGTGGCACAACTGTCAGAAAGAGGAAATTGCTCATTTATTTCTCATAAGATGCGATTATTGCCTGAAATAGTCCTCAATGGGCTTTTAATAAATGTACAGGAACAATGTGGGATTTTCCAAGCTACACTCCTAAAAATAAAGGTGCTTTGAAAGCACAGCGATGCCATAGAAGAACCATTTTTGGTTCCACAAAGAACCATTTAGTCAAAGGTTCTTCAAAGAGCCACCTCTTTCTTATGTTTTTATAATCTAAAGAACCTTCTTTCACCACAAAGAACCTTTTGTGAAACAGAAAGGTTCTTCAGATGTTAAAGGTACTTTATGGAACCATTTAGACAAAAAAGGTTCTTCTATGGCATCGTGAACCACCTTTATTTTTAAGGGTGTATATGACTTTGTCAGCTTTTTATTTAATTATTTATGGAAATTGCTCTCTAAATTTTCTTCATTCACAATCAATCGCAATCATTGCATGGTTTGTTTGCGGCATTGATTGTCTGTATTTCATAATATTTTGTGAGATTGAGATTGAGATTGTATGAAAAAAATCAAGATGAAAAATAGAATAAAATTAGAAATATTATACAAGTTATAAAAAATTGTGTTGGTTCATGCAGTCATTGAGAGTGCATTTGAAATTTATTTTTTCAAAATGATGATCAAAAAAACAAACAAACAAACAAACAAAAACAGATTTAAATGATAGATTTAATAAAAACAAAAAAATCATGTGCTTAGCACACTGACATCACTGTTGGAGACAAAACAGACAACTGGGATTGCCACCATCTGTTAATGTTTGGATTAGGCGTAGTGTTTATATGTTAGATGCCACATGTCAGTCATGTGTGCCTGCTGTGAAAAACCAGATCAGACAAACATTGCAAGAGCCATTGCAAATATTACAGCCGTGATGATGACCAATCATTGTGAACTCCGTGACACCTTAAATACAGACTATAATGAGTACACTATACATATAGAGAAACATATATGTGAATGACTCACTAATGTACTGTATGCATATAAGATTAGGCATCAGATCCAGTTTTCAGAACCAGTGCCAAGCCAGCCGGAGAGCAAAAGATGCTTCACTGACCACTGTCTGCATCACTCCTGCCAATTTTAGGATGGACAGCCAGCAAACTAAACATTATCCTAACAGTTATACAATGTGCAACTATATCACAAAATTACAACACACGAAAAAAATACATAATTCTACCAATAAAATGACTTGGGTATGTGTTGTATGTATGTAGGGGTGGGCTTTTGATTCCCCATTTCCACTTAATCCTCTCCCATCCCCCTTCACTCATCTCCGCATTATCCTCCGTGCATTTGAATTATTTTGTCACGGGGGTCTCTCTCCTCCCGCCCCATCGCCTCATTTCTCTTCATAGCTGATTATTCTGCTGGAGAAGAGACATTTGATTTCTGTCTAGCGCCATTGCGATCGAGTATTTTGGGGACGGATTTTGATCGGAGAGGCTGAAACTGAGTAACTTAACGTGCTGGCACTTGTTCAGCCTGCATTTCGCATGCAGATGCTCTGAACTGGATTGAACTCATCATTTGACCATGAGAGCTGCTGGACACCGATAACGGTTGGAATAAAAAAAGCAATGCATTGGAAGTAAGCGCGCCGTTTGGCAGGAGGTGAGTAGCTGCAACGCGGTGTTTGCTGTTACAGGTGCGCAGCGTTTGGAGCCTGTAAATAAAAATGCATGAAGTTGAACGTCTTTCTCTTAAAAATGTAGCTTTTTATTTGAGTGAACTTCAGTTATACGTATTTTTGCTTCATTCTCGTTCGGTTTACGATTCCGTTTAAAGCGAGTCATTTTTCATGGTTGAATAATGGTTTGATGATGTTGATGTGTTGTGTATTAAGTAACTGTTCGTTCAAAATGTATTGTTTGTTATTTTTTCAGCCAACCTAAACATTACATTCTGTATGACTTAAGTTACTCAGGACTATTGGTTTTATTAATTTGTGAATATAGCCGATTGGGAACTGTACACTCACTGAAAAAAAATGATTTATTGAATTTACAATTTTTTTAAGGTAAGGGTTTGCAATCAATTTATTTTAGCTGCATTTAAATAAAAAGTTTAAAGTTAGTAAGCTAAATTGGTTTATTTAAATGAAGCTAAGACAAATTGATTGCAAACACTTACCTTAAAAAAAAAAAAAAATTGTAAATTCAATAAATCTTTTTTTTTTTCAGTGAGTGTACAGTTCCCATTCGGCTATGTTAATAAATCAATAAAACCAATACAGTCCTGAGGATTCTATTCCAACCACTTACCTTGATTTTTTATTTATTTATTTATTTACATTTTTTTTTTTTTTTTTTTATTGAATGAATAATTTTGTCAGGTAACTTAAGATGATGTGTGATCTCCTGATTGGCATCTTATAAATCAGTCAATCACTTTGTTTAAGACCTAAATGCTCATGCAAATAATTGATAATGTAAAAACCTGCTGCCAAGTGCCAACTCAGTTAAAAAAAAAAACATACTTTACCTTTAAATATATATCTATAGGTAGATTTAGTTGTGGATGTGGATGTGGCTTGATTGTGAATGTTGGCTTGTATGCTGTCAAACTGTGGTTTTTGGAAATGGGAGTTGGCTTGGGATCTTATCAGAAATAGATGAGCTTCATCTAAACAAGATTTTAAAGTGCATTGGTCCAACTACACTCTGAAAAATAAAGGTGCTTCACGATGCCATAGATTAGAAGAACCCTTTTTGTCTAAATGGCCAGCAACGGTCACACTGTCTTCGGAGGCTTTCTACATTTAATATTATTAGGACTCTAATGACCATGTATTATAAATCTTATATTGAATCTGTACTTTGCTTCTCTATATGCTGTTGGTTCGGAAATGTAAATGTTAAACACCGGAATATATTGAATGCCATTGTTAATCAAGGTAGTAAGCTTATTGGTATTAAGCAGACTGGGTTATTAGACTGCTTTGAGCGGACTGTTTTACAGAAAGCTAAAGCTATTCTTGCAGATTGTACTCATCCGCTGTTCCATGAGTTTAAAATGCTTCCTTCGGGCATACGTTATAGTATGCCTAAACATAAAAACAATCGGTATGGACACTCTCTTATTCCTATGGCTGTAAGGCTTTTAAATTCGTAAGATGTTAGAGAATTGTTGTTTACAACTTTTATGCTGCACCAATAATTGCCCTCTGGGCTAATAATAAACTTGAACCTTGAACCTTGAACCTAAAGAACCTTTAACATCTGAAGAACCTTTCTGTTTCACAAAATGTTCTTCGTGGCGAAAGAAGTTTCTTCAGATTATAAAAAGGTAAGAAAGAGATGGTTCTTTGTGGAACTAAAAATGGTTCTTCTGTGTGCATTGCTGTGAAGAGCCGTTTAAAGCTCCTTTATTTTTAAGAATGTTGTATACAAATACTACAGTAGATATAGTGATGCTTGTGAAATGAAATAATAAAGCAATAATGTCGTGTTGATTATGCTTGGCTTGTTCCAGGTCTTCGACCACATTCTAATTAAATATCACTTTGACAAATGATTTCAATTATTTTCAGTCGAATAAGGGGGCTGACTATGACAGTGATTTGCTGCAGCTAAGTGAACAGACATTATTCATTTTCCAATGAGACATGGTGATTTACAAGCTGGCTATTGAAAAGCTACATGACATTAATGTAAATACAGCACTTTCTTCTAAAGCAGTTAAACAAATAGATTCAGCATTTGTAGAGACAGCACTGCCTAATACTGCTGAAAGCAGGACAGTTGCATCTGAGCTTTAGTTGTGCAGTGTGTCAAAACTGAATGTGATCTTTTGAACAAATCAGTTTAAGACAAAGTTTTATTTGTCAGACCATGAAAATGCACAAAACACATTATAATACTATTTTGTCCTACATGCACATATTTGCTCTTCTAATGGTTTAACATTCTTGTTAGTGCTTGATTGTTTTTTTATCTATTTATGTATTTATTTTGTAGACTCACCTTTTCACTTCCTAAGGTTTGCAATTTGACTATGAACTTTACTGAATTTGATCAAACTCAGTCAAAATATTACTATTGTGGAATATTCTTACATTCTTTTTGTAGATTTTAAAAGGTAATAAAATTTCAAAACTTATTTCTGCAATCAGTTGCATTTTCAGCATCATTACTGCAGTCTTCATTGTCACATGATCCTTCAGAAATCATTCTAACATGATGATTTGTTGCTCAAGAAACGTTTATCAATGTTATCCTGCTTTATAATATACATACAGTATATATATATATATATATATATTTTTTTTTTAAATAATGAATAATTATCTATATATGCAACAGTATTCCAAATGCAATTTCAAATGTCTATTTATTAACATGTAATTCTGTAAATGATCAACAACTGTTTTTGTTATTTTTTGTTATCATTTAGCAACAATTACTGATTACCGAACATATTAGAATAACTTTTAATTTAAGTAATTTTTTTTATTTTTTATGTCTTACTATAACGTCTGATGCTTATTTTACACATTAAAATGTATGTGTGATGACCTTATTGAGCTAAATTCTGAACATTTTACACTCTTAAAAATAAAGGTTCCAAAAGGTGTTTTTTCAGTGATTCCGTAGAACCATTTTGGTTCTCTGAGAAACCTTTCAGTGAATAGTTCCTAAAAGAACCATTTTGAAGAACATTTTAAAAATCTTTTTCGGCTATAAAGAACCAAGGATATTCAAGGATATTCATGGAACCATCAATGCCAATAAAGAACCTGTATTTATAAAAGTTTATGGAATTTAGAATTCCCAGTTGACAATTTTTAAGGTTTGAAAAACAGGACATGTCTGGGAAAACAGATGAAGTGATCATCCTACCTTACAGTACATGGCAGATGTTGCTAGCCAACTGTGCATAATTCCTAGAGAGGAGAAAAACATCACTATATGAAGGCACTGGACAAAAACCAGTGTTAATGTCACCATATGGTTTAAAAATGCATTACATTTTAACAAGTTTTAGATGCAAGTCAAGACCTACAGCATCACCATCTGAGCATGACACTTAACATCATCACATGCTTCAGGGAGACTGTCTTTGTAACATGTGTTAATTCACTTTTAAGTAATCTGTTTTTTCAAGTAAATTTATTTACACTTTTACATATAAGACTGGGAAAGTAACATTAATTTCCCATCAAAAAACTCTATAAAAAACTGTTTATTAATAGTGAGTAAGGTATAGTTGCTGCCTTAATATTTTAAGTCTAGTTAACTCAAAAAAGTTTAGTCAACTTAAAATGTTAAGTTGTACAAAGTGACAACTTCAAATTTTAAGTTGAATCAACTCAAATATCTAAGGCAGCTTAGTAACACATTATTTTAAGTTGACTCAACAAATTGTGTTTTTAGTGTTTTTACAGTGTAGGTATTAAGCATGGATATGATAGAATATGGTCATGCAGAATAAGTCATTAGTATGTGCTTTATAAGTAATAAACAGCCTATTTGCATGCTAATAATGTCTTTTTCGTCACAGTGAACATTCAAAATGCATAGCTTTTTTCCTCATCAATTTGACTTTTTTGTCAAGGGAAGCAAATTTTCATTACAACACTGAATAAGCGAGACATCAGGAACATGTACTGTAGATGCCTCCAGGAACAGGTTCGGGAAACACTGTTTTAGACTCATTAGTCTGAGAAATTTGTCTAATCTCAGTGGATTTCTAAACCCAATCCCAGTCCAACATTTGCCATTTGGGGATTCCAGCAGCAGCAGCTGCCTTCAAGGCACATGTTCTCAATCCGGAATTACAGTGTAACATTAAATTGGCCAAATTATGAAGAAAATATGATACATTCATAGGAACACTCTGTCTAGCAGTGTAGTGTAATAGTTTCCCAAATGGAAGCTGTTTTATGTTGATGTTCTGTGATGTTTGGACGAGTCCGAACTGACTTTCTTTGAGTTGTGAAGCAGGCCTTTTAAGAAGACAGGAAAGTTGTACAAATTATGAGTGGAGAAAAAAAAGACTTTTTTTTTAAACAACAGCTGTAGGTTTGTCTGTTTCATATATTGTGAGTTACTCATTCACACAGTTTGTCCACCAAAGGAAAGTTAAAAAGAAGCACAGACATAATGCACAGTGAACAGAGGATCCCGCAGGGGAACGACAGCATGCTGTAGAAACACAGCGGCTTGATTTCATTACTACTGGAGCGCACCACATGACCTTAGCTCACAATCGCTCTTCCTGACTGATTCTGGCATTTCAACATTGAGTAAAGCGCTACATATCAAGCTCTTTATTATTACATAACACCAAGTTAATGCAGAAATGCATGCTTCGTAATCACTTGAAATATGATGATTTTAATCAGCAAAGTTCATTCAAGTGAGACTAATTGAGTTCAGGAGCTTTCCATGAAAGCCATTTATTTTATCTTTTAGTATATTTCAAATGCATTTCCACTTACGTCCAGTGGTGAGATCAGTGCATGATGTAGTTTTCATGATGACGAGTTTTGAAGTGTTTTTGTAGTAGAACATTGTCTGCTTTATGGCAAATCCTTTTTGCTTTTTACACTGTAAAAAGTGAACAGTTGGATCAACTTAAAAAAATACTTCAATTGGTAACACCTAAACATTTTAAGTTCTTTCAACCTAAGTTATTACATAAATTAATTATGAATTAAGTTGAAAGAACGTAAAATGTTTAGGTGCTACCAATTGAAGTATTTTTTTTTAAGTTGATCCAACTGTTCACTTTTTAAAGTGTATATCTGTCACAAACGGGACGACTGAGAGTAGGGATCCATTAGTAAGGCTTTATTGAGAAGTGTCGACAGGCAAGAATAATCACCAGAAAACAGGAACAACGTAGGTAATCGGGGAAACAGTTCAATAGACAGGCAATGGTCGCAATGGCAGGCAGCAGGAATCAATAACGGGGTACACAGTCCAGAGTCATACACAGAGAATCCAACACAGAGATAAACGCTTAGAATTACGACCATAGGAACAATAAGACTTCGCAAGGTGGCTGTGTGTGTGAGTGGCTTAAATGCAGTCAGAGTGATGAGGTGCAGCTGTGAGAACTAATCAGAGCAGTGAGAAACAAGGGCCAGGTGAATGCAGTGATTAGTGCAGTGGCTTATGGGGAATGAAGTCCATGAAGTGTGGTGCAAGAGTTTATGATGACAGGGAAGACCAGATACGTGACAGAGCCCCTCCCCAAGGAGCGGCTTCCAGACGCTCTAACCACCTAATACATCCTGGAGGGTGGTGGAGCGGAGGCGGAACAGGGGGAGGGATGGAGGGCCAGGTCCATGTAGGGGTACTGGAACCACGAACTGAGGCGGAGCCGACGGAGGGAGAAGCCATGGCAGAGGAAGGGTTGGCTCCTGCATGGGGCCGACCGACGGAGGTGGAGCCGGTGGAGCCCGAAGCGGAACCGGAGAGTCGAAGGTCCTGGGCGACACAGAGGATCCGGAGGGCCAAGGCGGAACCCAAGGCTCTGGCGACCCCGGCGGAGATGGAGGTCCGGAGGTACGCAGCGGAGCCGGAGTGACAGAGGATCGAGGCTGTGCCCACGGGAGGGAGGAGGTCCACAGAGCCGGCAGGACGGAGTGACGAGGCGCAGCCGGAGGAGTAGAGTCCAGAGGCGAAGGTGGGGCGACGACTGACCAGGGCGGAGCTGGAGAGACGATGGAGCCCGGAGGAGCTGGTGGGCCGATGGCCGACAACGGAGACGAGGGAGCACAGAGCCGGGGTGGAGCCGCAGGGTCGGAGGGCCGAGGTGGAGCACAGGACTCGGAGACTGGAGGTGATGGTGAGGGATCCTTCAGTCTGGACACCGATGGAGACTGGCAGTCCCACGGCAAGTCCTCTGCACCGAAGGTGGGATGTGGGTGAGTAGAGGGACTGTCAGGAGACAGAGGTGGCGGGACTGGAGCAGCAGGGAGGGTGGGTGGGAAACCACACAGTCCATGCATGGCCTCCGTGACCCGAACCGGGCAGACAGGAACCTCAGGACGACTGGATGGAACCAGCGGAGGCTCTGGAAGGCTGGGCGGGACCAGCGGAGATTCTGGAAGGCTGGGCGGGACCAGCGGAGATTCTGGAAGGCCGGGCGGGACCAGCTGAGACTCTGGAAGGCCGGGCGGGACCAGCGGAGACTCTGGAAGGCCGGGCGGGACCAGCGGAGACTCTGGAAGGCCGGGCGGGACCAGCGGAGACTCTGGAAGGCCGGGCGGGACCAGCGGAGACTCTGGAAGGCCGGGCGGGACCAGCGGAGACTCTGGAAGGCCGGGCGGGACCAGCGGAGACTCTGGAAGGCCGGGCGGGACCAGCGGAGACTCTGGAAGGCCGGGCGGGACCAGCGGAGACTCTGGAAGGCCGGGCGGGACCAGCGGAGACTCTGGAAGGCCGGGCGGGACCAGCGGAGACTCTGGAAGGCCGGGCGGGACCAGCGGAGACTCTGGAAGGCCGGGCGGGACCAGCGGAGACTCTGGAAGGCCGGGCGGGACCAGCGGAGACTCTGGAAGGCCGGGCGGGACCAGCGGAGACTCTGGAAGGCCGGGCAGGACCAGTGGAGACTCTGGAAGGTCGGGCATAACCAGTGGAGACTCTGGAAGGCCGGACGGGACCAGTGGAGACTCTGGAAGGCCGGGCAGGGCCAGTGAAGACTCTGGAAGGCCGGGCAGGGCCAGTGGAGACTCTGGAAGGCCGGGCGGAACCAGTGGAGACTCTGGAAGGCTGGTAGATATCTTACGCTGTGGCTCTGAGCAAGCAGACATCTTATGCTGTGGCCCTGGGCTAGCAGACATCTTGTGCTGTGGCTCAGGGCTAGCAGACATCTTGTGCTGAGGCTCTAGGCTGGCAGACATTCTGTGCTGTGGCTCTGTGAGTTCCATCATACACGGAGAACCAGATAACAACAGTGCATATTCAAAAAAGTCCTTCAGTGTACAGCTGAATTCCCCTCCAGGTAGCATTGATTTAATTGGTTCATTCAGTCCTATACGGAATAAGTCCTTGAAGTAAACCTCATCAAAAAATTGTATTCCATACAACAACTCACTGAAACGGTGAATATATTCCTCGACGGGGCGATCTTCTTGTCGGAGGAGCAGAAGTTGGTCGAACGGGTCCATGTTGAGATGCTGGTGAATAAAGCCGCTGGATCCGGGTGCGGCGAAGTCTTCTGTCACAAACGGGACGACTGAGAGTAGGGATCCATTAGCAAGGCTTTATTGAGAAGTGTCGACAGGCAAGAATAATCACCAGAAAACAGGAACAACGTAGGTAATCCGGGAAACAGTTCAATAGACAGGCAATGGTCGCAATGGCAGGCAGCAGGAATCAATAACGGGGTACACAGTCCAGAGTCATACACAGAGAATCCAACACAGAGATAAACGCTTAGAATTACGACCATAGGAACAATAAGACTTCGCAAGGTGGCTGTGTGTGTGAGTGGCTTAAATGCAGTCAGAGTGATGAGGTGCAGCTGTGAGAACTAATCAGAGCAGTGAGAAACAAGGGCCAGGTGAATGCAGTGATTAGTGCAGTGGCTTATGGGGAATGAAGTCCATGAAGTGTGGTGCAAGAGTTTATGATGACAGGGAAGACCAGATACGTGACAATAATACACCTTAAAAACAATTTGTTGAGTCAAATTAAAATAATTTGTAACCTGGCTGCCTTAAATTTTTAAGTTTAGTTAACTCAAAAAAGTTTCGTCATCTTAAAATGTTAAGCTGTACAAAGTGACAACTTCAAATTTTATGTTGAATCAACTCAAATATCTAAGACAGCATAGTAGCACATTATTTTAAGTTTAATCAACAAATTGTGTTTTTTTTGTGTTTTAACAGTGCATGTGACTCTATAATATCAGCAAATAGGCAAGATGCTTTAGAAAACCAAACACAGACATCAGATATGAAACTACAAGGACTTTCACAGAATTTATCAAAGTGCACACTCTGAACCATATAACCACAAACGACCATGATGATTCAGATGGTACAGAGTTTAATTAATCAGAGTTTATTGTAAGTGGCCTGTCCAGAAAACATGAAACTAAATACCATCAGGATGATTCACAACACTAAAATGATGCAATAAACACTAACTGAATAACAGTAACATAACAAATTATACATTATTGATAACACTTTGAGCTTTGCCTGTGATTTTGTCAATAGCAATGATCCTGCCTGCTATGTATGGACTACTAGCTAATATTTTTTTTTTCTTACTTCAATTTAGATTTCTGCATAATTTTTTAGGTAAAGTTTTAACTCTTCACATGTTTAATTACAGTACTGTAAATGTACACTTCTAAACACAATTGAAGCCAATTGCACTGGATATATTTGCTGAATAGGTTTCTCACTTTGTCACTATAATAACTTCCTACTTCAGACTGGATTCGGAAAAATCCAGCAAAAATTAATGCATATGATTTATAAAATGACTGGTATCAATTGCAGGTATATGTGATGTAAATAATAAGAATTTTAATAAAATACAGTTTTTAATAGTCAAGCAATTTGGATATGAATTGTAAATCCTTATTGAGGTATAATATAATATAATATAATATAATCCATCATTGAGATTTTTCTAGTTATAAGTACAATAGTAAGATTAGATTGATAATGATGTTAAATATATTAAAGATATCTGGGACTAAATGTTTTACTAGTTATTACTAATAAAATGTAATTATGACATGTCAAAACTAAACTGAAAATTGAATTACTGAATTGATTTATGATTAGTAATGCTGGGGGATCAGCTTTTCTTATAGAAATGTAATGTTCATATGTAAGACATAAAATCTGTTAACCCACCCCATTGTTAGATCTGGACAATTCACATTGCAAGGGCCAGTTATATAATAAAAAACTCAAAAATCTAAAAACACAATTGCAATCAATTGTAATATTCTTATTTTTCTTATAAATATTCTCATTAGTAACTTTAAAGAATGAAGCATACTCATGAGTCTGTGAAAAAATCTCTGTCATGTCAGATACACTTTCAGTTTCTGTCAATAAACACATTTGTTGTAATGCAACAACGTGAAAAAGCAAGAACATTTTAGGATAAAGCGATGTGCTTTGGGTTTTGATGTGTTTTCCCAAAGAATGTGTCACCAACAACCTGTCAGCTGTGTTCAGAGATATCAGCATGTATATCACTTGTCAAAACTAGAGCTTTTCAGGTTTCATGCATGGTAAACACACTATTGCTTCAGGGTAACACCAATATTTTCATTTGATATCTAGCAACTATACACTCAAAAAAAGGTTAAAAAAATCTAAATGCTGGGTGAAATATGGACAATCCCAGCAATTGGCTTACATGTTTAACCAAACCTTTTGATTTAAATATTCAAATATTGCTAAAAAAAAAATTACTGCATTTCATACTTAAAATGAATCCAAAATAAGTCGAAAATTAAAATGTATTAGTATGTTCAATAAATTAATATTTATTAAGTTGAATAAATTAAATAATAAACATTTTTAAATAGCTTATTCATAAATGTTTAGCTTTTGATTATTGATGATGCATCCAGTAACTAATAATTAGCCATACAGTAATTTTTATATATTAAATAAAACTACCCAGAAGGTAGGGTTAAACATTTAACCCAACTGCTGGGTCAAAACAACCCAATCACTAGGTTTTTTTGCCCATATTTCACCCAGTGCTGGGTTGTTTTTGATTTATGGTGAGCATTTGTAAGAAGTTATTTGTATGTTATGGGTGTTTACTGTAGGTGTAATATAATTGTGGTTGGTAGACGTGGGAAAATCCAAGGCTGTGAGGATGAGAAGTTGTTTGTGTTGAATGCAGAGTGCTTAAAACTTACCTGCAGAAGCATCCAATGCCACATTAGTAAGGTGTAATTTTTATTTGGGGCAAAGCACCTATTGTATCTGCTGGCGTTCTTTTTCTTCTTCTTCTTTTTCCACTCTTGAGTCAATGGCAACTTATAGAACCATTTGCAGGAATGTTGTGAAATTTGGCACATTGACTGAGGACAGTCTCAACATTAACCATAGCAAGTTTGGAGTCTCTAACTCAAACTCTCTAGCGCCACCACTTGTCCAAACTTTCACTCATGTTTATGCTAATAACGTTTGAAACGTAAGTCACAGAAAGGAAATTCTTTAGCATTTTTTTTTAACTTGTCCTAGACGGTTTGTCTGATTTTTCCCAAAATTGGCTCAGATCATCTTCAGATCATGGTGGCAAAATTTATGGAATTCAAGTTGATTAGTCAAACCGGTCTCGAATAGCGCAAATTCTAAGTAAAGCACGCAAAAATGGATGTGAGACTATATCTCCACAATGGTTAGGCGTATTGAGACCAAACTTGGTGTGTGTTATAAGAAGCATGACGTGAGTCAGCCTGCTTTGTTTTGGCACAGTGCCACCTAGTGGTCAGGAGATACAAAAATTGCTATTTTAGATTAAGAGGGGCATGCCGAGTTGAACAATACTCTGAGGCTTTAGCTCTGTAAAGCTTTGACATAATGACACCAAACTTTGTGTGCACCTTTGTCATCTGACACAGAATACACCACATCAATCTCATAACAGCAACACCTACTGGTCAACAGTGATAAATCTTTCAATCTTATTAATGGTGACTGTATTTGTTTTTGTTTTGTTTTTTTTTGCCTTTTTTGCTTAAAATCTTAAATACGTCTTTAATTGCTCATTTATGCAGCTGGTCTGATGCTGCTGACTTATCTTTATTATTATTATTATTATTATTATTATTTTGAAAGGTTAAAAACATGTATTTGCGGCAAAATAAATCATGCAAAGAGGTGCAATCTGCAACCATTACAACATCAGTGATTTTGTCTGAAAGGAAAAAGAGAGCAGGGCTAAATTTGCACAGTTTTTGGTGTTTTTGAGACTCTCAGGCTAATGCTTCTACTCAGGAGAGCTGATAAACCCAAGTGCAGTATACAATAAAAAACATGCAGAATCAAAACAAAACAGAAGACTTGACTTAAACTAGACAGAAAACAAAGACGTCAAATAGATAAAATTGATCAAGAATCAAAACAAGAAACTCCAAATGAATGTCGTAATATTATAAAAAGATGAGCAGTGAGTGATAAAGGGCACATGTTGGTTTTAAATATAAGGGAAATTAATGCTACAACAGGAGACAATCAAGACAGGAGAAGACAATAAACTGATGAAGATTAAAAAAGAAAATATCAAAATAAAAGCACATGACATTCAAGATGAAACAATAACAAAACCTGAACCCACTTGAGAGTCGGAAAGCAGATTACAATCCTGTAAATATTGTCCTAATGAAAAATGTAGCAGGCACATTTGAAGTGTTTCTTTGGTAGTTTAGAGACCAATAGCAATGCTTGTCAGCTCTGACCCAGATGAGAGGCAGTGCTTGAGCAGCAGATTGAGCGGTGCGGTGACCTAGTTAAACAGCGGTTTAAAGAGCAGTCATTCATCACATTAAATCAGTCTTTTGTCAGACACAGGCATGGTCACAATAAAACCACATTTTTTCAGAGTGACAGTGCAGGCCTTTTGGTTTTATTTGATTACACGTGTTCTGATCTGCTGCGTTTTTAGGAGTCTGATCACTAACAGTGTCTTTTCTAACCTCATCAATCGGTTCTTTCAAATGAACACTTGTTTATTAATGATGCATGACTTCACCAGCAGAAGCGCTCAAGTCTTTGAAGAGTAAGCAATGCTCTTCCTTTTATTGGTCAGAGTTGTTAGATTTCTTTAAAGGAAAACTATTTATTAAAAAGTAGGTCCTTAGCCTTTCATAAGTTGACTGGGAAAAGACTTTAATTTCAGTACATGTGTAACAGCAGCATCTGTACTGTCTTTGATAAACACCTCTTTTATTTCTGTCTCTCTCCACAGTGTCTCAGCCGAGTGCTTTGGATGCAGATCGAAAATAATGCCACTGAATCAGCTGCGAAACTATCAGAGGAACACTGTTAAACTTCAATACGGGAATATAAAGAACAAACACAGACGATCTCACTAACTGGACCAGTTTATTCTGTTTGAGTACTGGATGTAAGTCTCAGATGACTGGGGCAATATGGCCGCATTGTGAATTAGCCTCAGAAGACTAGAGGATCCTACAGGATAAGCATCCACATGCTACTGAGAGGAACAGAGACACGGGAGGATGTCAACAGAGGCAGAACTTCAAGCAGATGTCAAACTCACTGTCAAGAAGGAGTCCAGAAGACGAGGTCAGTTTTAGAAGTTTATTTCTTCATTGTTTTGCTGAAAGTGCTGGGAGGGTGCTGATGGCCTTAGACATCAAACCAGTCTGAATGTCACTACATAACTAGTGTAGTTCAGATATAGCACAGTAAACCACACTGACACTGATTTTTCAGTTGCATTTTATTTTGCATTATGTGTACTGTGCTTACAGTGAGAAAAAAATATTTGATCCCCTTGCTGAATTTATATTGTTTTATATGTTTGCTCACTGACAAAGGAATGATCAGTCAATAATTTTAATGGTAGGCTTATTTGAACAGTGAGAGACAGAATAACAACGCATTTTAGAAAAAATTATAAATTGATTTGCATTTTAATGAGTGATATAAGTATTAGATCCCCTATCAATCAGCAAGATTTCTGGCTCCCAGGTGTCTTTTATACAGGTAATGAGCTGAGATTTGGAGCACTCTCTTAAAGGCATGTATAAACCTGTTAAACCTGTATAAAAGACACCTGTCCACAGGCTACAAGACCATTGCCAAGCAGCTTGGTGAGAAGGAGACAACAGTTTGTGCGATTCTTTGCAAATGGAAGAAAACTGTCAATCTCTCTTGGTCTGGGGCTCCATGCAAGATCTCACCTCGTGGAGTTTCAGTGATCATGAGAACGGTGAGGATTCAGCCCAGAAACACACCGGAGGATCTTATCAATAATCTCAAGGCAACTGGGACCATAGTCACCAAGAAAACAATTGGTAACACACTACGCCATGAAGGACTGAAATCCTGCAGCATCCGCAAAGTCCCCCTGCTCAAGAAAGCACATGTACAGGCCTGTCTAAAGTTTGCCAATGCACATCTGATTGATTTAAAGGAGAACTGGGTGAAAGATTTTGTGGTCAGATGAGACCAAAATCAAGCTTTTTGGCATCAAATCAACTCGCCGTGTTTGGAGGAGGAGGAATGGTGCCTGTGACCCCAAGAACACCATCCCCACCGTCAAACATGGAGGTGGAAACACGCTTTGGGGGTGTTTTTCTGCTAAGGGGACAGGACAGCTGCACCGCACCAAAGGGACGATGGACTGGCCATGTACCATCAAATCTTGGGTGAGAACCACTGAAAATTGGATAGTCCAGCATGACAGTGACCCAAAACACACGGCCAAGGCAACAAAGGAGTGACTCAAGAAGAAGCACATTAAGGTCCTGGAGTGGTCTAGCCAGTGTCCAGACCTTAATCCCATAGAAAAAGGGAGCTGAAAGTTTGAGTTTCCAAACGTCAGCTTTGAAATCTTAATAACTTAGAGAGGATCTGCAAAGAGGAGTGGGACAAAATCCCTCCTGAGATGTGTGCAAACCTGGTGGCCAACTACAAGAAACCTCTGACCTCTGTGATTGCCAACAAGGGTTTTGGCAGCAAGTACTAAGTCATGTTTTGTGAAGGGGTCAAATAGTTTTTTCACTCATTATAATGCAAATCAATTTATAACTTTTTTTAAAAATGTGTTTGGTTGTGTTTCTATCTCTCACTTTTCAAATAGAACCAAGTAACAAGAAAATTGTGCAAATCAGAGTTTAATACTTGATTAAGAAATTTCTTTAATATCATTGTGCAAACAGTGAGCCTCTACTGTCTTTCATTTCACAATCAATTAAGGCAATTATTTATTAGACTCATTGTGTAGTTTCTGGACCATATTTGTCACCAATGTTTAAAAACTTTCTTGCTCTTCATGATTACTGTTTACCGATTTTTGAAAATTTAGAGACTCGGAAATAGAGGCAATATTTACTCACTCTTATGTGGTCATTCATGGTGTTCAAAACCTGTGAACAAACAAACAAACAAACAAAAAAATCTGTGAAATATTAACACTGTACTTTTCCATATTCCAAAAAGAGCCAAACAATCTTCATAACAGTAACATAAATCTAATGCCTTATCTTCCAGATCTTCTGAATTCGCATTATAGCTTTGGGCGATGCACAGACTGACATTAAATTAGTTATTTATTGATAATCATCTTGGCACGAGGCTCCACCTCAGTGCTGATATCTTATTCATGGTCAAACTTGGCAAATGAAAAAACACATCAGCACTGGTTCTGCCATGACATGTAACTACAGAAATTAGATCAGCTTGTAAATGATCACAACATGCACTTTTAAAACAAATTTCTTGTAAATTAATATTATAGGCTTATACTGCTTCACGGTAAGGCATGATTTGGAAGATGGATTTATGATACACTTGCTCATTATTTTAATTTTGATGACTTTGAATAAAAAAGCAAACCATGTAGCTTTAATAAAATTAACTTGACGTACATTTTTGTAAGAGTAGTTTGTGAAAATTAACTTTTGGTATGTATGTATTTGTCTATATTTGTATTTTTTTGTTGTTGTTGTTTTTAGTATTACTTTTAGTATTTTCATGAGATTTTTTTTTTTTTTCACAAATCAGAATACATTTCTAGGTTATGACGTTACATATATTTTATTAGTATTGACATAAACTAATAGGTAATTTGCCCACAATAACAATATAATACTCACAGATGCATATGCAAAAATTAAAACTGTTTATGATTTAGTTTGAGCAAGGCTTTTCTTCATTATTCACAACTAACACTTAGGCTCAGCCATTTAACTAAAATTATTACTCGATTGTCATGCATAAGTGAAAGTATGTCTCCTTTTTTAAATACACCAAATGAAAATTTGAAACTAAAAATTGATACTTGTGAACTGACACATTTTGCATTTGAAAAATGCACTACACTCTTAAAAATAAAGGTTCTTTATTGGTATTGATGGTTCCATGGAGAACCTTGAACATCCATGGAACCTTTCAAATGCAGAAAAGGTTCTTTAGATTTGTTTATGTTCTTCAAAATGGTTCTTTTAAGAACTGTTCACTGAAATGTTCTTTGGGGAACCAAAAATGGTTCTGTGGCATCAATGCAAAAATGCCTTCATGGAACCTATACACACATTTAGTTTGGAAAAAGTAAAAATCTAGCTCAATATTTAGGTGATATCATGTGATGAGGTGCTTGGAAACTGTCAAAGATATGAAGTCTAAAATGTTTGACAGTGATTATATGATTGTGTATGTTATTGTGTGTCTATCTGAATGGAGCTAATGAACTTTTAGGATAAAAACTCAACAGAGGAGAATAGGGAGATGAAAAGTGTCAGAATGGCTATACATAATGTCATTTCCTCATATAGGTGGCTTGTGTGTTTGTTCATGCAGATTATATTGTAAATGCAAAAACAGCTATAAATAGTGATAAATGCTGAGGTAAGACTTTATCTTTATGTTCTTCAAAATCTTTTTCTTGTATGACAAAAAGCCGAGGTTTGCCATGGCTGCATGTCAAAGATGAATGTGCATTTTAATTTACTATTTTGCAATGCTTTACTTTGTTCTGGCAAATATATATTACTGTACTCCACAAATAGAACTGCTTTACACCAGATAAGACAGAAATATTTAAAATCTTTTGAAAGAGTTAAAGAGTTTATTAAATGTATTATGATGGGTTTTTCTCCAGGTACTGCATTTTGTGTTCGAATTGAAAATACATGCATGCATAGTTGTCAGTTATAGTCTGGAAAGCTAATGAAATCTTCACCTCAGGATCGGAACTGTGAGAAATATAGCATAATTGTGTTAGATGCTGTTGTGTTGTGATGTTGTCTCTGATGAGAGATTCTGTCTACCTGTGTTCTGCTCTCACTGCCCATAAATGATAAATGAAATTGCCTCAACCTTGAATTTTTTCCATCTCCATAGCAACTGCTGCTTACCGACAGAAATCCATGTGAAAAGTGATTCAAACACACAGCTGTCTTGCAAGCGACACACACACACACACACACACACACACACACACACACACACACACACACACACACACACACACACACACACACACACACACACACACACGCATGCATAGTAACCTATGGCAATTCTGGCTGAACCTCAAACTCGTAGTCAATGAGCCACAGCCTCTGAAATAACAGCAACAGAAATATCACTCTGGGTTGAGACACTTTTAACATATTCACACTTGATGAAACACTAAACGTGTGATAATGGATCAAAAAAGCTTGTTGACTGCAATTTAAAATGAGTGAAAAATGTCTACTTGGAAAAAAGGTCCTTTTTTGGTATTATTATAAAATGAGAAGCACCTTATTAAAAAGCAGATCATTTTCACAAAACCAGTCTTAAGTGGCACGGGTATATTTTTAGCAATAGCCAAAAATACATTGTATGGGTCAAAATGATTATTTTTCTTTTAATGCCAAAATGTATTAGGATATTACGTAAAGATTATGTTCCATTAAGGTATTTTGTAAATTTCCTACCATAAATATATCAAAAAATAATTTTTGATTAATAATATGCATTAAGAACTTCATTTCGACAACTTTAAAGGCCATTTTCTCATTTTTCTTTTATTCTTCAGTTTTTTTTTTCGGCATCTTTTCTTTTTCTGACTTTTATTTTCATTTCATCTAGTCTTTCCCAACTTTTAGCTTTTTTTTTGTCCTTTTCTGTTATTTTTCTTTTGTCATCTTTTTTGTTCTTTTTCTGATTTCATTTCCTCTAGTCTTTCTAATCTTTTTTATTTTTTGTTTTTTTGCATAATTTGTTATTTTTCTAACTTTTCATTTCATCCAGTCATTCCCAACTTTTTGCCTTTTTTCTGTCCTTTTCGCTTATTTATTTATTTATTTATTTAGTTAGTTATTTATTTATCTTTTTCGTTTTTGTTTTCATTTCCTCTAGTCTTTCTAATCTTTTGTCTTTTATTTTTATTTTTTTTTATTTTTCTGACTTTTTTTCATTTCATCTAGTCTTTCCCAACTTTTAGCTTTTTTAGCCCTTTTCTGTTATTTTTCTTTTGTCATCTTTTTTGTTCTTTTTCTGATTTCATTTCCTCTAGTCTTTCTAATCTTTTTTCTTTTATTTTTTAGTTTTTTTAGCATCATTTGTTCTTTTTCTAACCTTTCATTTCATCCAGTCGTTCCCAACTCTTGCCATTTTTCTGTCCTTTTCGTTTATTTTTTTTTTTTTAATCTTTTTTTTTTTCATTTTCTCTAGGTCTTTCTGATCTTTTTCTTTTATTTTTCAGTTTTATTTCAGCATCTTTTCATTTTTTTTTCCGACTTCTAATTTAATCTAGTCTTTCCCAACTTTAAGCTTTTTTCTATCCTTTTCTGTTATTTTTCTTTTGTCATCTTTTAAGTTCTTTTTCTGTTTTCATTTCCTCTAGTCTTTCTAATCTTTTTCTTTTTTTTTTGCATAATTTGTTATTTTTCTAACTTTTCATTTCATCCAGTCATTCCCAACTTTTTGCCTTTTTTCTGTCCTTTTCGCTTATTTATTTATTTATTTATTTATCTTTTTCGTTTTTGTTTTTCATTTCCTCTAGTCTTTCTAATCTTTTGTCTTTTATTTTTATTTTTTTTATTTTTCTGACTTTTTTTAATTTCATCTAGTCTTTCCCAATTTTTAGCCCTTTTCTGTTATTTTTCTTTTGTCATCTTTTTTGTTCTTTTTCTGATTTCATTTCCTCTAGTCTTTCTAATCTTTTTTCTTTTATTTTTTAGTTTTTTAGCATCATTTGTTATTTTTTAACTTTTCATTGCATCCGGTTGTTCCCAACTTTTTGCCTTTTTTTCTGTCCTTTTCGCTTATTTATTTATTTATCTTTTTCTTTTTATTTTCATTTCCTCTAGTCTTTCTAATCTTTTGTCTTTTTTTTCTCACTTTCATTTTCATTTAATCTACAGTAGACTTTCCCAATTTTTAGCCCTTTTCTGTCCTTTTCTGTTATTTTTCTTTTGTCATTTTTTTTGTTCTTAATTTTCTCTAGTCTTTCTAATCTTTTTTTCTTTTCATTTTTTTAGCATAAATTTTTCTTTTTCTAACTTTTCATTTCATCCAGTCTTTCCCAACATTTATTCTTTCGTTTTTTTGTATTTTTTTCTGCATCTTTTTGTTCATTTAATCTGGTCTTTCCCATCTTATTGCTTTTCCTTTCCATTTTTCTGTTCAGTTTTTTCTTTTTTGCATCTTTTTTCTGTTTTCGTTTAATCCAGTCATTCTAGTCTTTTATTTTATATTAGACTGTGAATCAGTGATCATGCATGAATATGCATTTATCAAACTAGTTAATATTCATTTATGCAAACAGTCCAGATGTAGAGCGTGGTCAGTTGGTGACCTCTTCGTCCTGAGCAGAGGCTCTCAAACCTCCTTTGACGCTCCTTTGATCAAATCAGAATATCTAAGTACTTAGTGACATCAATCTCCCATTGATTGATTTGATTGATTGCTTGATCTTTGCCTGATTGATTTCTTTGCCTCTTTTGACTGCATTAGTGTTACATGTGTTGAAATAATCTCATTTCCTGTTTCCTGTGTATTCTGTAGTCAGTTTGTAGTCTAATTTTTCATTGGCTCCCCCTTGATTAGTTCCCCCGAGTTTGTCAGTCAATGTTTGCCGTTAGTTTCATGTGCCGTCTTGTTCTCTTTGTTCCTCGTTGTTTCATTTGGACTTTTAATAAATCCCTTGTACTTAGATCCAATGAAAAACATGCTAGTGTGTTAATAATCATGCTAAAACATGTTAGCAAAAAAAAAAAAAAAAAACATGCTAGCCACATGATAATCATGTTAAACCTGTTAATTGTGTTAAAACATTGTTGAAAGTCATGCTAGCAAGATGCTAATGATGTTGGAAACATGCTAGTAACATTTTATCAACACAATAATCATGCTAAAACATGCTAGCAACATGCTAATCATGTTAGAAAAACATGTTATCAACATGCTTACTACATGCTTATTATGTTGCTTATCAGCAACATCATGCTAAAAATGGTAACAGCATACTAATCATGTTAGAAAACATTTAGAAAATTGTGTTAAAACATGCTAACAACATGGTAATCATGCTAAAAACGTGTTAGCAACATGCTAACAATATACAAATTGTATTAAACATGCTAATAACATGATAATCATGGTAAAAACATGCTTATTGTGTTAAAACATGTTAACAAGCTAACAACATGCTAATTATGTTAAAGACATGTTAGCAACATGCTATCAATATGTTAATTGTTTAATATGCTAGCAAAACATAATAGTCATGTTAAAAACATGGTGAAATATACTTATTGTGTTGAAACATGCTAACAATGTGCTAGGCATGCTAACCATGATAGAAACATTTAAGCAACATGCCAATTAAGCTTAAACATGCTAGCAACCTTCTAACCATGATACAAACATGTTATCAATGTGTGAATAATGCTAGCAACATGGTAACAATATATTAATAGCATTAAAGCATGCTAGAAACATGTTAATTATATTAAAAACATACTAACAACAGACTAATTGTGTTAAAGCATGTTCACAACATGTTAATAATGCTAACCATGCTGGAAACATATTAGCAACATGCTAATTGTTTTCAAATAAGCTACAACCATGCTAACAACATGCTAATAATGCTAACAACATGTTAGCCACGTGCTAATCATGCTAGAAACATGCTAGCAACATGCTAATCATTGTAGCAACATGTTAACAGCATGCTAATCATGCTAGCAACATGCTAACAACATGTTAATCATGCTAGCAACATGTTAGCAAAATGCTAATCATGTTAAAAAAAGCTAACAACATGATAATCATGCTAGCAACATGCTAACAACATGCTAATAATGCTAACAACATGCTAATCATGTTAGCAACATGTTAGAAAAATGCTAATCATGCTAGAACCATGCTAGCAACATGCTAACAACATGCTAATCATGCTAACAACATGTTAGCAACATGCTTATCATGCTAGCAACATGCTAACAACATGCTAATCATGCTAGCAACATGCTAACAACATGCTAATAATGCTAACAACATGCTAATCATGCTAGCAACATGTTAGAAAAATGCTAATCATGCTAGAACCATGCTAGCAACATGCTAACAACATGCTAATCATGCTAGCAACATGTTAGCAACATGCTTATCATGCTAGCAACATGCTAACAACATGCTAATCATGCTAGCAACATGTTAACAACATGCTAATCATGCTAACAACATGTTAACAACATGCTAATCATGCTAGATCAAATGCTAACAACATGCTAATCATGCTAGCAACATGTTAGCAACATTCTAATCATGCTAGAAACTTGCTAGCAACATGCTAACAATATGTTAAGTGTATTAAAACATGCTAACAACATGTTAATCATGCTAGCAACATGTTAGCAACATGCTAATCATGCTCGAAACATGCTAACAACATGTTAGCAACATTTTAGCAACATTTTACAACGTCAGGTTGTATCAGGTTAGCTAGGCTCTCTCAAGCCAGCTCAAAGTTTAGTCACATTTTTCAGTGTTTCAGTTACAAGAACAACAAAGAATTTCTTAAAGACTAAAACTGGTTTTAATAAGGTTTGCTGAAACATAATTTTATATCTGTACATTGTAACTTTTTTATTTCTCTTCGGAACACTGTTGGCTGATTCAAAACAAGCCATATTGAATATTCTGCATTAAATATGAGGCGTATCTGGTAATTTGTCTCTCAGGGGTTGAAAGGTCAATGAGTTTCTGTGTCAGGTCTCCAAAATCTAAACAGCCTCTTGACAGATCGGTGCGTCTGGAGACTCTGGTCTTCCTCCCCATATGCTGCCATCTGTCCTGCTCTCACAGAACGGCTCAACATTTGACACACGCTCCTCTAGGAGATCCACTGATCTACTTTCATTTCAACACATCCAAAACAAAACAAAAATATTGAGCAAAGAAGTGGCTTACAGGAAAGCAGTTTCAGCTTCCAGAGCACACAGTTTAGGCTTTAGAACAAATATCATGTCAATAAAATGCTCTAGTTCAAAAACTACAATGTTCTCAATGGGTCTAAAGTTTCTAAATGTCTGTTTTTATTTATGGCAGAGTCCATGCCCTGGTCTGTTTTATCTCACGTTTAACTGGGTTTTAGATTCATTGCTGCACAAACGTAGGAAATAACATAGAAATATTAAATAGAAAAAGAAACAAGACATTCTTGTCTTTTTCTGGCTGCACCTTCCTTTCTGTTTATCTCCCAACACCATTATCTTTGCATCTTAAAACAGAAAAGCAGAAGTATGTTCAACCCTTGGCATTGTATAAATATTAATGCGAGAAAATCTGTGCATTTTCCTGGAAGTACTACGCTTGATGAGTGCATTTTAATACCAACCCTTATTTTACAAAGACCTTTTTGCAAGCTATTGTCTTTATGAATCAGGTCACCATTTAAGAGGTAATTAATTCATGCTGTTTTCCATTCTACCTTTTCTCTAGAGTCATTTCAGTTAAATTATCATTTGATTATATGCTAACAGACTGTGCTATACATGATTAACAACTGTACTCTAGCAATTTGGTAAATTATTTGTAGAGCTTGTTGCATTAAGTTTGTTTGTATGTAACTGCGGACAGTGTTGGGAAAGTTACTTTTAAAAGTAATGCATTAGTATACAATTATGTTACTAAGTAATTTTTATGTAAAGTAATGCATAATTGTTTGATTACTTTTTGTCACAAAAAAAAGTTAGATTTTGGAAGCTTTGTTTTTGCTTATGGGTGGCTGGGGGAATCCGTCTTACAGTTTAGTAAATATTCATTTTTAACTTTTGTGAAAATAATTTTTGCAGATCAACCAAAATTATTGCATCTCAACTATGGATTTTCTTAGAAGGACTATATACAGTATGTGACCTTTGGTCCACAAAACCAGTCATAAGGTTAAACTTTACAAAACTGAGATATGAAAGCTCAATAAATAAGCTTTCTATTGATGTATGGTTTGTTAGGATAGGACAATATTTGTCCGAGATACATCTATTTGAAAATCTGGAATCTGAGGGTGCAAAAAAATCAAAAGACTGAGAAAATCACCTTTAAAATTGTCCAAATTAAGTTCTTAACACTGCATATTACTAATCAAAAATTACATTTTGATATATTTATAGTAGGAATTTTACAAAAAATCTTCCTGGAACATGATCTTTACTTAATTTCCTAATGATTTTTGGCATAAAAGAAAAAACAATAATTTTGACCCATGCAGTGTATTTTTGGCTATTGCTACAAATATACCCCAGCGACTTAAGACTGGTTTTGTGGTCCAGGGTCACATATATATTAACAAAATGCTCTTTAAAATGCAGAGATAATGTGCTTCAAAAACTAACAACAAACAAACTCACAATTCTGACTCTTTACTCAGAATTGCATGATACAATCTCACAATTTTGACTTTTTTTCTCAGAATTGCATTATTTAAAAAAATATATTTGGATCTGAAGATATTGCAGTAATTATTTCAATGAAAGCTGCAGTTGGTAACACTTAATTTTCCTTGTAAAATATATTCTGCATGTAGTAAGAGAAAATTAAGCAAAATTACATGCAAGTAACTCTAATCCAACCCTCATTGTAACCTTAACCATATAGTAAGTTGATGTAGTTTACATTAATACTACTCAGTGCTTAAATGTATAATTACACTGTAACTTATTAACAACCTGTTAACTTGTTAAATGTATAAAATCAATGTTTATCTATGTGTAGTTAGACTGTAACAACCTGTTACTTTTTATTTTGCGGTGGAAGCAAAACAGAATAGAAAATTGTAAACTCAGAATTCAGAGAAAAACGTAGCAATTGCAAGATATAAACTTAGAATTGCCACAATTCTGAGGCCATATCAGACTTTTCAGACAAATTAGACTTAAAAAAATGAAAATATAAGACATATTTCAGAATTTTTTGCCGATATGTACTGAAACTATGGCAGTTTAGAGGACATAAACACATATGTGACCCTGGACCACAAAACCAGTCTTAAGTAGCACAGGTATATTAGTGGCAATAGCCAAAAATACATTGTATACTGTAGTTAAAAATGATACAGTTTTGTTTTATGCCAAAAATCATTAGGATATTAAGTAAAGATCATGTTCCATGAAGATATTTTTTACATTTACTTCCATAAATATGTCAAAACATATTTTTTAAATATGCGTAATATGCATTGCTAAGAACTTTATTTGGACAACTTTAAAGGTATCTCGAGCAAATATTGTCCCATCCTAACAAACCATACATGAATTGCAAGCTTATTTATTCAGTTTTCAGATGATGTATAAAGCTAAATTTACAAAAAATGACTCTTTCTCGTTTTGTGGTCCAGGGTCACATATGTACTTTAAAGTCAATCAAGGGGGTATTCCATTAAACAAGTTTACCAAATAAGTCAGGCTTATTTCAGTTAGTCTGACTTACTTTGAGCCAAATCAAGTGACAATAAGTCAGACTTAACTGAAATAAGCCTGGTTTATTTGGTAGAATTGTTTTATGGAACACCCCCCAGGTCATCTCTGCACTGCAAAAAATGCTTTTCTTACTTAGATTTTTTGTCTTGTTTCCAGCCAAAATATCTAAAAAATCTTAAATTAAGAAGGATTTTCTAGACGAGTAAAAATTATTTTCTTATTTTCAGTAAAAACAAGTCAAAATTAAGTGCGTTTTTGCTTGAAACAAGCAAAATAATCTGCCAATGGGGTAAGAAAAATAATCTTGTTTTCTGTTTGAAAGAAGATTTTTTTTCTTACCCCATTGGCAGATTATTTTGCTTGTTCTAAGAAAAAACTCACTTCATTTTGACTTGTTTTTACTGAAAACAAGAAAATAATTTTTACTTGTCTAGAAAATCTTTCTTGATTTAAGAATTTTTAGATATTTTGGCTGGAATCAAGATAAAAAATCTAAGTAAGAAAAGCATTTTTTGCAGTGTGATTGTTTTGATCATTTTTCACTTAACTTATATTTATGAACTGCAATTGCGGTGAAGAAACGCTTGCCATACAATGACATTGCACACTTGCACAAATACTCCATGCTCTACATGATTTTTCATCTTGACTGAATTGCAGTCTCACTCAATCTCTCTGTGTTGTTTGTGCAGGTCGCGATCGCAGCGAGCAGGCTCTGATTCAGCGCTTCAGGGGCGAAGGCGTCAGTTACAAGGCCAAGCTGATTGGGATTGATGATGTGACGGCCACCCGCGGAGACAAGCTGTGTCAGGACTCCATGATGAAGCTGAAGGTATAATAACAAGTCCTCAAAGAGCAGGAAGTGTGATTGCTTTACACAAGCTGTGTTAGGTTATGAAAGACAGCGGGACGATGCTTTGTTTTGCATGAGCTAAATACAAAGCGTGTGACATTCTGCCTTTGTAAATTGCTTTGGATAGAAAAAAAAATCTGTTGAATGAAAAAATGCAAATGCAAACAAAGGAAAGACATCTCATGGATGAAACATTAATTTCTTATTGATTATACACTGCAAAAAATGCTTTTCTTACTTAGATTTTTTGTCTTGTTGCCAGCCAAAATATCTAAAAATTCTTAAATCAAAAAGGATTTTCTAGACAAGTAAAAATTATTTTCTTGTTTTCAGTAAAAACAAGTCAAAATGAAGTGAGTTTTTTCTTAGAACAAGCAAAATAATCTGCCAATGGGGTAAGAAAAATAATCTTATTTCAAACAGAAATTTTTACTGAAAATAAGAAAATAATTTTTACTTGTCTAGAAAATCCTTCTTAATTTAAGATTTTGTAGATATTTTGGCTGGAAACAAGACAAAAAATCTAAGTAAGAAAAGCATTTTTTGCAGTGTAATGCTCTTAATAGCATGAAATGAAGGTTTTTCTTTTGGTGTCTTTGAGATCACTTGCTAGTGAAGGGTTTGACTTTAATCAATCAATCAAACACCTTTATCGATATAGCACTTTTAACAATACAGATGGTGTCAAAGCAACTTTACAGTATTAAATAGTGACAATAGTGTCAATAGTGCAAAAGTTCCATGTTACAGCAAAGTCAGATTTGCAAAGGACTCATCTGGTTCCCAGTGGCCGTCTGGGTGAGGAGTTCTTCACTGATGCTCTGTCTCTGGGGCTCATCTAGTTGATGTGGTCTCTGCTGACATTCAGGGCTGTAGAGGTCGTCTCTAGGTGTTGATCCACCATCTGGTCTGGGTCTGGTGGCTACAGTGACCTTGGAATAAGAACAAAACAGGCTAATATTAGCGTGGATGACATTTTTCTTACGATGCAGGTGCTATGGGAAGTGTTCCTGGTTCCGGTTGACCCAATTAATGCAGCCTAACAATCCTTTAACGGATTTGGATTAAGTGTTAAGTGTAGGCCAGGTTAAAGAGATGTGTCTTTAATCTAGATTTAAACTGACAGGAGTGTGTCCGCCTCCCGAACAGTGTTAGGTAGATTGTTCCAGAATTTGATTCTGATATTTTAGATATTATCAAACTGCCAGATTTTTGAGAATGCAGCGGACGTGAGGGACTATAATGTGATAAGAGCTCAGGTACGGAGGACCTGAACCATTGAGGGCTTATTAAGTACTTAGCAAGATTTTTAAATCTTTAATAGGGAGCCAGTGCAGTGTTGACAGAACCGGGCTAATATGGTCATACTTTCTTGTTCTAGTAAGAACTCTAGCTGCTGCATTTTGGACCAGCTGGAGTTTATTAAGCATGCAGAGCAACCAATAAAGCATTACAATAATCTATCCTTGAGGTCATGAATGCATCAATTAATGTTTCAGCATTTCTGCGTAATTTCGATATATTTTTCAAATCAAAAAATATGGTTTTGCAAATGGTAGAAATATGCCTTCCGAACTAAAGATTGCTATTGAATAGCACACCTAGGTTCCTAACTGGTGAGGAAGAATTGACAGAGCAGCCATCGAGTATTAGACAGTGTTTTAGGTTATTACATGCAGAGGTTTTAAGTCCAATAATTAACACCTCTGTTTTTTCAGAATTTAGCAGTAAGAAGTTACTCGTCATCCGATTTTTTATTTCAACTATACATTCCATTTTTCAAATTGGTATGTTTCGCCGGGCCGTGAAGAAATAGTGAGCTGAGTATCATCAGCATAACAGTGAAAGCTAAGACCATGTTTCCTGATGATATCACCCAAGGGTAACATGTAAAGCGTAAAAAGTGATGGCCCTAGTACTGAGCCTTGAGGTGCTCCATACTGCACTAATGCCAACATAGTTTTCAAGTCTATTCAAAAGAATGTTGTGGTCAATACTGCACTGCAAAAAAGGCTTTTCTAGCTTAGATTTTTTTGTCTTGTTTCCAGACAAAATATCTACAAATTCTTAAATCAAGAAGGATTTTCTAGATGAGTAAAAATCCTTTTCTTGTTTTCAGAAAAAAACAAGTCAAAAGTAAGTGAGTTTTTGCTTAGAACAAGCAAAATAATCTGCCAATGGGGTAAGAAAAAACATCTTATTTCAAACAGACAAAACAAGATTATTTTTCTTACCGCATTGGCAGATTATTTTGCTTGTTTTAAGTAAAAATGCTCTTCATTTTGACTTTTTTTTTAAATTCAAGACAATAATTTTTACTTGTCTACAAAATGCTTCTTGATTTAAGAATTTTTAGATATTTTGGCTGGAAACAAGACAAAAAATCTAAGCTAGAAAAGCATTTCTTGCAGTGTGTCAAACGCAGCGCTAAGATCCAGCAGCCCTAATAGAGAGTTATAACCCTGATCGGATGATAAGAGCAGGGGCCTCATTTATAAAGACTTGCGTAGAAACCATCCTTGATTTTATCTAAGAACTTTTCTGATTTGATCGTAAGAGCGATTCAGAGAAACGAACGTACCACGAAATCCATGCGAACGCCAGTCATTCGGTTATAAATCACAAATGATCGTGGAATTGTGTGCAGCTGAATGTTCCGCCGTCGAAACGCCCCTGCTTCATTAATTAACATATAAAATGAGCTCATTCCTAAAGCAAAAACTCTGTGACAATGGCAAGTAAAAAGGAGCGCAAGAAATCAAATTATAGTGAGGCTGAACTATCTGCAATACCAGGCATTACCACAAGGAAACGGTCGTACACCAACCTGGAATCTGACGTGGAGATAAGTACTTTTCCACGTCAAAGACGGTTTTTATAAATCTGTACTTTGACGTGGATTTGATCGTACGAACACTCTAAGATCAAATCAGTGCGTAAGAAAGTTTTATAAATGAGGCCCCAGGTCATTTGTAACTTTTAACAAAACTTTTACTGTCTTTAACAAAACAGCAAAAAAAAAAAAAAAACAGCTATTTAAGTCAGCTGCAGTAAAGGCCTCAGCCAAGCATTACAAAGGAGAAAACCCAGTATTTGGTGATGTCTATGGGTTCCAGACTTCAGGCAGGCACTGCCTGCAAAGGATTCTCAACAAAATATCAAAATTTTACATTTTATTTATGATCATATGTGACCCTGGACCACAAAACCAGTCATAAAGGTCAATTTCTTGAAATTTTGATTTATACATAATCTGAAAGCAGAATAGATAAGCCTTCAATTGATGTGGTTTGTTAGGTTGTTAAGTTAGGACAATATTTGGCTGAGATGCAACTATTTGAAAATCTGGAATCTGAGGGTGCTAAAAAATCTAATTATATAGAGAAAATCGCCTTTAAGGTTGTCCAAATTAAGTTCTTAGCAATGCATATTACTAATAAAAAAAATACGTTTTGATATATTTATGGTGGGAAATTTACAAAATTCATGGAACACCTTTACTTAAAATCCTAATGAATTTTGGCAATAATATTGACCCATACAATGTATTTGTGGCTATTGCTACAAATACGTGCTACTTAAGACATTGGACAATGGTTTTGGGGTCCAGGGTTACATATTTATTTGTCCAACCATCCACACTTGAGTCTGAAAATAGAGGGACTGTATATAAAACGTTTGTCACTCCTAAGTATTTTACATTATAATTTTGTTCAACTACGTGAATTAAAGCTGAAAGTTGGTGGTTTCAAGGAGAGAATAGTTGAGCAAACATCTTCTTTCCAAACTATGCAGACATATTGCTAACAAAATGGGAATTTATCTTTACTGCTGATGTTTCCATTTGTGCTTGCTTTTAATTCTTCTTATCCTCATTTTTTTCTCTGTTTGTTGTGCAGGGAATTGCTGCTTCAGCGAGGTCGAAAGGGAACCACAAACAGAGAATTTTCTTGACTGTGTCTTTTGGTGGAATCAAGGTTTATGATGAGAGATCAGGGGTAAGAGTATTTTACATACGTTTTCTAGTTTTATTAGTTAAATCCTGGATCTGTTTAACTGTGATCCTCCTTGTTGTGTTGTGTTAAACACTACTTTGATTGTGAAATGTTTGAATGTCACAAAAATGTTAAATTGCTAAAATGTTCTTGTCTTTAAGTTAACTTCATTTTCACCTAAAATATAATATTATTTAAATATAATATATATAATATGATAATAAAATGAAATTTTATTTGAACACTAAATTTTAATATTCTTTTAACTTTAAAATGTCCATTTTTCTTAGTTTACTAAAAGGTTTCTTACAACATTCTACCCAGAGTGTAGATTTAATTAATGTGTAAAATCTTATGTTTTCTCTCAAAATTATAAGAACATTCATCAAGTAAAAATAACGTTCTGAGGACAAAGAAAGTTGCTCTAAGAGTATTTTCTCTCAACATCATGTGAATGTATATAAAATTACTTTAAGAATGTTTTGTCCTAACATTTCTTAATTTTTTAAAGGCCTAACAACATCAACACAGATGTTAGAGTATGTTTACATGACAACAATTGTGCTAAAAATGCGAGTAGTTGGCGGCGTTGTCATTTAAATGAACCACCAAAACGCATAACATTTTTCAGTTTTTATTAAAAAACGCTGTCATGTAAACACCCCCTTCTTATAACTACTTGAAAAGTTGAAATGTACATTTTCAGTAGAAAATCTGTTAAATTAATTACACAAACCTTATTTCTAGATAGGTTGGGACATTTCGGAAAATGCTACAAAAACAAGAATCTATAATTGTTAAATCCCTTTAACCGTTAGTTAACTGACAAAATTACAAAGAAAAGATCTCCACTGTTTTCACTGACCTGGTGAATTTAATTGTTTTAGTGTTATGCATGCAACACACCTCTGTGTTACATTATTTTTCATTTTAATTATGCTCATGTGGTTTGGCAACTGCAATGTTTGCCTATTCTTGCTTTATACAAAACCCAAGCATATACTGTTGTGTTACATACAGAATGATGCTTGGCATTGACACAGACAATGGCATTTCAAACACATGGGTTGCATTGTTGGCAAAGATCGATTTCCCTTTAGATTTTTGAATGCATGAGGCTGCAACATAACAAAATGTGAAAAAAAAAATTACAGGGTCAAAATACTTTCTGAATGCACTGTTTATGCTATTCACACAACATGTGCATAGAACAGACTCATTTGTACTATGAGAAAAGGCAATGGTTGGTGAGTTCATGAAAACAGACTACGCTAACAAGAATGGCTATTTGCTAAAATTAAAATATAAGCAAACAGCATGCAAAAATGGTACAATATGACTCATTTTGCCATATATAATGATGTGATCCTCAGGTTTTACAACACCATCACTCTGTACATGAAATCTCCTACATTGCCAAAGACACCAGGGACCATCGCGCCTTCGGCTACGTGTGCGGGAAAAAAGGCAACCACAAATTTGTGGCGATCAAGACCAGCCATTCGGTTAGTGTTCACACTTCTTAATATTCCTAACTTTAAACTGTTCTCATGCCGGTTAAAAGCTGCCACAATTTTCCTTTAACATCAGTTATCCTCTTGTAGGCAGAGCCAGTGATACTGGACCTGCGTGACCTTTTCACCCTCGTCTACGACATCAAACAGAGGGAGGAGTCTGAGAAAAAAGCTCAGAAGGACAAGCACTGTGAACAAGCCGTCTATCAGGTAAGAGCCAAACAAGAGTTTCTTCAAAAAAAATAAACTGGCAAAATGGTCACATTGTGCATGCGTTTCTACTGTCCAGATGCATCATACCAGACAGGGCTGCCAGAAATAGCCTATAAATCTCTCATAGAAAATAGAAAGCTCTGATAATGCAAGCAGGTGTTTTAAACAACTATTTCCTCTCAACTTACTGAGCCCCTCTCAAATGGATAATCCTGCCCCCAAGATAAATGTGAAAAGGGATTTTAATGATGAAATGGAATAGACAAATAACCCAATTGCCGGAAAATTCTTTGACAGAAATACAGGTGAAAAAAATAAATAAAACGAGGGATCACATATGCAAAATAACATGATCATTAAACATTAAACAGCATATTAAACTGCCTAACATTACCGAATGACTGTGAAGCTTTGAATATGTTGACTGAAGCAATCAACTGCATCTATCTTTTGATAATCAATCTGTATCTGATTCGGAAGTACTAGTAGTAGTATTCAACTGTTAATAAAAAAGAATGCATGAAACTAGAACAAAACAGTCTTTCGACATTGAACGTTCAGATACAACAACATATTCTGGGGGCCATGAAAAATTTGTGGAAACAATCAAAAATGCTGGTGGTGGCTAGCAACTTTTTTATAAATGCTGGTGGGAAAGAGTTAAAAAAAATCACAATTGCCAAGTACATTGGCTTTCCAGCATTAATATTAGGTTAGTATAGCAGCTTTTTCTGCTAAGGACATTTATTTAACATTTTGACTGGCAAAGTTGACAAATTAGCCTAAATTGCTTTGAACTTCCTGTGCTAAAAGTGTGATGAAATTTTTACATTTGTTCACATTTGGGGGCTATATAATCGGTCAGTTAGATGATTATTTCACTTTATTGTTATTGCTTGTCATTTATGTATTATGGCTGTTCTAACTTACCATAAGTTATAAATAACTTACCATAAAAATGCACAGTTCGTGAAGCAGTAGCAATGATTGTGTGCTTTTTTGGTGGTGGTATAACAGTAACTTATCTGTATTCATGGTAAAATTGTGTATCTAAGATATTTATAATTGGTGGCCTAAAACGTGTTTATATGATGTACACTTAGTCAGTTTTTTTTAATAAGTTAGCCAGTTTTGTGAAAATGTAACTGCATGTTAGCCTAAAAAAGTAACTGATGTTAGCCTAGGTACTTTTCTTTTAGATTTCTATAGTAATATTATTCAACGCTCTGCCATCTGTTGCTCTGGAGGTTTTAGTTTCAAAAACTCTTTTCGGTAATTGTTTCTCATGGGGACATAAGTCATTTTTACCATTTACAGGGGGCAGTCTGTGATTTTATTGCTGTCCGAATCCAGAATGTCGGTGTTGTAAAAATCCAAGGTTTTGAGTTTACAAGAAGAAATTTATTCAAATTCAATGTTTAAATTCTTTATGACCTCTGCTGAACACCGTACAGTAATTGTTGTACTTCGCTGTAATTTGCATGTGCATCTATTTCTGAAATGCTGGAAAGTATTTACAAGAACAATATTTCTTAACTGCTCCACTACAGCAAGTGGGAGCAAAAAGAGAAAAAAAGCAGGTAATCTTTAGCATGGCAGAAGCAGATATGCAATACAATTTTAAAATGTTTTTCATAAATTTAACACTCATAAATAACATTCATAATGACTGGCCACTTGGCCAGCAGGTTTCCGGGATTGTAGGATCACAGAACTGTGAATAAATCGGCATCCACATCCATGAGTTTTATCAGAGGAGCCATGTACATTTATTTTTACAAACATTTCACATGAGAAACAATTACCATCCAAACAGGGCTATAGCTTTAGTAAAGAGTTTTCTGTTTTGAACATAAGAGTGCTTCATTTCTGATGATTCTCGGTTTCATGTTTCTTTTGGTTTGCTCTAATTTCGTCTTCAAAAATACACTGCTAATAATGTCTGTTTTTCTTAATGGCTGACACAGACGATCCTGGAAGATGAGATTGATGATCCAGTGTATCAGGTGAGAGTTTGTCAATCTCATTTACCATAAACGTAACCTGATTTTACTAAGAACTGACCTTTTTATGATTTTATTATCATTTAACTCCTCCATTTAAGTGTTGTTGATATTTTTTGCAGTCGATGCTCACAGAACTTCTGTTGACCATTCAGTTCATTGATCTGCAGTCATGTTTTGTGGTTCTGTCTGTATGTTCAATGGAGAGTCCTAAACAGCCCTTCTGGATCTACTCTGATATGTTGAACCCAGTGCTCTCTCGCTCACACTGAATACAGACAACTTTAACCATCAGTTTTATCTCCAATTAGAATCCCTAAGATGGAAGCTCTCAAAATACCTTGGTTTTATTGCTCATTCATACCTTGGAGACAACATAACACTTTGAGAGCTGTTGGATTGCTGTTCATTTCACACTTAGACAACAGTCTGTCATTGCAATGTCATTTATAGCCAAAACACATTTCACACTTCAGGACTTGGATCACAGACAGATCTAGATATTTAACCTGCGACATGTCTCTTGGGCATAAGCGATGCATTGGTGCTTCTCACAGATCTTAGCAAAGGCTCATGTACACTACCGTTTAAAAGGGTCAGTAATATGTTTTTACGTTTTAGTGTCCTCTGCTCACCAAGGCTTCAAGTATTTAATCAAAAAATACAGCAAGAACAGTAATATTGTAAAATATTATTACAGTTTATACCCATTTTCTATGTGAATAAGTAGTAAAATGTAATCTATTGCTGTTATCAAAGCTACGTTTTGAGCATTATTCCAGTCTTCGGTGTCAGTGATCCTTCAGAAATCAAAACAAAAAAAATCTGTTCCTTTTAACATTTTATTTATAAGCATACTAGAATAGAAAATTATTTTAAATTGTAATATTTCACATTATTACAGTTTTTTACTGTGTTTTTGAACAAATACAGCTATGATGAGCAGAGGACACTTCTTTTAAAAACAATCTTACTGATCCCAAACTTTTAAACTCCAGATAAAATATACATAAAACACTTTACAATAAGGTTCATTAGTTAAACATTAGTTAATGTATTAACTAACATGAACTAACCATGAGCAATACATTTGTTAATGTATTTACTAATCTTTATTAACGTTAGTTAACGGAAATACAGTTGTTCATTGTTTGTTCATGTTAGTTCACACTGCATTAACTAATGTTAACAAAATTTTAATAATGCATTAGTAAATGTTGAAATTAACATTAACAAAGATTAATAAATGCTGTATAAGTCCAGTTCATCATTAGTTCATGTTAACTAATATGGTTAACTAATGTTAACTAATGAACCTTATTGTAAAGTGTTACCGATATGATTAATACATTAAGAGTACAGAGATTAAAAAAAATGAAAATCATATCTTAGATCATTTGATTTTTTTTTTAAATCAAGACTTCTGATTGCAGACTTTGGTATTTCTGAAAAAGTGAGCCTTTTACTGAGATCTTTCTTTTGTAAGAAGCACCAGACCTAAGAGTAACATTTGCTGGCCACTTAATCAACTAACAACTGAGAAATTAATAACATAACATTGTTGATTTTCTATTATGTGAAAACAAAAAGGGTCTTTCTAGAGTTCTTACTGTTAAAACATACAAAAATTACATAAACATACAAAATATTCAGCAGTGACTGTTCTTAGTGACTTGTCTGATTGGTTCCATATGGGGCCTTTCTCATTTTCTTTCCCAACTCCTTGTAGTACATTGTGTTTGAAGCCGGACACGAGCCCCTCCGTGGCCACCAATCAGAGGAGAGCGTTTACCAGGTACTTCCTTGAGCCACTGCCCTTTTCGCCCACATTTAGTATCAGAAAGAAAGGGGAATCTATAAATAGTCTTCCTATGGTATCGACTCCCCATATTAAGCATTTAGTTAGTTTACAAAGTACACTCCTTAAAAAAAAAGGTTTTTTATTGTCATCAATGGTTCTACGAAGAACGTTGAACATCCATGTAGCCTTTCAAATGCAGAAAAGGTCCTTTATAGTTGAAAAATGTTCTTCAAAACGGTTCTTTTAAGAACTGTTCACTGAAAGGTTCTTTGGGGAGCCAAATATGGTTTTTCTATGGCATCACTGCAAAAACACTCTTTTGGAACCTCTATTTTTAAGAGTGTATGGTACTCAAGCATATTTAAATACATATTATGCAGTGCACATATATTGAAATATTACTGAAGCATAGACTTGTGTTAACTTACTATAATTTTTAGGTCCCCACAAGTCATCAGAAAGATGGGATCTATGACGTTCCAAAACAACATCTAATGACTGTAGGTTCTCTCATGTCTCAAACATTCGCTCAACCTTCCCTCAAACAAACCTCTCAAGGTTCTTCCTCCTTCTTGCATTAGAAAATCAAACGTTTTTGGAGTCCCATAGCAAATTGAAAGTGATCAATGCACTCGAAATATTTCTGTTTTGTTACAAATCTTTCAGTATTAGTTAAGGAAGTGATTTATATGAGGAAAATGGTTGAGGGGAAAATCAAACAGAGGTTTGTTTTAGGGGTTCACCTCTAGTATGGATGTACAGCATGGGTTTAGAAAAAGCTAATGTGACAATTGCAATGCATCAATGACAAGGACATTTTTTAACCAAAAAAAATAATGATTGGCTCTGCCTAAAGCTTGTTATTTATAAGAACCTTACTAAAAAAAACGAAAGATCAGCATGCATTGCAAAACCCCAGACAGATCTATAGAAGCCAGAACAGAGCATTTCTTTCACCATGTTAAATGATTGTTTATCAGTCCATTTCACAGAGTGTTATTGCTTGTCTGTTCATTCAGTCGGAGCCTATCGAGTGCTTGGAGCTTTACTCACATTAATATCAGTCTCCCAGCTGCAATGTTTGCTCACATGTGCCAAACATTGATTTTGCTTTTCTTCTGGTGTGATTTTCTAGCTTTTCTATAAAACATGACTGTCTTTGTTTTGTTTTTTCCTTTGGCATACACATTGGATTCTGGTTAAATGGTCATACATTTAAGTTATCATCCACCTCCATGCTTGTACCTTTTGTTTTGTTAATGTTTGTCACCCTATTCCCTTCACTTATTAGTGTAATTGACGTGTCATTATGTCCTCATCTGGTAACCTCTATAGCATGTGTAGTAGCCAACTACTATATTTTCACTGTTGAAGCATTATTTAATTGTCAGGCCCACTGATAGATCCATAACTATTCCATTGTGGGCTGCTTTTCTCAATGAACACAGAAAAAAGTAATCATCTGTGTTGGGGAATGTCTTCCAGTATGGCATTATATCTTCTTTATCTTTCTCCTCCCTGTTTTGCAGAATATAAACCAGTTTGATATTTTCGGTGACATGGCAACCCCCCCAGACATTCATTCTGTAAGTAAACCTCAAGATGAACAGTGTGGTCACTCTTACTTTAATTGCAAACCATTACTGAAATTATTCTACATAAAACAGACCTGCACAAAAATAATTATATGACAGTAAATAAATTGAAAAACCAATTTTTCCAGCCAAAATATCTAAAAATTCTTAAATCAAGAAGGATTTTCTAGACGAGTAAAAATAAATTTTTTCTTACCCCATTGGCAGATTATTTTGCTTGTTTTAAGAAAAAATAACTTAATTTTGGCATGTTTTTTCTGAAAACAAGAAAATAATTTTTACTCGTCTAGAAAATCCTTCTTGATTTAAGAATTTTTAGATATTTTGGCTGGAAACGAGACAAAAAATCTAAGTAAGAAAAGCATTTTTTGCAGTGTTTATAGATTCATATATTTCATCAATGTTGTCACAGATGCCAGCATCGCCTGCTACCACACTGGATCCTGGAAGAAGGCGACGTCAGCATCGCCCAGAACTCTTCACCCATTTTAGCCCACCAGCTGTTCCCTCAGGTAACACACAGCAATTGCCTGAGAGTAGCTTTTTAATCAAAGTTCAGTTTTTTACATAGTTTTTAAAATGAATGCTATTAGTCAAACTTACTCTAAAGCCCAAAGTATACTTAGGTTTTTACATGTTCACAAGGGTCAGTGTACAGTGTCACTGGAATAGTATGCGCTTATTGTATGCGCACCACCCAATTTTTGTAACCGTACATACTTTGTATGCGCAGGTCGCATATGCGCATTTAATTTTTTTTGTAGTAATCAGTTGTTCCACAAGGTGGCAACACTGTCCCGGGCTGTTATTTCATAGTACAAAACTAAAGAGACAGATCAACAACAACAGATGGCCACATTGACAAGTGCTTGTGAGCTATTTAGGACAGACCAATTTCATACACACTCCAACTATGTCGTCACTAAAATTCACCCACAGATACGTCATACTAGAATTCTGTTCCGTCTGTTAGAAGCCTCTGTGAGGATGTTGAGCAACCCCTGTGGTCGGTGTCAGCTGGTAGCCCAACTAAAGAAAACCCACTGGAGGCTTGCAGGACCTTCCGCACCCTAAATCAGTGAAAACATCCTGCAGAGTTTAGCTCCAAACCTGAAAAAACCTCACCTTCCTGTTGCTCTAGGAATTCTGAAGACCTTGATTAGCTTGTTTAGACATGTTTGATTAAGGTTGGAGCTAAACTCTGCAGGACAGTGGCACTCCAAGACCGGCATTGCCCATTCATACCCTAAATAATAGGGCTTCCAGCCATTTGTCCCATTCCTATTGGAAACTGAGCGATGAACTGCTCCATGACCACTGACTTTCTTGCAGTAATCAGTTGTTCCACAAGGTGGCAACACTGTCCCAGGCTGTTATTTCATATTAGAAAACTAAAGAGACAGAAGAACAACAACAGTTGGCCGCATTGACAAGCGTGTTTGAGTGAGAGAGTATGAGAAAGCTCTGCTTTGGTTTAAAAGAGTTCAAAACTATTTGCTATTGGTCATAACTTACTGCTCTAAATCCCTTAACACCTGAATTTAAATAGCTGTATATAAAAAAAATATTTTATGTGTGTTTTTGCCTTTAAGTAGATGGTAAATAATGTTGAGATTATCAATTTCACTTTTGCACAACAAAACCCTTTTTTAACTTATTTATTTATATAAGGCAAGTTGTGCTAAGATAAAAATATTTACCTGCTTATTGTGTGCTTACACACTCGACGTAATGAGGTGAAATGTGACCCTGGACCACAAAACCAGTCTTAAGTCGCTGGGGTATATTTGTAGCAATAGCCAAAAATACATTGTATGGGTCAAAATTATTGATTTTTCTTTTATGCCAAAAATCATTAGTAAATTAAGTAAAGATCATGTTCCATGAAGATTTTTTGTAAAATTCCTATTATAAATATATCAAAATGTAATTTTTTATTAGTAATATGCATTGTTAAGAACTTAATTTGGACAACTTTAAAGGTGATTTTCTCAGTATTTTGAATTTTTTGCACCCTCAGATTCCAGATTTTCAAATAGTTGTATCTCGGCCAAATATTGCCGTTTCCTAACAAACCATACATTAATTGAAAGCTTATTTATTGAGCTTTCAGATGACGAATACATCTCAGTTTTGTCAAATTTAATCTTATGACTGGTTTTGTGGTCCAGGGTCACAAATATGTGTGACAAGTATTTTTGAAGTTATTGTAATATTTAGCTTTGTATCATATTAGCGACAGTAGGCCATAAGGTTCAAACTTTCCCGACTTATATCCATAATTTCGCGACCTTAGTAATCCTTGTGCGTAAACAGGAAATAAGTCTGTCACTTTCCGGTCCCACTAGAAACAAGTGCTTGTCGAAGGTTCCTAGGTCCATAGCGAATATGCACTAACCGGCATTGGGGGAATGCAGACGCTATCTCGACTGGTTGATTGAGTCAAACGGTTTGTCGCATATTTATGACAGTAGGCGTTAAGGGGTTAAATAGAGCAGACACTGGACATGCGTGAAGTTTTCTAGAGTGCATAACAACATCAAAGCGTTCAACATCGCTAGCATATGTGTACAAAATGTATTCTTTGGGTTGAAGGGTTGTTTTTGTTTCTTAGGTTATATGACCATGGGGGCTATCCAGGCTGCTCACTGGACCCAACAGTCGTTTGCTACCCAGGGTGCTCCAATGGCTTTTGGGGTTCAGGGACCATTGCAGGTGGCCCAGATGCTTCCTGGAGGCCAGCCTGTGATCTGGGGTCAGGCTAACCTCTTTCACTCTCCAGCCACTGGCCAACAGCAATGGGCGTTTGTACCAGCCCAGACAGTTGGCATGGGGGCGCATCCAATTCCAGCCGCGGTGCTTCAAGGTCTGGTCCCTATAGCTGCCATGCGCCCCCAATCCTGTGAACCTCCCGAGACTTCGTCAAACATTATGAGCCCTCAGCACTTTGTAGATTCTACCCTACAGCAAAGTGGATCTAAGGACGCCCTAAACAAGGACCTTCAGGAGGAAGCAATAGCTCTTCATATCAGCACAAGTAAACAGGACATGGACTGCAGTGATGAGCTTGATCTTTCACAGCTGAGGTTGACTTCAGGGTCATCAATATCACCATCCCCAACTAATTCTTGTGAGTTAAACCACTACGGCCAAATGTTGAGGTTTATCATGTGACTGGCATTATTCCCATTCATTTGATTTCCATTGCATAGGTGCTACTCCTGGTCCAGAGCAGGAAACCATGTCCCCAGCAGCTGACCACTCCATAGAGTCATCGCTCCTGACTTCAAAAGACAGCTTAGTCAATGTGCCAGAGGCTTTGGTAATGGCTGTTCGTCACACTGTAGCTGTTTATTAGCACAGCTATGATTTGCGTTTTACTGAAGTCTGTTTCAGTTTTTCACCAATAATCCTATTCTCCATGTCTTACAGGAGGCCTGTGCTCAAAATCTCAGCACTGATGAGATACCACCAGATGCTCAGATAAACCTTCCAGACTCTTCACAGCTGGATGTCCAAAGAGAGATGGCTTCTGGGTTGGTTTTCTCTACTTCTCACTTCCTTTTTCAAGATTGTATGTCAGGGGTTTCCAATTCTGCTCCTGGAGGGTCACTATCTTGCAGAGTTTAGCTTAAATCCTAATTACACACACTTCTAAATACATTAAGTGTGTCACGGCAGGTTGAAGCTAAACTCTGCAGGACACTGGCCCCCCAGGAACAGGACTGGAACCTATTCTACATCACAGCATATGTTGTATGTCACATGCTGAGACTTCATCTGTCGCAGTAGTACAAGGAGTGTTAGCTGGGGTTTCCCAGATCCAAGATTCCTTCTCTGTTTCTGTTGCTAAAGATAATTCACAGATGTTCAGTGAAGCCTGGAATAATCCCAAAGCTGTGCCTCGGTTCCCTTCTGATTTCTGGAGTTTTGCCAAAATACAATATACTTCAGAAACAGACATCAGTGGTATGGTAGCATGAAATGCTGACACTAGCATCCCTGGGCCCCCGTAGGTGACTGAGTACCTGAGGTGTCCCCAGAAGGAGTGTGAAAAGACTGATAATTAAGTGTGTCGGATCTAAAAAATTGAGCTCTGATAAAATCTAGTGCAGCGAAGAAGCCATTGTCCGGGCCATTCCATGGAAAGTGGTGAATCCTGAAGACTAGGTCTCTGTCCCAAATGGCACACTTCATGTGCACTTGCACTCTTGTGGGCTTACAATGGCCGCCACATATGCATATCTGTTAGGGTATCACACCGTAGGGTGTCCCCTTTTTAGCTTTCAGAAGGGTGCTCACAAGGTCCCCCTTTTTTGGGGCCACTATGCATCCTCAATGCACACTTCTGCCGATCCCACACTGCTCCATGGCAGCTCCATGGCAGACTTCTTCTCGATAGTCAAAGCCTCATTTGCATCACGAATGTTATGGAAGTAATCTATAGACTAATTCTATACACACTAGCAACATATTTGGCACACTAGTGTTTCTATGTTGTCGCTGATACTCACTAGACACATCATACTAGAATTATTTTCCATCCATTAAAGGTCCATCCTCCAAAACTTCTCTAAGAAGGTTGCACAGCTCTTATGGTCACTGTCCGTAGAGTAGCTCAAACAGGGAAAACCCTCTAAAGGTTTGCAGGACCTTCTGAACCCTACATAATAGAGGTTACATCCATTCATCCCATTCTTTTCAGAAGCCAAACAGTGAACTGCTTCACGACTACCAGACTGCTCTGCCAGTAACCACCAATGGCAGGCATCATCAAGCTGCTTGGCCATTATGAATGGCTAAAATTCTCTCCCAGCTTGACTGACTGGAAAAGCTCATTTGGGATGTGGTCGACCCGCTGCAGGATGGCCCGCTTAAGGTTGTCTCAAGCCAGTAGGTACTGCACGGTTAGCTGTTGGGCTCATGGTCAGTGTACATAGAGTAGCTCAAAAGGGAAAACCCCACTGGAGGCTTGCAGGACCTTCTGCACCCTAAATAATAAAGGTTCCAGCCATTCGTCCTATTCCTTCCAGAATCTGAGCGGTGAACTGCTCCAAGACTGCCAGATTAATAGTTTCCTTGATGTCATGTGGCTCTGCCAGTAACCACCAATGGCAGGCATCATCGAGCTGCTAGGCCATTATGAATGGCTAACAGATGTTTGGTGGAGTCCAGGTACAGTCTTAACCATCTAAGCAAGAGGTGAAGATTCCATAGTAATCCTATCCCCCTTATGTTACGGCATTGTAGCAAGGTCTATGTCAGGGTTCATCAAATCCTGCCCTGGAGGGCCAATGCCCTGTAGAGTCCAACCCTAATGAAACACACATTAGCAAGCTCATCAAGGTCTTCAGGAAAAGTAAAGGATGTGTTGTGTGGCCACGTACGGTGGCCCATACTCGGAATTTGTGCTCTGCATTTAACCCATCCAAGTGCACACACATACAGTAGTGAACACACACACACCATGACCAATGGGTAACCACATTGCTGCAGCTCCCGGGGGTTCGGTGCCTTGCTCAAGGGTCTCACCTCAGTCATGGTATTAAAGGTGGAAGAAAGTGCTTATCATTCACTCCCCCTGCCAGACCTGAGACTCGAACCCACAACCTATGGGTCATGTCTAAATCTCTAACCATTAGGCCACAACTCCCTCCAGGGATCTCATTTTCTAGGAACCCTAGATGCCCTCCCGGTTCAGATTTGAGGAACCCTGGTCTAAGCTGTAGGATGGAGAGGTCAGAGCTGGTGCAAGGCACAACAAAATCAGCATCTCCGCAGATCAGAACACTATTGGGAATTGGGCTTGCTCCTTGCTCCTTTCCAGACAGGCCTTCGACTTATATTCTCTTTCTTACATCTGAAACAAGGCTATTACCACTAAGAGCTGACCTCAAAGGCGAAAGGCCAGATTTAGTATCTGAACACAACCACAATACAACTTTGTGTTTGGCTTCACTTGTCACCCAGAGCTGAGGTGTTCCATGCAAGAGAAAAGTCAGTAATCTGACCTTGTTTATATTTAGTCTTGACAATAGGTAGCAGAATGGCATCGCTCAGGTAAGACCGTGATGGCAGTCATTGTTTGATTTCAAAGACCTACCGTTAACGAGGTCTTCAGAAACATTTTGAGTTGTGATATCACAAAATGGTTAATGCTGAGCTTATTATATTAATATGGTTATGCATAAATTAACAACTTTTGACAAAATCAACTCAGTACACAGTAATTTACTGAAACTGGCAAAATGGGGGAAAACACAAAAACTAGCAGATTTAAAAAGGATTTTGACAAATCAGTGATTCTTGGGAATTTGGATAAAACAGGCTTTAATTTTCAAAAAAAAAATGTGTTTAATTACACCATCTGAATGTATATTATTATAGACCAAGGTCTTAGCTTTTCAGCAATGTACTGGTGTCACCTCCCCATTTTGTATTTTTTTCATAAAATAGGCGTTTTACTTTTTAGCGTTTTACAACGTTTACTTTTTGCTTAAATCAAACAAAAAATGTTTTTTATTTAACAAATGTATTTTTGTATTAAAAGAGACTATTACTTTAATAACTCAGCAGCACTGACAAAATATATTGTAGGCCCCTATGCATATTTATTTAAAAAAATTAAAACTCCCTCTGACGGTGGTGACAGTGGCCTCATTACAACATAAAATTCCAAAATGTATACCACTCAAGTCAACAGCTTCTTGTTTAACAACTTTATTTAACTATTTGGTCCAACAAATAACAATCCTGAGCACTGTGATCAAATATTTTTCAAATATTTCAACATCGTCAGACAGAAAACCTGACGGTGGTGACAAAAACCTACTATTTCCCATGATATGCATTAGTTGTTCACATTAGCCATCTTGTTTCCACTCTGTTGCTAGCTACTTCAGACTTGTTTTTAAAAAGTATACATTTATGTCATTATCAAATCTAATATTATATATACAAAAGAGACGGTGTTGACATGTTATGGTTGCCACAGTAGCAGTGTCCAAAAATATGAACAAGTTTAAGAGAAAATAGCAAATTTACAGGAGCTTGGCTGATCTTGAAGCATGCAGTAGAGCTGAAGATTTGATAATGTGGTCCTCAGGAATGCAGTTGACCTTGTAGTTGCCTGATTTTATTGCTTTTTATAAATATCTGACGGTGGTGACTAATATGTGGGACACATTTTGTGCAACCAAAAATAATTGTAAATATTATTCAAAACACAGTGTTTGTAATTTTTGATACATATTACAATGTACTCTTTCTTATAGTAAAATTATTATTCAATTAAATGATTACTTTTTGCTTTTTTAATCAAGCTGAAATGATTATCTCCTATCTGAGGACAAGTGATTTTTTAGGCAATGGGCCAGATTTGATAATTAAATTAATACAAAATTAAAAGAAAACTATAAAAGAACCTTACATATGTGCAACTGACCCTCTGATTATAATCTTGATTCTTTTGATTTATGAAAATGTTCTTCATTTCCAACAGAATGAGCACTTTTCTTGTTGGGACATGTTTTTGCCAAATTTTCAAGAATCAGTGAAATGTCACACTTTTGTCTCTCATGTCCATAAAATGCAGTATTTCTCACCTCTACTTCTTTAATTCTTAGGAAGAATCAGTCTCAACATACAGAAGAGCACTGAGAGAATCCAGAAATCACCATAATACAGATGGGACTAATCGCTGTGCTGAGCTCTGTGGGACATTTCACAAGCTCTAATGAATAATAACAGAGAAAGTAAAATCTATTTTAATAAATGAAGTGCACCTTTAGTTTGCAATGGCTGTCTACCAGTAGCCACTATATAAACTACTTAAAAAAATTAAATATTTTTTCTGGAAGATAATACTAAACTGTCACAATATGAGAAATTGGGACAGTGAAATTAAAGTTAAACGGTGATGGACATTTGATGAATACGAAGATTTGACATTTCTAATGCTGTGAAACTGTGTGGTTGCTTTCTACATTTGGAGAAGCCAAAAACATTGGTTGGAATTATGTTGCTTTTTTTTCTCTTGGAAGAAATTGTACTGAATGTTGACATTGTGATGAGCCTTTTCTTAAAGAAAGGAAGACTTTCAATGACCATCTGCATGGCTTTTTATTCATTTTTTGAAAAGCAACCCACTTTTAGATTTTGTAAAATGACATATGATGATTATTAAAAAAAATAACATTTTAAATAATTTTCAAATGATGTGTGTATTATGATACTGTCAATGTTATGTTTTTAACTGGCAAAATTGTATTTGTTGACTTTTAAGTCTCTGCTCTGGAGCTTTTATTATAATATCTGCTTTACAGTGTTGCAAGCTCAGTGTGGTTCATAAGCAATACTGTAAACTGTATACATGCATATCGTTTCAGGGTTGATGTTTGTTTTACTGGCATTATTTTGCATCCTCTGTGAAACTCTCAAAATAGAAGGTCCATATCAAGGGCTACAATGTTCACTGAGATGAAGCAGTGTTGTAAAAAAAAGCAGTTCAAAATGACACTTTGTTAATTTTCTTACAAAAATGTCTGTTTTTTTTTTGTTTGTTTGCTTGTTTGTTTTTTATTGAAGTAATTTTCTCAAGTGATTATAATTTTAAAAAAGTTAAAGTGCCGTTTTTTATTATTTCCTATTCTGTAATAATCAGAATTTTAATTTTGCCTTATTTATCAAGTAAAAAAAGAAAGAGAAATCAATGAGAAATCCAGACGACTAACAGCAAATCAACTGAAATAAAGCATTTTATTAAGAATAAGGTATTATTTGCATCGAACATAATAGATTCTGCCATATATGCTTTAGGATTGAATATCCTGTCATCATTTTAAGTGTTTTTTTTTTTTTTTTTTTTTTTTTTTTTACAACATAGGACATTTTTTCTGTTGCAAAGGTTACTTGTTACGGCAACAAAATTACATTCATGTTCAGTCATAAGTAGAGATGGCACTTATTCATCACATGCTTAATAAATTGCATTCACTGTCTGAGAAAAAAGGAGTGAAGTCTTTTTACTTCTTTTTACTAAAATAATGAGGCATTTTTCTTCTGCTGTATACAATTTTGATGGTTTTGTATGCAAACTAATTTCTATTTTATTTCTATGTAGTTACACAGTTAAAGCTACACTATGCAACTTTTGGCCCTCTTGTGGTTGAAGTATAAAACTGCTAGATATTTGCAGTGGAATTAGCTGAGTTCTGGTTAACAGGGTCCCTAAGAGAAATTTACCGGTCACAATTTAAAGGTCACTTTATTTGACAAAATGCATTCATTCAGAAACATGCTGCAATATCCTAACATACTGGACTACTGCAGAGTTGTACATATTAAAGAGTTTGAGATTTGATAACACCATAAACTCCATATTTTTATTTAATTTACATTTTGAAACATGAATTAAAATGGCAAAAAACACTTAATGCATTTGGTAAGAAAGATTAAGTGGTTCATTAAGTATTGCATATGAGATGTAAGGTATGTAACCAATCATAAAAAATAAATAAAAATATAAATATGCAAATTTAAAAAAAAAGTCATTACTCAAGTCAGTAAATAGAAATAAGACTATTAATGTTTAACTGAGAGTCCAATGGTTACATTGAATGCAACTCAAAACAAACATTTTCCATTGATTTTCTGTTCACTTTGATGCGACTCACTTACGAGAAATAAAGACTCCAAATAACACATTCTGGAAAAACCCGAATGCCTTTAGGCTTCATGAAAGACAAACATACCAGAATACATTAGATGTTATGTTTTAAAAAATGTTACTAAACTACTTATGTCTCAAAATATTTGGTTGGTAGTTTTTATTGCCAAAATAAAAAAGGCTATTATCAAAAATGAAATGTTCTCTAATACAAGTATTTTATTTGTCCACAACTAACCTTGTTTTTGTTTTTGTTGGTTGTTTCTAAAAGTGAATGTACTGCATATGGCTGTTGTCACAGATGAGGGGAGGGGTTGTCGGGCAGGTTAAGGGTTTAAGGTCTATTACTGTGTTATCCAGTCTACTGGTCTAGATTTCCCTAACATTATAATGCACAGTTTTCCACGAGCAAATTCAGCTTACAATGAGGCTATACTTTGTCTCTGCATTATATGGTAAGTGTTTTATGACCTTTATGCAGTGCATTTGTTGGTTTCCAGTGTTTAAAATAAATGTTCTGTTTTGAATGCGACACTTTTCAATTTGTCAGTGCTCACCCTACACTCTCAGAAAAAAAGGTACAAAACTGTACTTTTTAGGCTACAAGTAACATCAGGGTATGATTTTGTACCTCTAACTGAACATTTAAAACATGTTTTGGGTACATAATTGTACCCTAAGGACCTATTGTGTACCTTTAAAGGTACCATTATATGTTTTGTTCCCCTAGGTACAAAATTGTACCTCTGCGGTACCTTTTTATCTGACAGTGTATACATATATATACATACATACATTAAATGTAAGTAAAGTGTCTACTTTTAAGGTTTCAAATAGGTTTTTGGAGAAATATGTAATAAATATATAATAAAATGTCCCAATCTGGTTGAAATAATGCTACATTGTCATTCAGTGTGACACAATATTTATGTAAACATTCAAACTTGTACTTGTGATTCTGACTTGTGCATATTAAAAATATAAAAAGAATAATAATTTTAAATTAGTAAAACAATTCTTACTGACAAATGGGCAAAACCTAGGATAGTGGCAAATTTTAAAAATGTAGAATTACAGCTAATTAAAAGTAATTGGTCGTTTATTATATCATAATTTTTTTTGTAAATATGACTTACAAGATTGTTACACTAAATTGCATTTTAGTGGGTGTCTTCTGTAAATTAGGGGAAGAATGAATGATTTTTTTTTTTTTTGCTCAGAAAAACAAAAACAAAAATGCAATTAAATTAAACATTTTTTTTCAAAAACAACATTTTAAAGCAGTATTACACACATTGTTTTTATGCTTAAACCCTTATTCATCTTTGACCCATATATATATATATATATGTGTGTGTGTGTATATATATATATATATATAATATATATATATATATATAATATACAGTATATCATGTATTGCTCCTCAAGGTTTTTATCAGTATGCTGTAGCATTTTTAAACCCATAATTAAAGATACATAAATAATGCAAATGCCATTCATTTTAAAATAATATAGCACAAACATTTATTTCAATCAAAATATTTCACAAAATGCCAGGTACATATTAAAATAAATAAAAGAATAAGGGAGCATGTTAAATTTTGTTTTAAATGAGTAAAAAAATCTTACTGACAAAATGGGCAAAACCTAGGATTAGTGGCAAATTTTAAAAATGTAAAATTACAGCTGATTAGTATTGGTGGCAAAAGTAATTAGTCTTTTAATATGTCACAATTTTTTTTATGCCTGACAAGATTGTTACAATGAATTACATTTTAGTGGGTGTCTTCTGTTTATTTTTTGCTCAGAAAAACAAAAATGCAATTAAATTAAACAGATTTTTTTTTATCATTATTATTGTATTATTTTTGCAAAAACATCAATTTAAAGTGTTACACATTGTTTTTTTATGCTTAAACCCTTTTTCATCTTTGAACCATATGTATAGTATACAGTATACATACATCATGTATTGCTCCTTAAGGTTTTTATCAGTATGCTGTAGCATTTTTAAAGCCATCAATTATACAAATGCCATTCATTTAACATCCTTTTCAATCAAAATATTTCACAAAATGGCAGGCTTCAAAATATGAAGCAATAATATATTGTAAAAAATAATATCTTGAATACTTGATCAAACACTTTGGTTGTTAAACTTTTAACTTTTTGCACAATGTTTATTGCTAATGTAATGAAAACGAAACAATGTAATATATAAAATATTGTTAATATAATGAGAACTTGAAACAAATTGGTTAAAAACAATAAAAGCAACTATAGAACATAATGCAAATGAAAAAGTATCTATGAAAAGTGAAGTTTGTTTTTATTACTGCATCAGCTGCCACAAGGTTTGATATTTTCAAGTCAAGTGTGACTTTCTTAAAGTCTTCCATCTAAAAACCTTTACTTGCACCACTCTAAGGGCCTGAATCTGAGTTCTGCAAATCATTATAAGTTCCCTTATATATTGCGTTCACAAACAGCATAAATCTGCTTCCAGCTGTGCTGTAGTGCTTTGTCGTTCAGAAGACAAGACCGCCGTACCTAAACCCCCTGTGGACTGTTCTCCGTCTGAATGGTCCTCATGGACGCGCTGTGACCCCTGCCATAAGAAGAGGGTGAGAATACTGTTCTATATACTGCTCATTTATGTTTGTGTAGTATGTTTATTAAGATGATTGAGAACCAATCCATTTCAGTTGCCTTTGACTTACATTATATATTTTTTGTTCTTACAGTAGAAAAAAATTTACTGAAAAAAAAATTATTTTCTTACTTAGATTTTCTGTCGTTTCCAGCCAAAATATCTAAAAATACTCAAATCAGGAATTTTCCAGACAAGTAACAATTATTTTCTTGTTTTCAGAAAAAAATTAAGTGACTTTTTGCTTGAAACAAGCAATGGGGTAAGCAAAAATAATCTTATTTCAAACTGAAAACAAGATTATTTTTCTTACCCTATTAGCAGATTATTTTATTTGTTTCAAGCAAAAATGCACTTAATTTTGACTTGTTTTTTCGGAAAAGAAGAAAATCATTTTTACTCGTTTAGAAAATCCTTCTTGATTTAAGATATTTTGAGATATTTTGGAAACAAGACAAAAATACTACGTAAGAAAAGCATTTGTTGCAGTGTTAAACCTGAAAATAAACAAATAAAGGCATGGCTCACCCAAAACACTGCAAAAATGCTTTTCTTACTTAGATTTTTTGTCTTTTTTTCCAACCAAAATATCTAAAAATTCTTAAAATCAAGAAGGATTTTCTGTATGTGTAAAAATGATATTCTTGTTTTCAGAAAAAGCAAGTCTAAGCAAAAAAAATCTTATTTCAAGAAGAAAACAAGATTATTTTTCCTACCCCACTGGCAGATTATGTTGCTTGTTTCAAGCAAAGATGCACTTAATTTTACACTTAATATTTGACATTATTTGTATCCATTTAGAAAATCCTTCTTGATTTAAGAATTTTTAGATATTTTGGCTGGAAACAAGACAACAAGTCAAGTAGGAAAATAATTGTTTTGCAGTGTTTGTTTTCAGGTTTAAACACTGCAAAAAATGCTTTTCTTACTTAGATTTTCTGTCGTTTCCAGCCAAAATATCTAAAAATACTCGAATCAGGAATTTTCCAGACAAGTAACATTTATTTTCTTATTTTCAGAAAAGAAAATTAAGTGACTTTTTGCTTGAAACAAGCAATGGGGTAAGCAAAAATAATCTTATTTCAAACTGAAAACAAGATTATTTTTCTTACCCTATTAGCAGATTATTTTATTTGTTTCAAGCAAAAATGCACTTAATTTTGACTTGTTTTTTCGGAAAAGAAGAAAATCATTTTTACTCGTTTAGAAAATCCTTCTTGATTTAAGAATTTTTAGATATTTTGGAAACAAGACAAAAATACTAAGTAAGAAAATCATTTGTTGCAGTGTTAAACCTGAAAATAAACAAATAAAGGCATGGCTCACCCAAAACACTGCAAAAATGCTTTTCTTACTTAGATTTTTTGTCTTTTTTTCCAACCAAAATATCTAAAAATTCTTAAAATCAAGAAGGATTTTCTGTATGTGTAAAAATGATATTCTTGTTTTCAGAAAAAGCAAGTCTAAGCAAAAAAAATCTTATTTCAAGAAGAAAACAAGATTATTTTTCCTACCCCACTGGCAGATTATGTTGCTTGTTTCAAGCAAAGATGCACTTAATTTTACACTTAATATTTGACATTATTTGTATCCATTTAGAAAATCCTTCTTGATTTAAGAATTTTTAGATATTTTGGCTGGAAACAAGACAACAAATCAAGTAGGAAAATAATTGTTTTGCAGTGTTTGTTTTCAGGTTTAAACACTGCAAAAAATGCTTTTCTTACTTAGATTTTCTGTCGTTTCCAGCCAAAATATCTAAAAATACTCGAATCAGGAATTTTCCAGACAAGTAACATTTATTTTCTTATTTTCAGAAAAGAAAATTAAGTGACTTTTTGCTTGAAACAAGCAATGGGGTAAGCAAAAATAATCTTATTTCAAACTGAAAACAAGATTATTTTTCTTACCCTATTAGCAGATTATTTTATTTGTTTCAAGCAAAAATGCACTTAATTTTGACTTGTTTTTTCGGAAAAGAAGAAAATCATTTTTACTTGTCTAGAAAATCCTTCTTGATTTAAGATATTTTGAGATATTTTGGAAACAAGACAAAAATACTAAGTAAGAAAATCATTTGTTGCAGTGTTAAACCTGAAAATAAACAAATAAAGGCATGGCTCACCCAAAACACTGCAAAAATGCTTTTCTTACTTAGATTTTTTGTCTTTTTTTCCAACCAAAATATCTAAAAATTCTTAAAATCAAGAAGGATTTTCTGGATGTGTAAAAATGATATTCTTGTTTTCAGAAAAAGCAAGTCTAAGCAAAAAAATCTGATTTCAAGCAGAAAACAAGATTATTTTTCCTACCCCACTGGCAGATTATGTTGCTTGTTTCAAGCAAAGATGCACTTAATTTTACCCTTAATATTTTTGTCATTATTTGTATCCATTTAGAAAATCCTTCTTGATTTAAGAATTTTTAGATATTTTGGCTGGAAACAAGACAACAAATCAAGTAGGAAAAAAATTGTTTTGCAGTGTTTGTTTTCAGGTTTAAACACTGCAAAAAAATGCTTTTCTTACTTAGATTTTCTGTTGTTTCCAGCCAAAATATCTAAAAATACTCGAATCAGGAATTTTCCAGACAAGTAACAATTATTTTCTTGTTTTCAGAAAAAAATTAAGTGACTTTTTGCTTGAAACAAGCAATGGGGTAAGCAAAAATAATCTTATTTCAAACTGAAAACAAGATTATTTTTCTTACCCTATTAGCAGATTATTTTATTTGTTTCAAGCAAAAATGCACTTAATTTTGACTTGTTTTTTCGGAAAAGAAGAAAATCATTTTTACTCGTTTAGAAAATCCTTCTTGATTTAAGATATTTTGAGATATTTTGGAAACAAGACAAAAATACTAAGTAAGAAAAGCATTTGTTGCAGTGTTAAACCTGAAAATAAACAAATAAAGGCATGGCTCACCCAAAACACTGCAAAAATGCTTTTCTTACTTAGATTTTTTGTCTTTTTTTCCAACCAAAATATCTAAAAATTCTTAAAATCAAGAAGGATTTTCTGTATGTGTAAAAATGATATTCTTGTTTTCAGAAAAAGCAAGTCTAAGCAAAAAAATCTTATTTCAAGCAGAAAACAAGATTATTTTTCCTACCCCACTGGCAGATTATGTTGCTTGTTTCAAGCAAAGATGCACTTAATTTTACACTTAATATTTGACATTATTTGTATCCATTTAGAAAATCCTTCTTGATTTAAGAATTTTTAGATATTTTGGCTGGAAACAAGACAACAAGTCAAGTAGGAAAATAATTGTTTTGCAGTGTTTGTTTTCAGGTTTAAACACTGCAAAAAATGCTTTTCTTACTTAGATTTTCTGTCGTTTCCAGCCAAAATATCTAAAAATACTCGAATCAGGAATTTTCCAGACAAGTAACATTTATTTTCTTATTTTCAGAAAAGAAAATTAAGTGACTTTTTGCTTGAAACAAGCAATGGGGTAAGCAAAAATAATCTTATTTCAAACTGAAAACAAGATTATTTTTCTTACCCTATTAGCAGATTATTTTATTTGTTTCAAGCAAAAATGCACTTAATTTTGACTTGTTTTTTCGGAAAAGAAGAAAATCATTTTTACTTGTCTAGAAAATCCTTCTTGATTTAAGATATTTTTAGATATTTTGGAAACAAGACAAAAATACTAAGTAAGAAAATCATTTGTTGCAGTGTTAAACCTGAAAATAAACAAATAAAGGCATGGCTCACCCAAAACACTGCAAAAATGCTTTTCTTACTTAGATTTTTTGTCTTTTTTTCCAACCAAAATATCTAAAAATTCTTAAAATCAAGAAGGATTTTCTGTATGTGTAAAAATGATATTCTTGTTTTCAGAAAAAGCAAGTCTAAGCAAAAAAAATCTTATTTCAAGAAGAAAACAAGATTATTTTTCCTACCCCACTGGCAGATTATGTTGCTTGTTTCAAGCAAAGATGCACTTAATTTTACACTTAATATTTGACATTATTTGTATCCATTTAGAAAATCCTTCTTGATTTAAGAATTTTTAGATATTTTGGCTGGAAACAAGACAACAAATCAAGTAGGAAAATAATTGTTTTGCAGTGTTTGTTTTCAGGTTTAAACACTGCAAAAAATGCTTTTCTTACTTAGATTTTCTGTCGTTTCCAGCCAAAATATCTAAAAATACTCGAATCAGGAATTTTCCAGACAAGTAACATTTATTTTCTTATTTTCAGAAAAGAAAATTAAGTGACTTTTTGCTTGAAACAAGCAATGGGGTAAGCAAAAATAATCTTATTTCAAACTGAAAACAAGATTATTTTTCTTACCCTATTAGCAGATTATTTTATTTGTTTCAAGCAAAAATGCACTTAATTTTGACTTGTTTTTTCGGAAAAGAAGAAAATCATTTTTACTTGTCTAGAAAATCCTTCTTGATTTAAGATATTTTGAGATATTTTGGAAACAAGACAAAAATACTAAGTAAGAAAATCATTTGTTGCAGTGTTAAACCTGAAAATAAACAAATAAAGGCATGGCTCACCCAAAACACTGCAAAAATGCTTTTCTTACTTAGATTTTTTGTCTTTTTTTCCAACCAAAATATCTAAAAATTCTTAAAATCAAGAAGGATTTTCTGGATGTGTAAAAATGATATTCTTGTTTTCAGAAAAAGCAAGTCTAAGCAAAAAAATCTGATTTCAAGCAGAAAACAAGATTATTTTTCCTACCCCACTGGCAGATTATGTTGCTTGTTTCAAGCAAAGATGCACTTAATTTTACCCTTAATATTTTTGTCATTATTTGTATCCATTTAGAAAATCCTTCTTGATTTAAGAATTTTTAGATATTTTGGCTGGAAACAAGACAACAAATCAAGTAGGAAAAAAATTGTTTTGCAGTGTTTGTTTTCAGGTTTAAACACTGCAAAAAAATGCTTTTCTTACTTAGATTTTCTGTTGTTTCCAGCCAAAATATCTAAAAATACTCGAATCAGGAATTTTCCAGACAAGTAACAATTATTTTCTTGTTTTCAGAAAAAAATTAAGTGACTTTTTGCTTGAAACAAGCAATGGGGTAAGCAAAAATAATCTTATTTCAAACTGAAAACAAGATTATTTTTCTTACCCTATTAGCAGATTATTTTATTTGTTTCAAGCAAAAATGCACTTAATTTTGACTTGTTTTTTCGGAAAAGAAGAAAATCATTTTTACTCGTTTAGAAAATCCTTCTTGATTTAAGATATTTTGAGATATTTTGGAAACAAGACAAAAATACTAAGTAAGAAAAGCATTTGTTGCAGTGTTAAACCTGAAAATAAACAAATAAAGGCATGGCTCACCCAAAACACTGCAAAAATGCTTTTCTTACTTAGATTTTTTGTCTTTTTTTCCAACCAAAATATCTAAAAATTCTTAAAATCAAGAAGGATTTTCTGTATGTGTAAAAATGATATTCTTGTTTTCAGAAAAAGCAAGTCTAAGCAAAAAAATCTTATTTCAAGCAGAAAACAAGATTATTTTTCCTACCCCACTGGCAGATATGTTGCTTGTTTCAAGCAAAGATGCACTTAATTTTACACTTAATATTTTTGTCATTATTTGTATCCATTTAGAAAATCCTTCTTGATTTAAGAATTTTTAGATATTTTGGCTGGAAACAAGACAACAAATCAAGTAGGAAAATAATTGTTTTGCAGTGTTTGTTTTCAGATTTAAACACTGCAAAAAAATGCTTTTCTTACTTAGATTTTCTGTTGTTTCCAGCCAAAATATCTAAAAATATTTAAATCAGGAATTTTCCAGACAAGTAACATTTATTTTCTTGTTTTCAGAAAAAAATTAAGTGACTTTTTGCTTGAAACAAGCAATGGGGTAAGCAGAAATAATCTTATTTCAAACTGAAAACAAGTTATTTTTCTTACCCTATTAGCAGATTATTTTATTTGTTTCAAGCATAAATGCTCTTAATTTTGACTTGTTTTTTCTAAAAGAAAAAAATAATTTTTACTCGTCTAGAAAATTCTTCTTGATTTAAGAATTTTTAGATATTTTGGCTGGAAACAAGACAAAAAAATCTAAGTAAGAAAAGCATTTTTTTTTTTTGCAGTTAAATTTCGGTTTGAGAACCAAATGTCAAAATGTTGGACCCCATTAAATTAATTAATTAAAATTAAATGTCATGTATCTCTATCTTCATAAACATGTTTTTCTAAATGTGAGAGATCTCTTACACAGTTGTTGTGTCTCCGCACATCTTTTTGCTCTCTCTGTATCTTCAGTATCGCTATGCCACGGTGGTCCAGCCGTCTGAGTTTGGAGGAGAGCCGTGTCACGATCACGGCCGAGAAGAGGAACCCTGCACTGCTCCACCGCGATACTCCTGCCAGAAACCCATTCCTCCATGTCAGGGCTTCCGCTGTACTGTCACAGGTGACCCTCACATCAATTTACATCCCTTTGATTCTTAATACTGTGTTGTTACCTGAATGATCCACAGCTGTGTTTTTGTTTTATTTAGTGATAGTTGTTCATGAGTCCCTTGTTTGTCCTGAACAGTTAAACTGCCTGCTGTTCTTCAGAAAAATCATTCAGGTCCAGATTTTTTGGATTTTCAGCATTTTTGTTTATTTTAAACCCTTTCCAACAATGACTGTATGATATTGAGATCTTTTGACACTGAGGACAACTGAGGGACTCATATGCAGCTATTACAGAAGGTTCAAACGCTCACTGATGCTCCAGAAGGAAAAAGCATGCATTAAGAGCAATGAATTTGAAGATCAGGGTAAATTTAACTTAATTTTGTCCTGTGGGAAACATGTAAGTATCTTCTGAAGGTCAGTACCAAATGAGAAAAAAAAAAGACATTTAGGCAAAAGAAGAAAAATGCACACATCTTCATTCTGTTCAAAAGTTTACACCCCCGCCACTTAATGCATTGTTTTTTCTTCATAAGCATCTACTAATATTTTCTCTTGTGGACTATATGTAAACATCTTTTATGTGAAATATCTTATTCAGGTCAGTACTAAATAAAAAACTAACATGCATTTTGTATGATCCCTCTTATTTTGGTAAACTAATGAAGATTTGGCAGATTCTGCAAGGTGTATGTAAACTTTTGACTTCAACAGTACATCTTTAATATACACTGTTAAAAACAGAATATTTCAAAAGAATAAATTTTTACATGACACTGCTATTACTAAGTCTTTTTACTTCATAATATAATGTTTAATTCAACATCACCTGCTATGTTTGTGAAACTTACTAGCCAGTTTTGAGTGAATTTTGTGTAATTTCATTAAAAATTCAGCTTAAGCAGTTAAGGACGTGCACCTGTCAAATTTGAGATTTGTGACTTTTGGCTTTTTCATAAAGAGTTTTTTCAGACTAGTGGAAAAAACACACCCAAAAGATACTGTTAAGTGTTTCTTTTATAGGACTTTATCTATTTGTGTCAATAGATTTCAATTACAATCCATATTTTTAAAGGCCGTTTTCTCAAAATGAGTTTTTTTGTCCTACACTGAGCCATAAATCTCCACTTCAGTAGCGCTTACACACACCAAACTTGACATTTTTATTCCTGTCTATATTTTGAAGGTTTTTACAGAGGGATTTTTCATATATAATTAGCTTGATTTTATACATTTTACTCCCCCAAAATGGTAAAAAAAAATAAAGTTCAACAAAATGAGCTACCAAAAACCCCTCTGTAAAAACATTTGACAATAATTAAACAAGAATTTTGAAACAGATTTCATCCAGTGTTTAGATTTTTGTACTAGAAATGTACGCAAATTGGTTCATTTTTCATTTAATAATGCCTCATTTGAATATTTTAAACCTAACATTTTAGAAAACTTGTAATACAACAAAAATTAACAATTATCAATGTAATCAATCAACTGAGTAAGTAAGGTGATAAATATATATATATATATATATATATATATAATTTTTTTTTTTTTTTTTACCTATTCACCTGCAGTGTCTCGCCTTAATGTATTAACAAGGTCACCCCAAAATAAAAATTCTGTCATCAATTACATATTTCACCATCATGTATTTCCAAACCTGAAAGACAGCAAAATAAATCCATAAGAGCAGTTTAAGCCAAAGTGTTTCTTCAGAAGACTTGGAATAAGCGGCTCGATTCATATGGGTTTATTTCATGATCTCTTTAGGAATGTTTTAAAGTGACACAATTTAACAATTTTTGGAGTGAACTGTCCCTTTAAATAAACAGATGTAATATTGAAGTTTGAACACAGGTTTAAAGGCAGTGTTTTGTGTAACAGGACGCTGTGTGCTGGAGAGTCTGCGCTGTAATGGAGATGATGACTGTGGAGATGGTTCTGATGAACTGAACTGTAATAAAGTGTCCAAAGCCTGTAATCAGCCAACCGAGGAGTATTATGGAATCGAGAATCTTGCCAAAGGGTGCGTTTGTTTAATACACTCCTGTACTGACCTATTAATATTGCATTTGTGGTTAAACAACTACAGCTCACTGATTGATCCAGAAGTTCCATGTATTTATTGTTGCAACATTTGCAGTAAGTGTCTGCATCTACTTCATTCCTGGTAATGGCATGTTAGTTTATTTATGTTTTTACCTTAAGTGCATATAGTCATTTTTATACGGTTCTTATCTTAGTTATCTAAGTACACTTTTAAATCATGTTTTAATCTTTTGTCACATTTATTTTATTATGTTGACACACAACCAATTAAATACTTGATTCTAATTATAATTGTAGAATTATTTAGTATTGCATTTGAAGTTAACATTTAATTGCAACTTCATCATTGCAAGCATGTAATGGCAAGTATATTTAAATACATGACATTCAAGTATTAATAGAAATAACATTAAAGTACAATTTAGTTTAGCATAAATGCTTTTCAGTGCATTTTAAGGGGAGACACTGCAGGCAAAATGCTGTTATCATCTTACTACTCAGTTGATTGATTACATTGATAATTGCAAACATTTTTTTGTATTACAAGTTTTCTAAAATGTTAGATTTAAATATGCAAATAAGACATTATTTAATATGCAATAATTTGCATACATTTCTAGTACAAAAATGTATACACTGGATGAAGTCAGTTTCAAAATTCTTGTTTAATTTTTTTGACAGATTAGAGTCAAAAGTCAAAAGAGGAATAAAACAGGAATAAAAATTTCAAGTTTGGTGTGTGTAAGTGCTACTGAAGTGGAGATTTATGGCTCAGTGTAAAAAAAAAAAAAAAGTTGTAATTGAAATCTATTGACACAAATAGATGAAGTGCTATAAAAGAAACACTTAACAGTGTTTTTTTGGATGTTTTCTTTCCACTAGTCTGAAAAGAAAAAACACTTTATGAAAAAGCAAAAAGCCTAAAATCTCAAACTTGACAGGTGCATGAAAACGTCTAGGTTACGAAGGTAACCCTCGTTCCCCGAAGGAGGGAACGGAGACGTTACATTGGGATCTCGCTTGAGAGACCGATCACCTCTGAGCCTTATTAAAAAGGCCAATTGAAAATTGGCGAGTGGACGTGCGCGCCGGCCACGCCCCCGTACATACGGGTATATAAGATGGCTGCGCGCACCACTCAGTCAGGCTTTTGCTGAAGAGCCGGGAGAGCCCAGCGTCAGCGCGACGCCAGGGGCGTGGCAGGGGAATGTAACGTCTCCGTTCCCTCCTTCGGGGAACGAGGGTTACCTTCGTAACCTAGACGTTACCCCTTCAGTCGAATCACTTCGACGTTACATTGGGAACTAGACCCATGGAAAAGGCCACGACCCTGACGCCGCGTTACGCACAACGCCACGTGCCGGCAGGTCTTCCCAGACGTGTCCGCAGGCGGTCATTGAACGTAACCTTCCCAACGCCCCGAGGCCCCCTTTTTATAAGGGGGCCTGCAGGGATGCCAGATGTACTGAAGCATGGGTTGGGGGGGCGGAGCACATGCAATTTGTGCATGTGGAAATGAGAATAATTCAATATATCCATAAGATTTCTTAGGGATACACGAGGGAAACAGCGGTCTCCTCCGCTGGAAAATATTGAAAAGTATAGCCACAACCTGCGGGGCGAAGGAGACCCAGGCAGGATCACAGCCAAGGACTACTCCGCATCTAGCCCTGACTGCGGGGCATGGAGGACCCAGGTTCGCCGGAGGGAACATTCTGGGAGATAGCGCACGGATCCACGTGGGAATGGCGCAGCAAGCCGACACCAGCCGTCCCCCCGCTCGCCTGAAGTCTTATGTTAAGACACGGGAGGAACGGCCTCTGCGCGGAGGTTGAAGAACCTAGCGAAGGTATTAGGTGTCGCCCAGCCCGCAGCTCTATAGATATCTGCTAGTGAGGCGCCATGGCCAACGCATAGGATGAAGCAGCACTCTTAATGGAGTGGGCATGAACACCTAAGGGGCATGGCTCTCCCGGATATAGATAAGAGAGGGAGAGGCATCTACCACCCAATGAGCCACCTCAGTTTGGGGACAGCATTCCCTTTCTGCTGAACCCCAAGCAGATAAGCTGCTAGGTGCGTCTGAAGTGCCGAGCGAATTCATTTTCACATAGACACAACATCGCAAGGCTGGGTCTGCCTCCTCCAGGGCAGAGCTTGCAGGTTCACCACCTGACCGCGGAAAAGCGTGGTGGGGAACCTTGGGCACAATAGCCGGGCCGGGGTCTCAGGTAGTAACGTGAGAGTCGCCGGGCCCGAACTTCTTGACACACTTTGCTGGCAAGGAAAGCTTGTAGGTCTCCAACCCTCTTAATAGGAGCCGGGGCAGTCAGGAGCGCTGTCTTAATGACAGGACTCGACTGAGGCCCACTGAGCACCTCTGGGGAACCTTTGCTCGTACAATGGGAGCCAGGGCAGTCAGGAGCGTTTTTCTCGCTCGACTGAGGCCCGAGGCTCCAAGGGAGCGCCCCGCGGCCTGAGAAGGCGACGGGGAAGCTCCCCTACAGAGAAAGTTTGTAGGTCTCCTACCCTCTTGATGGAGGCCAGGGCAATCAGGAGCGCTGTCTAAATGACAGGAATTCTAGCTCGACTGAGGCCAGGGGCTCAAATGGAGCGCCCCGCGGCCCCGAAGGGCGACGGGGGGGTCCCAAGAGGGTATGAGGCGCAGTCTGGCACCTCTGAGGGACCTCACGACCAGTGGGTGCTTACCTATTTTGCTTCATCTACTGCATGTGATATGCGGCTAAGCGGCGGCATATATTCCGAGAGTCGAGGGGACAGCCTGCGCTCAAACTCTCCTGCAGGAAAGGAAGCACTACTGCAATCGTGTATCTCTGTGCCTCTCAGCGAGAGGAATGCCAGCGATAGACCTCATCTCAGTGCGTGAGCCAGCCTTTGCCAAGGGAGCCCAGTACCGAGTGATAGTTTGTACCACGGCCTGTGAAAGGCCGGAGAGATCTACGGTGTCAAGCCGTGCCCTTACAGGGAGGGACTGCCGCGAGGGGATGGTTACTAAGACCTAAGTCCGGGTGGGCCGTCCTTGCAGCGCAACCTCAGACTTACTCCTCGTCCTCCCTGGACTCGCACAGAGTCTGCGCAAGGAGGCTCACTGGGGAAGGGCGTACTTGGGCCCCGGAGGTCAGCTATGTGCCAGAGTTACTCTGACAATGGGAGGAATCGGGAGGGCGAGCGGATGTGGCTGGGCCTGCCGATATAACTCCTACTAGCTGCGTCACGGGGTGGAGTCGCCATTCTGCAGGTGGGTGGACTGCCGTGGGAACCGGGCGGCTGCACGGTTGAGTTTCCCTGCTTCAAATGAATGGCAAGTAGCAAAATCTGCCACGTTGGACTCCATGGGAGCAGATGGGAGGGGCTGTAAGCCTCTGTTGTACATGGCAACCCAACCCGTGGTAAGCCACGGGCTGACTTGTCGGCAATACTGCGGGAAAACGCCAGTCCGGAGAGAGCCGAGATGCCATGCCCATCATAGGACTCGATCGTGCTGCAGCGGTCTCACATGAAACAGCTTAACGGCAAGCGGCTAGAGCTGACATGTGCCCCAGGAGCCTCTGATTTTGAGAGGACCGCTGTTTAGTACCTGATTAGCTCAGGGACTACAGCACCAACTGCGCGCTCTTGGTAGCAAGGCGGGCCGTCTTGTGGACCGAGTCGGGCTCCCGACCGAGGAAAGGGATTCCCTCGGTTGGCCTGAAGGACCAGATGGCGGAGGTGCCGAGGCACCAGGTCCCTGTATTCGCACAACGGAACTCACGAGTGGGCTGGTAAGCACCAGTCGAAGAGACGGTTGAGGACGCGAGTACCTGTCTGCCGAAGAGGGGACAGGGGAGCTCCCATGGCCTAAAGAAGGCAGGAAGGAGAGGGACTAGCCAAGTGGAAGCACCTCGCGCTGAGCGCTCGACCCCCGGGGCAGACCGCCGGAGGGGTGTGCGCCGGGGAAAGATCGAGACGCGACAGCGGGTGCCCTTCAGGCAGATGGCTGCAACCCAGCCCTGGAGACGGAAACATACTTGTATGTGCGTCGTCGTGAGCATGTGTGCCGACAGCCTAAGAAGGGATCGGAACAGAGCTCCATCCAGGGCGGATGTTAACCCACCACTTTAACTGGACACGTGAAGTCAGGACTCTTATCAAACCCCGACCTCGTCCCGGCCGGAGAGACAGGCTGGATCGCGTCCTTCGCCAGTAGGAACGCGACCTCCGCAGGCAGAACAGAGGCACGCCTGTTTCCGAATAAAGAATGTAAGGGGTACCTGTGAGTCTGGGCGGACGCCTGGAGCCGGGCCGTACCGTCCGTATCAACCAGTGTAGTGGTATCAAGGGAACGTTGACCGGCGTGACCGTGGTGGGGCAGCCTGGGGAAAGACAGGGAAGGAGACAAAACCCAGAAGGATAAACGTCCTGGAGAAGTGTCTAACTGCGCTAAGCAGTGCTTACCTACTTCCCTGGTTCCCGCGCTGGCGACATCCGGTCCCGAGTCTGGTTCCGAGGAGTGGAAGTGCTGCTCAGGAAGGAAACTCGGGGCCGGGGCCCCAGAGGTGAGAAAGCTGGGTCTTTCTGTGATTTCAAATGACCGGCTAAGTCCCGCTTCCAGCGGGAGTGCCGACAGAGTAGCTCTCTCCACCTCCGGGGGTGCTCGCATCAGGGACGCTTCGAAGCTCGCCTGCGAGGGTCTTCCGTCGCAGGACCCTGAGAGGCGAGCGGCGTCCCTCTCCCACGGGCGGCTCGACGTCGGCTGCGAGCCTGGATCGTGTGGCTCAGCAGGGGACGGAGCTGCGGGGGGACGCCCTCGGCGACGGGCAGGCGGAGGCGGGGGCCCAGGCGGCGGAATGGTAACTTCGCGGCGGGGCAGGATATGTTGGACGGCCTCCGTCTGCCTCTGGACCGTTGGAGCGCCAGAGGAGACGCCCAGCCCGAACGACGGGGAGGCATACTGCTCTGGCAACTCGACGGGGTATGCTGATGGGCGGAGGATCGCAGGCTTTTGGGGGCCGGCGATACGTTCGACGCCGCTGAGCAAAAACCCTTCACGGTGTCGCCGAATAGGCCGCTCTGGGGAATGGGAGAGTCGAGAAAGCAAACTTTGTCGGCCTCTGCCATCCGGGCCAGAGTCAGCCATAGGTGGCGTTCCTGGACCACGCAGGTGGACATCACCTGACCAAGGGGACACGCCGCGACCTAGTGGCCCGAAGGGCGAAGTCAGTGGCGGCGCGGAGTTCTTCAAGTACCCCCTGGTCAGGACCACTCTCGTGCAGGCCTTAAGATGCCTGCACCTGGCACTTTTGCAGTGTTGCAATGGCCTGCAGGGCGGGGCAGCGTGTCGGGGGGCGCAGAAAAGGCCCAGCCGATGAGGGCGGAAGAAATTTCACATGCCCTAAAAGGGAGACGCGGAGGGCCCCACCAGGCGGCCGCGCCCGCGGGCAAAGGTGCACCGCGATGGCGCGCCCGACCTGGGGGACCGCCACGTACCCCTTGGCTGCCCCGCCATGGAGAGTGGCGAGGGGAGAGGAGCTGGAGTGCGCTTCAAATGAATAGGGCGCCATCGATTTTGTCAGCTCCTCATGCACATCCGGTCAGAACGGGACCGGGGGGGAGCGCGGCGCTGCCGCCGGTGCCCCCCCCAGGAACCAGTCGTCCAGCCTAGAAGGATCGGCCGGAGGCCCCTGAGGAACCCTCAAACCGATCCCCCCCGGCTGCCCGGAAAAGCATAGCCGACAGTTCGACATCAACCTCCGGGGGGGCAGCGACCACGGGTGGGCGCCGCGCCGCGGGAAGAGATGTGTCACCGTCTGACTCTCCCTCTGATGCTGTGACAGGCATCTCATCCTCTGCAGGAGCACCGAAGGAGACGCTCAGCCCGCCAGGCGGGGAAGCGTCTGCTGCGGAAACTCAACGGGACCGCGCTGAGATAGAGAGGTCCGCAGGGCTTTTTGAGCCGGCGGAACGCTGTCTATCGTAAATTGAATGTCCCCCCCCGCGCCCCACCGCGGTGGCCGAAGAGCATAGGCGGCTCAACGGCTGACCACGGGAGGGAGGCGGGGGGAGCCAGCTCGCGAACGAGCGGCAGGACTTCAGCGTGGTCATGGTCATGCTTTCACCGCATGGACCATTCATGAGCACCACCCCAGCGTGCTCAAAGCCTAAACACGTGAGGCAGCGCTCATGTCCGTTCGCTGAGGAGAGGAAACTACCACATCCAGCAACGCACGGCCGAAAAGACATCCTGAAAAGGACGTCTAAAACGGCCGCTAGAAATTGCTCTTTTGTGATCCCGGTTTGCCCAGGGAGGGGCCGCGGGGCAATGCACTCGCCGGGGCTGCTCGCTGGAATGCAAAAAGGCTTTATATGGCCGTGAAAACGGCCGCCCGCGGGACCGCGCTGACGGCTGCCAAACAATGCTCTTTCTGTGAAACACTCTTTTAGTTATGGCAGCGCAGCAGCAGGAGGGAGCATGAACTCTGAAGAACTCTTCTCGGCTGTTTAGAGGCTCGACACATCGGCTCTGAAAGCAAAAGTCTGACTGAGTGGTGCGCGCAGCCATCTTATATACCCGTATGTACGGGGGCGTGGCCGGCGCGCACGTCCACTCGCCAATTTTCAATTGGCCTTTTTAATAAGGCTCAGAGGTGATCGGTCTCTCAAGCGAGATCCCAATGTAACGTCGAAGTGATTCGACTGAAGGGGTAACCAGGTTTTAAGAAAGCATGACATTTTCTGCAGCCATATAAAATATTTAGCCTAGTGTTTGTTCAATGTTAGTGTTCACAGTACGGTTTATTGTGCTTTTACAAAACTCTCATTTTTCAGTGCCATCATTGCCATGCTAATCATTTTTTCATAAATTCATGTTTGATTTTAAGGATATTTTTAGCTGCTCATGTATTTGTGTCAACTATGAAGATAACTTGTTCTTCATTCCCAGAATCAACATTTTGAATGGCAAACTGGAAGCAGTGGTGCTTGATAACCGATACTACGCTGGCGGCTGCTTGCCTTATTTCATCCAAGATGTTCGCTACAGGAAGCCATATAATATAGAGCAGTACACAATAGAGGTATGTCGCATGTTTAAAATGAAAGCTGCAGTACAAAAGATTAGCGTTTGGAGCTTTTGAAACACTGCTTCATAATAACACTGGAGTATCTTTTATGCTGCATCTTTACATACTTCTCTGATAAAAGTATTACCAGTGACAACTAATGGTTGATTCAGAACTTCTGTTTTATTTGAAATAATTTACTTTGTTGTTCCCAGACGAAAGGCTCCTATGATTTCACACTGGAGGCATATGAATCTTACGATGAATACTTCAGGAGTGAAACCACGGCAACTTTGTCCAAAACCAGCGTCTCATTTGGAATTGGTTTTCCTAATGTTTTTGAGCTCAGTTTTAATTATAATGACCACAAGTACAAGAAGTCAGTGACAAAGATGCGCAACTTTTCAGGGACGGTGAGTAGTTTTTGACTGAAGTTTAAACGTAATTAGCCCTTGCTGCCCTCCAAAGGCAAAGTGCAGTAACTACTCCAACACTGAATCTGAGAAAAATGCCTTAAAGGTTTTTACGCCAGCTAGTCAAACATGTTGAGAATCTTGTTTCTCTGAAACGGGACAAAATTGAACAAAGAGACTTTGCCGCAAGACAAAACAATTGTCACAAAGTCCATTTTAACGTGTAGTTACTGCACTTTGCCTTTGGAGGGCAGCATGGCCAAGAGAATGATAACTTTTTGACCAGACTGTGAAGCCAATCATGATTTTATACCGTGTTGTCCCCAGAAAAAGAAATTTATCCGAGCTCACGCTGAGCTTGAGGTAGCGCGCTATGCTTTAAAGACATCAAACCTGATGCTACACCCTGAATTCCTGTCCCGCTTGCAAGCCCTGCCACTGGAATACACATACGGAGAATATCGCCAGCTGTACAGCGACTATGGGACACATTTCATCAGAGAGGCCACTCTTGGAGGAGATTTTGAATATACCATTGTCCTCAATGATGAGACAAAAGAGAAATCTGGTAGGTAAATGTATGTGATCAAAACATGGAGAATCCTGTCATTTCAAAGGCTGAGCCTAAACTGAATGTATCGTCTTTTATTATAGACTACAAGCTTGAAGACAAGAAGAAATGTGTGCAGTTTGGTCTTAAAGTTGGGGCCCAAATTGAGTCGGTGTATGTGAGCGTAGGACTTTCAGGTGGTGGCTGTGCAGGCCTGCTTAATGAGCTTGGAGGTGAGCAAAAAGAAAGAAAGAAAAAAAAACAGTGGCATTTTTTTAATCTTTAAAAGTAATATCCCCTTTTTAAAAAATTGTCATTCTCAGTACAGCTTTATGTTGCTGTGATGGCACACAGACAGAGGCCACTCCCCACAATAGTTGATTGACATGAGCGTTTTACCTTAGTCCCGCCCTCACCGAGCTGAAACAGTCCGACTCTGATCGACATTGTGTGACTCAGAAAAGAAAGTCTCTGATTGAGCAACTGAGGTGTTCTGTTGTTGCATGTAATAATGAACATAGCAGTCATCATTTACTCCCGACATCTGAGCCGCTGAAGATGCAGAGGATAATGTTACTTTCGTTTTTTGAAAGGAAAGCACTGATCTACACTGTAAAAAAAAGTCCTGTACAAAAAAACGGTCAAATGACTGGCAGCTACGGCTGCCAAACACAAACTGTAAAATTAAAGTAAAATCTCGTAATTGAAACAAGGAAAAATCTGTAATATAATGTTTTTTTTTATTCTGTAAAACCTTTAATGAAAATTTCTGTAAAATTATTGTTTTTGCACTATATTTCAATTAACATATTTTACTGTAATATTAAGTTTTTTGTTTGGCAGCCGTAGCTGCCAGTCATTTGACCATTTTTTTACGAGATTTTTTTTTTACAGTGTACTAATGCGTTTATGTTCGTGCAAATCATTCGTGATGTAGCTTCATTCGCAGCAGAAGTGAGCAAAGGGCCTTTATTAATCATTATTTAGCAAGTTAAATGTGGCTAAATGCGGCTAAAGTAAATATTACGGCTCGTCATCCCATTGCAGAGAGGGGCGGGGCAAGCAGAGCTCATTAGCATTTAAAGGAACATGCAACAAAATAGCTTGCTCTAAAAGGTAAAAAGAGTGTTTTTTACACTATCATTGAGAAATTTTAACCAAAGTATGTTATAGACTTCTCATTAAGACCCTAAAGATCATATCACTTTGTGGAAAAATGGGAATCCAATGACCCCTTTAATGTGCAGAGACCTCACCAGAGTGTTTGGAACTTTACAGATAATGTATTCACCCCATCCAAGATGTTCATGTATTTCTTTCTTCAGTCATAAAGAAATGATTTTTTTAGAAGGAAAACATTTCAGGATATTTCTCTATATAGACTTCTATGGTGCCCCGATTTTGAACTTCCAAAATGCATTTTAAATGCGGCTTCAAACTATTCTGAACACAGTTGTAAACAATCCCAGCAGAAGAAAAAGGGTCTTATTTTGCGAAACAATCTGTTATATATTATTTAGATACTTTGTAACCTCAAAACGCTCGGCTTGTGTAGTTCCTCTGAAATCCTTCACCTTCCCCAGCTCCTGTATAGATCTGCTATGGGTTATTTTATGCTATTTGTGCAGCAGCAGTATGTCTTAAATACTCATAACACTGCATCGCCATATGCTTTGGCAGTAGCAAGTGCTGTACTTGCTTGCAGCAGCAATAATCTACAACTACAGCAATAACCAACAGCAGTTGCATTGCAGATCTATTCCGCCAAGACCAAATACATTAACATACCAAGACAGTATTGTAATTAAAAAATAAATATATATACTGATCGTTTAGCTAAATAAAACCCTTCTTCCTCGGCTGGGATCATTTACAACCACATTTAGGATCCTTTGAAGCCGCATTTAAAGGAACACTCCACTTTTTTTGGAAATAGGCTCATTCTCCAACTCCCCCTGAGTTAATAAGTTGAGTTTTACCGTTTTGAAATCCATTCAGCCGTTCTCCTGTTCTGGCGATATCACTTTTAGCATAGCTTAGCATAGATCATAGAATCCTATTAGACCAGTAGCATCACATTCAAAAATGACCAACGAGTTTCGATATTTGTCCTATTTAAAACTTGACTCTTCTGTAGTTATATCGTGTACTAATACCAGCGGAAATGCAAAGCTGCGAGTTTCTAGGCCGATAAGATTAGGAACTACACTTCCATTCCGGCGTAATAGTCAAGGAAGTTTGCTGCTGTAATATGGCTGAAGCAGGAGCAGTAATACCACGCAGCACATGTGCAAATGCTAAACTAGTTGGGAACTCATTTCTGATAATACTCCGCCTGCTTCGGCCATATTACGGCAGCAAACTTCCTTGACTATTACGCCGGAATGGAAGTGTAGTTCCTAATCTTATCGGCCTAGAAACTCGCAGCTTTGCATTTCCGCTGGTCTTAGTACACGATATAAATACAGAAGAGTCAAGTTTTAAATAGGACAAATATCAAAACTCGTTGGTCATTTTTGAACACGATGCTATTGGTCTAATAGGATTCAATGATCTATGCTAAGCTATGCTAAAAGTTATATCGCCAGAACAGGAGAACGGCTGAATGGATTTCAAAACGGTAAAAAATCAACTTATTAACTCGGGGGAGTTGGAGAATGAGCCTATTTCCAAAAAAAGTGGAGTGTTCCTTTAAACTGCATTTTGGAAGTTAGACCATAGACGTCCACTATGTAGAGAAACATCCTGAAATGTTTTCTTCAAAAAACATAATTTCTTTTCAACTGAAAAAAAAAAAAGATATTAACATCTTGGATGACAATGGGATGAGTACATTATCTGTACATTTTTGTTCTGGAAGTGAGCATCTCCTTTACTTTCATTTTGAGCGGTGATCTTTCATTAAAAAATATTGTTTTGTTGTCTGGCTATTCAGATTCCACTAAAGAGAGGGACATGGTGGAAGACTTGTTTATTGTAGTGAGAGGCGGTGACAGTGAAACGGTCTCACGTCTAGCTGCAAAACAGCTGCCGACTCCAGACGTCATGCAGCTGTGGGGCGATGCTGTGTTCTACAATCCAGATTTTATTCGCAAGAAGGTATAGTTTTTCACTCAGTATGTGCATTTCTATACAAAGCCTAATTAAACACACCTGAACCAACTAACCAAGGTCTTCAGACTCACTAGAAACTGTATTAGGCAAGTGTTGTTGGAGCTGGTTAAAGCTAAAATCTGCAGGACGTTGGACCTCCAGAAACAGGTGGTTTAGTAGATGTATTATTTGCTACTTTAATATTTTTACTTACATTTTTCACTGCAGGCAAAAACTGTTTTTTCCATGCACCTGTCAAATTTGAGATTTTGGCCTTTTTGGTTTTTCATTAAGTGTTTTTTCAGACTAGTGGAATGAAAACATCCAAAAGATACTGTTAAGTGTTTATTTTATAGGACTTTATCTATTTGTGTCAATGGATTTCGATTGCAATCCATATTTTTAAAGGCCGTTTAATCAAAATTAGTTTTTTCACCTACACTGAGCCATGAATCTCCACCTCAGTACCCCCCCAAAAATGTAAAAAATATATTTTTGCCTGCTCAATTATGGAGTGACAAAATGAGATACCCAAAAATCTGTAAATTTGACTCTAATATGTAAAAAAAAATAAACATGAATTTTGAAACTGACTTCATCCAGTGTTTAGATTTTTATACTAGAAATGTACGCAAATTAGCACATAATATTTAATTAAATAATGCCTGATTTGCATATTTAAACACTTGTATTATTATTATTTTTTTTCAAATTATCAGTCTAATCAATCAACTTGGTAAGTAAGATGATAACTATTATTAATTTTTTTTTGCTCTATTCACCTGCAGTGTCTCACTTTAAAAATATTTTATTCCATACTTACAGCAGAAGTTCTGTGGCTGTTGTTTTGTATCAGTGTATCCTTCTCTGTAGGGTCGTAGGACTTCTTTTATCATATGAATTAATTTTACTTTGCAAATTCCTGTAATGTTACATTTACACTATTTTTTACAGATAGAACCACTCTATGAGTTGGTGCCGTCACGAGAACCGAATGCTAACATGCTGAAGAAAAACTTGAAGAGAGCTCTGTCAGAGTATCTGACAGAAATCAGCTCCTGTCGTTGCTCGCCCTGTCACAATAACGGCATAGCAGTGCTCAGAGGTGAGAATAATCAGAAACGACTAAAAAGTAGTATTTAATTTATTCATTTATTCAAGAAAAAACACTGAAAAATGTCTTAGAGTGATACCTTTCATAAACTGATTAATTGGCTTTTTAAATTGTTTTTAAATACCTAAATAGCTCAAGAGTAGAAGTTCCTTTGATTCTTATGAGATGTGTTTTTTTCTCTTGTTAGGCTCAAGGTGTGTTTGTATTTGTCCAGCTGGTTATAAAGGACTGAGCTGTGAGATAACCCGACGGAAAGGTTTGTCTGTGTGGTCTATTATCCATAAAAGAGAGATGTTTTGATCCTGTCCCAAATGCTGCACTTGATGTGCATGTCAATTAAAAGGGATGTTTATCTGCTTACCCCCAGGGCATCCAAGATGTAGGTGACTTTGTTTCTTCAGTAGAGCACAAATGAAGATTTTTAATGGAAACCATTGCAGTCTGTCAATCATATAATGGCAGTCAATGGTTACCAAATCTTTAGGAGTAAAAAAAAAACAAACACAGACAAAACCAAATTAAACCTTGCGGCTCTTGACGATACATTCTTAAGACATAAAACGATGCAAAAAACTGAACAGTATTTATATCATCATTGTTAATACATAAATGTTGCACAGAAACCATCCTAAATTCAATCTTCCGATCATCTCTCAAATATGCATATGTGTGCAATTCATAAAATGAACGTATGCACAGAAAACGCACGCATACCTCTCTTTCAGATGTGAAATCTATGAATCGCAAATTATCTTTAACTCGCGCGCAATTGAATGGTTTCAGCTCTCTGCCTCGTAAACGACTCCTAATTAATGTCATTAACACATAAATGATCACCAGTCATCATCCAAATGCTTTAATTTAGAACAATTTTTTTTTATTTCCAAAAATCTGCAGTGGTGTCTTCGTCTGCTTAGATTTAAGTACATGCCCACTTTATAAATGAGGCCCCAAGAGTTTTCCTATACAGTACTGTAGGTCATTTTATGATTTACACGGAATTAGCTCTTTAAAAATGCAGAAAGCATGCTTATGACACTCTTCTATACCATTTCATCTTCACTTGATGAGTTAATGCTGTCATGGTCAATAGCAAAATTCTATTCAGTATCAGTTTACATTACTTTACTTCAGTATATAAAGTAGTATGTAGTAGTTTAGAGTTTAAACTTGGCATTACATACTATGTACAGTATACTATGCAAATTGAATGTGATTTTCTTCACTTGAAAGTCCCTTCTGCACAAAAGCTTGTGCTAAGTGAAAATCTGATTTTGTCATGTATTTTTCTTTTTATCCTAACACTCACAGCATCGTCAGTAGATGGCAGCTGGAGCTGTTGGTCTTCATGGTCCACCTGCACACAAAAGAGCCAGAAACGAAGCCGCCAGTGTAATAATCCAGCACCAGAGAACGGTGGAGTAACCTGCCCTGGGCCTCAGGAGGAATCAGCCGATTGCTGAACCTATCTGCCACCTGACAAACAACAAATAAATGTATCAAAAAGTAAAATTGTACAATTAAATATTGTTGTAACATGGATAAAATATATTGCCAGGTTTAGTGGGCAAATGCATGCAAATAAATAATTTTCTTTAACTAGAGCTGTAATAAAAGAAAAAATGCTGTAAAAATATGTTTTCTTGATTGATTGCATCTCTGGTTTTCAGTCATCATAACTGGTTGAGGTGTCTTAACTGTAAATCCCTTACACTAATTACATTTACTCACCGCTGAAGGAAATAACGTCCATACAAAAACCATAATCGCTCGTAGACTTCATTTTCTTTAAAAATATATATTGTATACAGTGCCTTGCGAAAGTATTCATACCCTTTCATTTTTTCACATTTTATGTTGCTGCTTATGTTAAACTGCTTTAAATTACTTTTTCCTCATATCAATCTACACTCTAGACACCATAATGAAAAAAAAAAAAAAACGTTTTTAACATCTTTGCAAATGTATTAAAAATACAGGCTTAAATACATTATTTGGGATGAAATTGATTAAATTCAGCTCAGCAGCATTAATATCGCTTGTAGACATTATTACACTTCAGGTGAAGTTAACCTGTGGCAAATTCAATTGAATGGGTATGATTTGGAAATGCACAAATTACTAACTAAAATGTCTAACAGCTGAAAATGCATATTAGAGCAAAATCCAAGCCCTGAGGTGAAAAAATAAAAAAATAAAAATAAAAAAAATAACTGCCTGTAGAGCTCAGAAGCAGAATTACATCAAGCCAGACATTTACACACATGTAGTCTCTGTTACCCTTAATATAAGAAGTTTGAAACAACAATGACTTTTCCTAGAGCTGGCCTCCTGGGCAAACTGAGCAATTGATGGAGAAGGGCTTTGGTTAGACTGGTGAACAAGAACCTGATGGTCACTCTAGTTGAGCTCCAGGATCATATGTGGAGATATTAGAAACTTACAGAGGGACAAACATCACTGCAACACCCCAGCGACACATGAAAACACACTATTTGCAAAAAAAAAAAAAAAAAAAAGCATCTAATAGCCCCTCAGACTGTTAGAAACAAGATTCTGTGGTCTGATGAACCTTGATTCTAAGCATCATGTTTGAAGGAACCTAGGCACTGCTCATCAGCTCCAGAGTACTATCCTAAAAGTAAAGTGTGCTGGTGGCAGCCTCATGCTGTGGGACTGTTTTTTTTTTTTTTTCAGAAAAAAACAAGCCAAAATTAAGTTATTTTTTTCTTAAAACAAGCAAAATAATCTGCCAATGGGGTAAGAAAAAAAAATCTTATTTCAAACAGAAAACAAGATTATTTTTCTTACCCCATTGGTAGATTATTTTGCTTGTTTCAAGCAAAAACACACTTAATTTTGACTTGTTTTTTCTAAAAGAAAAAAATCATTTTTAGTCGTCTAGAAAATTCTTCTTGATTTAAGAATTTTTTGATATTTTGGCTGGAAACAAGACAAAAAATCTTAGTAAGAAAAGCATTTTTTTTGCAGTATATAACTGCCAAATGCAGATGTGCAAATCTTGTTCACTGCAAAAAATGCTTTTCTTTCTTAGATTTTTTTTTTGTCTTGTTTCCAGCCAAAATATCTAAAAATTCTTAAATCAAGAAGGATTTTCTAGACAAGTAAAAATTATTTTCTTGTTTTCAGAAAAAACAAATCAAAATTAAGTGAGTTTTTGCTTAGAACATGCAACATAATTTGCCAGTGGGGTAAGCAAAAAAAAAAAATATATATATTATTTCAAATGGAAAACAAGTTTCAAGCAAAACCACACTTAATTATGACTTGGTTTTTTTTTCTTCTAAAAACAAGAAACTAATTTTTACTCATCTAGAAAATCCTTCTTGATTTAAGCATTTTTAAATATTTTAGCTGGAAACAAGAAAAAAAATCTAAGAAAAGCATTTTTGCAGTGTTGAATAATACCCAAAAAAGAGCTATATGATGCTTTTACAATGTACTTACTTATTTTTTTATTGTTAGTACATTTTTGAAGTTATGACAAGTTGTGTTTTGCTTTGTCATCATAGTGCATGGAGTGTAGATGGATGTGGAAAAAAGTAATTTAAAGCAGTTTAACATAACAAAATGGCAAAAAGAGAGGTATGAGAGGTATGAATACCTTTGCAAGGGACTGTATTGTAAATACTTTGATTTTGTTCTGGGACAGATATCTTTGTTACACTGGAACAGGTAACACTGGAATCTCCCAATATACTAAATCTTTCTATTACATTGGGTAATGATGATCTTCAGGATCTCCTAAATACCTTTAAGTTACTCAACACACTGCAAAAAATGCTTTTCTTACTTGTTTCCAGCCAAAATATCTAAAGATTCTTGAATCAGGAAGGATTTTCTAGACAAGTAAAAATTTGTGTCTTGTTTTTAGTAAAAACAAGTCAAAATTAGGTGAGTTTTTGCTTAAAACAAGCAAAATAATCTGCCAATGGGGTAAGAAAAATAATCTAGTTGTCTGCTTGAAATAAGATTTTTTTTCTTACCCCATTGGCAGATTATTTTGCTTGTTTTAAGCAAAAATTCACTTAATTTTGACTTGTTTTTACTAAAAACAAGATAATAATTTTTTCTTGTCTAGAAAATCCTTCCTGATTCAAGATTTTTTAGATATTTTGGCTGGAAACAAGACAAAAAAATCTACGTAAGAAAAGCATTTTTTGTAGTGCAGCCCACTAACTCTGCTAGATATTCACCCACAAAGTGACACTTTACATTTTGTGAAGCACAAATGTTTACTTTATAATTTTTTAAATATTTTTTTGGACATTTACGAAAAATCTACATTTATGAAAAATTAAACACAGTATTGATGCCTAACTAAAAATCAACTAAAGTTATTTGAGTTCTTTGAATGTTTGAATTTGATCATTACGGAAGCCCAGAACTACAGGTTGAAAAAAAAGCCCATTTATGTGCTTCATGTTTTTTTTTTTTTTTTTCTACAACTAGGTTAAGAAGTTTGCTGTTTTTTGTCCTTTATAGAGCTTGAGAGCCAAAGTACAAAAGGTAGTCCATACAATGTATTTACAACTTTACACTCTTAAAAATAAAGGTGCTTCACAATGTCATAGAAGAATATTTATCTAAATGGTTCCATAAAGAACCTTTAATATTTGAAGAACCTACTGTATCTGTTTCAAAAAAGGTTATTTGTGCCAAATAAGGTTCATCAGATTGTAAAAAGGTAAGCAAGCAATGGCTCTATAAAGAACCTTTGACTGAACGGTTCTTTGTGGAACCAAAAATGGTTCTTCTATGGCATTGCTTGAAGAACCTTTTGATGCACCTTTATTTTTAAGAGTGTACTTCCAGTTACTGAATAAAAATATTTTTCTTGTTTTACAAACAACCACAAGACATTGTTAGGTAAACATTTCCTTAAAATTATTTTTTTATTTTTTATTTTAAAGATATATATATATAGAGAGAGAGACAGTAAACAACTGAAGAGAAACTAGAGGGAACATGACCGAGGAAGGTCAAAAAGCCCCCAAAATTTGCATACTTTGATTAAACTGAACAACATTAGCTGGCAAAGGTCAATCTAAAACAGCAATTTAAATTTGTGCTTGTTTTGCAACAACAAAAAAATAATATCAATGACAGAATCTATATTTTAAGCAGACAGAAGTGGTATTATGTTGCATTATGATGCTTTTTAGCAACTTTTCTTCTGACTGCTGATTCCTTGACAAGGCAGACCATCATCCTTTGGCTGTGGGTTGTTGCATTTTCGTTCTCGTGTCTTTTTTCCAAACTTACATGTGGACCAGGAGCTCCAGCAGCTCCAGACTCCATGTGTAGGACCTGTCACAGAGAAAAACCTTAGAAACTGTGCTCTGCAAAGGCCTTTGGCTCCATTACACCAGTATTAGGCCATGTCCTCACTGTTAGTGTTTGAGAGGACTGAATACTCTATATATTCAACTGTATTCTATAAGTGACTATCACCTGTAACTAGGGCTGCACGATTATGACAAAAATCATATTTGTCGATTATTTCCTTGAAATTGTAATTGTGATTATTAATTACAATTATCACAATTTACATTGATTGATGTTTTAAATAGCTTTATATCATTGTTTGAAGCAACTGCATGCCATAATTTTAAATATGTGACCCTGGACCACAAAACCAGTCTTAAGTCGCTGGGGTATATTTGTAGCAATAGCCAAAAATACATTGTATGGGTCAAAATTTTAGATTTTTCTTTTATGCCAAAAATCATTAGGAAATTAAGTAAAGATCATGTCTATGAAGATTTTTTGAAAAATTCCTACTGTAAATATATCAAAATGTCATTTTTGATTAGTAATATGCATTGTTAAGAACCTAATTTGGACAACTTTAAAGGTGATTTTCTCAGTATTTTGATTTTTTTGCACCCTCAGATTCCTAATTTTCAAATAAATGTATCTCGGCCAAATATTGTCCTATCCTAACAAACCATACATCAACAGAAAGCTTATTTATTGAGCTTTCAAATGATGTATACATCTCAGTTTTGTAAAATTTAACCTTATGACTGGTTTTGTGGTCCAGGGTCACATATATATAATTATGCTCCTTTTCTCGTTGTCACAAATGTTAATAATACATTGGTTAGCTTTCTTTAAATAAAAAAGTAAAAAATATGCATTATGCATAGGGATATAGGGATATATCAATTTTCAACGTGCGATTAATTGACAATGCTTTTCTCATGGTATTATCACAATACTTAAATTTATTTGCAAAAAACGGTGTCATAATATAGTATAAAAGTTTTAACAACTATTTTCTAACTGAACATTCAAATACAATAAAGCAATACACAAAAAATTAGAAAATTTACACAGATTAAAGTGCAAAAATTTATAAAGACCAATAGGCATCACTTTACAGTAAGATCTCTTAGTTAATGCATTAATTGTCACGATCAGCAATAGCTACATTTGCTACTGAAGTTATTAATCTTTGTTAAAAAATACAACTCTTAGTTCATGTTAGCTCATTAAATAACAGTTACAACTTTTGATTTTAACAATTTGTTATTAAATATTGGAATTACCTAAGATTAATGAATGTTTAGAAGAATGTTTCAATGGCATTTTATGTTAATGTTAACTAATGAAGCCCTAATGTAAAGTTTAACCGAACAATAAAGAATCAAAATACTTTCAAACAATATTTTGTAGTCCATAAAAAAGTTTGAAAACAAATAACCAATTAAGTCTAAATATTTAAGTATTTGGCGCTGTGATGAACACCACAGCAAATACACAAATCTGAATGTCTATTTAAATAATTTAAACACTTTTCCGAAACTGAGAGCTGTTTTGTTTTTGGGGTTTCCGGGGTAACGGCTGCATTATGTTTAGCGCCATCTGCTGTCAGAGAATGAAAGTGCGCTTTCATCCAGGGGTGCGTTTCCCGTACAACGATGTAACTCGCTGGTTAACCTCCATAGTACGATGCATTGTTGTTGAAACGAACTAAGTAGTCACGACTGTTTCCCGAACACAGTCGCACCTCTGTCGTTTGAACCACATTAGTTCAACAACTTAGGGCCGTTGTTTATGACTCAACCGAGTAATAACTTCTGCTATTTAACTGATTAGAGATCTCAAAAATGCAGCTATATTGAACATGGCACCTAATGACTAATTTACAATTTTTTGTTCCGTCATTTCACTTTATTTGATGTTTGATTCATCGCGTGCTCTCCCTTACGTCATACTCCGGGGTTCCCTCACAGTGCGTTCACACTGGCACGAAGCGAGTGGGGCGAAGCGAGCGTTTTCAATTCATTCATGCTGAAGTTGAGCGTAAAGGGTCGCGTGGTGCATTTTGGGATTGGAAGCGGCGCGGAGAAGGCGTTGAGAGCAGCTGAGAGCGTCAAAAGGTTGGACATTCCTCAACTTTATGCAAATCTCGAGCGCAAAACGCCGGGCGACAACCAATCGCTGTGAGAAGTAGGCAAGGAAAGACTATGACGCATGTTTCCGAAACTGGTGGATTACTGCTGAAATCACATATTATTGAAAAAGTCAAGCAAAAGTAAATGTACTTTGCATGTTTTCATGCTACAGTTTATTTTGTGAACCGCCATTAAAAAAGACAAATGAAGCGCAAACAGGGTGTAAACATTGTTTTTCAGAGGCGTGCTCAGCCCTAAATTAGACACTCCCCAAAGCAGTCGCGTTGTAGCGTTGCCAGCGGCACTGAGCGCAGATTTGACGCTGTAGTGTGAATGCACCATTAGGCTTTTATGCACATGCGCACCAATCAAAAACGGTGCTTATAAAGGACGCACAAAAATACATAGATTAAAATGCATTTATATTTAGCTAAAATTGAGGATATAGATTGTTAGTGACCAAGAGCATAATTTATTAAGCCCACATGTCTTACTAACAAGAAACAATGCTTTTAACAACAGGTCGAGAGCTGTAGTTCCAACCAAGCAGGTTTGCAACGCTGTTTGCGAATGTTCGTTTGAACTATGCTGTTGGGAAACACCCAATCGTTGAACTACGTTGGTAACGATGGAACTTGCGACCATAGTTGGCTAACAATGCTTTTAGGAAACGCACCCCAGAGCGTTTATTTGTTATAATTATTCTCTGTATTTTGATGTGCCCATGATAACAATATCGATTCACCTCTCACAATGTGACATGCTCTAAACACGCCTCTTAAGCACGCAGAATAATACAGTTTTTTTTATTTTTGTAATCGCAGCTTTGGATGATTACGTAATCGTGGCATTCATAATCGTGATTAGAAATTTAATTAATTGCTGTTTTTTTGTCCTTTATAGAGCTTGAGAGCCAAAGTACAAAAGGTAGTCCATACAATGTATTTGCTCTACACTCTTAAAAATAAAGGTGCTTCAATGTCATAGAAGAATCTTTATCTAAATGGTTCCATAAAGAACCTTTAACATCTGAAGAACCTTTCTGTTTCAAAAAAGGTTCTTTGTGCCAAAAAGGTTCTTCAGATTATAAAAAGGTAAGCAAGAAATGCTTTAAAGAACCTTTTGAAGCACCTTTAACGACAATACTCAAACCACATATATTTCTGAAGTAAGAGCTATATTTTGATTAAGTACATTACCTTTTCTTTCAGTCTCCTCACAGGCATGACCCCTGTAACCATTTTTACAAATACAGCTGCAGTCTGTCCTGGAGAGCGCAGGAATGCCGTTATTCATGCAGGCGGCGCAGCGACACGGGTTGAAGTTCTGCATGTACTCTTCCCATGCCATCTTCAGATGAGGCAACTTTGTGCGAAACTGCTCGGCTACTGTGCTTAAACGCACCAGCTCATATATCGGTAAAGCCTGTGATAGAGCAGCAGTGATCATTAAAACTCAAAGAAACAACAATGAACAGAATATCAGTAGCTGGGGTTCCATCCAAAGTGACAATTAAGTATGCACAACACCTTTCAATCTGTGTATCATTCGTTCACTCATTTTTTTATTTAATAATGAAAGTAGAAAAATTAAAAAACGGTTTCTTTTCATTCGTAAAGACATTATGTTTTTTGAGGAAAAGATCTCTCCATTTAGTGGACTTCTATGGTGCCCACGAGTTTGAACTTACCAAATGCAGTTTAAATGCAGCTTCAAAGGGCTCTAAACGACCCCAGCCGAGGAATAAGGGTCTTATCTAGGGAAACGATTGGCCATTTTCTAATATATATATATATTAGGGATGCAACAATACAGTTAGTCCACGGTTCAATACGTACCTCGGTTTTTAACCACGGTTTTCGGTTCGGTTCGGTTCTGATATCTTGCCACTTCAGTGTGGGTTTTTTTGGAACAAATTAACAAAATACTCCTGTAAACCTCTGCACACTAGATAAAGTGTGGTTTAGTATGTGTCTGCTTAATTTTTCTTTTGAGAGAGGTATAATTTTTTTTATTTTTACGCAAAATAGAATGGGTTTCATTCATACTGGATGCCAGAGGGCGCCCTTGTGCTAAAAAAGAAAACACATATGCATCATAGAAGTAGCGCAAACAACGTTCTGTTCCAGCTTCTCTAATATGGATAAAAGCATCGCTATTGCTGTAACTTATTAAAAACAAGATATAAAGGTAAATATTTTGAATGATTAAATCTAAGGACAATAAACACTCGTCTGCAATAATATATGGTTAATCTGTGTTCTTCAAGCCATCTCGGGTATTTTCATAAGCCATTGCTAATCGACAAACATTGAATATGAGTATAGAATTTATCGTCTGCCTCATTCTGTGATGAGAATCCACATCAGATCACAACATAAGGAAGTTATTTCAAACACTCGACTGATGTTGTGAATTAAAAACAAGTTATAATGTTTTTGTGACTTGTTTTTATAACTTTTGTTGGACAACAGGTTTAGAAAGGCTTATCATTGCATGTCATTAGAATGGAAGATGCTCTGCGTGTTGCGTTAATTTTTTCAAATATAAGAGGGGAAGCGTTTTCTCAT
>NC_133370.1:47926250-48047165 GCF_049309525.1 Garra rufa
CTCTTTTTCGTGCAGCAGAATAGAAATCCTCCTCTGCTCCAGTTGTGGATTTTCTTAACATGTTTATTGCAACTACATTTTATCTGTTAATTATTGCAATGAATGTCATTTTTTTTTTTTCTGTATCTGGCGTCCAACCACAACACAACACAACACACTGTAATGTTAAAGGGATGGTTCACCCAAAAATGAAAATTTGATGTTTATCTGCTTACCCCCAGGGCATCCAAGATGAAGGTGACTTTGTTTCCTCAGCAGAACACAAACGAAGATTTTTTAACTCAAACCGGTGCAGTCTGTCAGTCATATAATGGGCACCAAACCTTTGAAAGTAACAAAACATGCACAGACAAATCCAAATTACACCCTGCGGCTCTCGACGATACACTGATGTCCTAAGACACGAAACGATCGGTTTTTGCAACAAATTGAACAGTATTTATATCATTTTTTATCTCTGATATACAGCCATGTCCAACAACTGTCTGGCGTAGTATACGCAAACACCCGGAAGCGATCTGTCGAGTGTATATGACACTGATTGTTTACACAGTGCACAGAGATTGTGTGTATATTATATAAACGGTAATTACTTGTGCTTATCGTGATTGTAAAACTGATTTAAAGCTAAAAGATTACATTTGCTTGCGCAAACTCACCCGGGACTGTTGACTTTTTACCGATTTCCCCTTACGGCGTTTGCGTAAAAAATGATATAAATACTGTTCAGTTTCTCGCAAAAAACGATCGTTTCGTGTCTTAGGACATCAGTGTATCGTCACGAGCCACAGGGTGTAATTTGGATTTGTCTGTGCATGTTTTGTTTTACTTTTAAGGTTTGGTGCCCATCCACTGCCATTATATGACTGACAGACTGCAACGGTTTGAGTTAAAAATCTTTGTTTGTGTTCAACTGAAGAAACAAAGTCACCTACATCTTGGATGTCCTGGGGGTAAGCAGATAAACATCACATTTTCGTTTTTGGCTGAACTATCCCTTTAATCATCACCCTATCAAAAGTCAAATGTACATGAAATAACTAAAGTATGAAACAACTACATGACAAGAGTATTAAGTTAGAAAGGCAAATGTACCTCAAACTCAGTTAGGGCAGGGTTATATTTGAGACTCTTTCCCCAGTCCTGATAACTTTTGGCATCTTTGATGAGCAAACTTCCAGCACCAGTGCTGGTGTGTCCACCCTTCACGAAGCCAAAGATATCCTCAATAGAACTGCTGGACTGAGTGCCAGCTGTTGAAAATGAAATAACAATAAAAAGTTAAATTTAAAAAAGTATAAAACCAAAAGAAGAAATCAAAATACATGGTGTTCCAAGTTACATACTCTCAGTCTTTCCTCCAACTTTTCCACATGCTTTATATTTTTTTTTTAGTTCAACATTTTGCACCAATTCCATGCCAAAAGATACACCAATGCATGATCCCAGCTGATACCCAGTCATTTCTAGTGAAAGAAATGTGGTTAAAAAATAAAATAAAATACAATTACATACAGTACTCTGTCCATTTTATTTAGCTAGTATATGTTACCAAACCATATTACTTACCATTTCTTTCCATGGCATTTTTGTTCACAACAGCAACATATTCCAGGACTCCACCCATAGTTCCCTCTGTGACATAGTGTGTGCCATATTTATTGAAAAACTGGGAATATGCACCAAAATCATACTGATCAGGCAGATCACCCAGAGCCCACAGCATGTCTTCATCCAGAGTCAAGTCTCTGCTTCTCATCTTAAACTGAGCTGTTTGTACTTTTGACGACAGCCTGACAAAGCCCACATCCTAAACATGCAAAAAATGAAACTGAAAAGCTGGATGCATGCAGTTTCCAAGTGGTTCCAGACTATATAGTTTTACCATTACATGGCATACCATAGATCAAACAAAAATGCCATAGTGTTAACATTTTTCATGACAATCAATCAAACATACAAATGGATAAGTTACCGTGGATAATTAGTGGACGTGGCAAAACTGGTACACGGTGACAATAAAGGGATTTGAGTTGATATATTAGCAAAATGTATTACGTTACCTTATTAGTGTATTGTGATATGTTGCTTAGAAACTTGAAATCTGAACTAGACTCTAGACCAACTTCCACAACGACTCTTAATGACACACCAAAGTTAATGGATGCCTCTACATTCCTTGCTTTAAGCAAGCCAACAGCGTCTTCATAATAATCTGATGCTTCCTCAGTAGTCGCTTGTGCCTGGCAAAAACAAAAGCACAAACAGTGGGTGCTTCTCAACTGGAAGGTTAATACAGCAGTTCTCAACTCAAAACACATGAGGTACACTTTCCAGCAGAGTTTAGCTCCAAACCTAGTCAAACACACTTGAAAGCTAATGAAACTTTTGGATTACTAGATGGTTACAGGCTGGTAAGTTTGATCAAGGTACTGAAATAAGAACACTTGTTTAGGTAAGACAGCTTTGCTGTGTCGTAAAAGATTCAGCCTCCAAGATTATGGTGCAACAATACTATTTAAATTGATTTTGGTTTCCAAGGATTCTTCAAATTAGAATAACCTTTGATCAAGGATATGTCCAGTCCTGCTTCTGGAGGGCCACTATCTCGCAGAAGCTTATCTCCAGTCCTAAATAAACACACCTAAACCTACTAATCAAGGTCTTCAGGATGACTAAAACAAGTGTGTTGGGGCAGGCTGGAGCTAAACTTTGCAGGACATTGGCCCTCCAGGAGCATTGGACGTTGCTTGAGCAGCCAATATAAGCAGCCTTACTAGGGTACGGACTTCTGAATGAGAAATAATCAACACTTGACAATAGAGTCAGTGTTAAGAAGAACTGAGATATGCTCAATCTGTTCAGTATCAGGAAGTTTGATTGGCGTAGAATGTAATTAAAAAAGTAATACATTGTCATTCTCAGCAAACAATGTGATTTATGTTTTATTAACCTGCGTTCCCTTTTCAATCCATTGAGGGTTTGCTTTTTTCAGTTCAAATTTTTTTCTTATACACTCATTCTGAGTTCTCTTTCTCACTGACAACCTCTGCTGCGTTTCGAGATGCAGAATCAGGCGAAAAACACCTGTTGGCGTCAGACTAGATCCAATGGTGCGGAGAACACTGAGAAAACTAAAGCTAACCAACGCTCAAAAACCACCTGACATTGCTAACGGCCAACTGTCAGCATGGTGTGTCCCGAGATTAAATCTCACTCCCATCTGGGTCACGGCACCAATTTAACCCCTCTGGTTCTTCTTTTAACTAGAGCTAACAGTGCGGAACAAACTGAGGAAAGTAAAGCCAACTAACACTCAAAAACCATGTGATATTGCCTGATGGTCGACAATTGGCTTAGTATGTCCCGAGCTTAAACCGCATTCCCATCTGGGTCACGGCACCAATTTAACCCCTCTGGTTCTTCTTTCAACTAGAGCTAACAGTGCGGAACAAACTGAGGAAAGTAAAGCCAACTAACACTCAAAAACCACGTGATATTGCCTGATGGTCGACAATTGGCTTGGTATGTCCCGAGCTTAAACCGCATTACCATCTGGGTCACGGCACCAATTTAAACCCTCTGGTTCTTCTTTCAACTAGAGCTAACAGTGCGGAACACACTGAGGAAATAAAGCCAACTAACACTCAAAAACCACTTGATATTGCCCGATGGCCGACAATTGGCTTGGTGTGTCCCGAGCTTAAACGTCATTCCCATCGGGGTCACGGCACCAATTTAATCCCTCTGGTTCTACTCCTCTCAAGCCAGTATTTCCGGCACCAAGAAGGAGTTTTCTTTCTTGACAATGACCGCCACTGTCGATTCGACATACAGAATTAGCCAAAAAAAAAAAAAAAAACACCTGTTGGTGTCAGACTAGAGCCAATAGTGAAAGTGAAAGTCGTGACGTATTGTCAAGTATGGTGACCAAAACTCGAAAATTGTCCTCTGCATTTAACACATCCAAGTGCACACACACAGGAGTGAGAAGTGAACAAACACACACATACACACACACACACACACACACACACACACACACACCAGAACAGTGGGCAGCCATTGCTCCAGTGCCCGGGGAGCAAACTGGGGGTTCAGTGCCTTGCTCAAGGGCACTTCAGTCATGGTATTGAGGGATTCACAATCCCACCCTTCAATTCCTGCCGGTGTGGGAATCGAACCTGCAAGCTTTGGGTTACCTTTGGGCAACCTTTGGGTTACAAGCCCAACTCTCTCACCATTAAGCCATGGCTGCCCCAACACACTGTGTGTTCTGTGGTGCAGAACACACTGAGAAAACTAAAGCTAACCGACATTAAAAAAAAACACCTGACATTGCCCGATGGCCAACTGTCAGCTTGGTGTGTCCCGAGCTTAAACCTCATTCCCATCGGAGTCATGGCACCAATGTAATCCCTCTGGTTCTACTCCCCTCAAGCCAGTATTTCCGGCACCAAGGAGTTGTTTACTTTCTTGACAATGACCGCCACTGTCGATTCGACATGCAGAATTACCCGAAAAAAAAACGAAAAAAAAAACCTGTTGGTGTCAGACTAGAGCCAATGGTGCAGAACACACTGAGAAAACTAAAGCTAACCGACATTAAAAAACCACCTGACATTGCTAGACAGCCAACTGTCAGCTTGGTGTTTCGAGCTTAAACCGCACTCCCATCTGGGTCACGGCACCAATTTAAACCCTCTGGTTTTTCATCCGACTAGAGTCAACAGTGCAGAACACACTGAGGAAAGTAAAGCCAACTAACACTCAAAAACCACTTGATATTGCCCGATGGCCGACAATTGGCTTGGTATGTCCCGAGCTTAAACCTATAATAAATAATAATAAATCTACATTCTGTATACTTTTGTAGGGCCATCATCCTAACTAAACCCAACTGTAATGAAATGCATCCAAACCAGTCAATCAAGGTCTTTAGGGCTGTGTCTGAAATTGCTGCCCTATACTCTTAAAGTGCACTATTTGAGGGACTTGCCAAATGAATTTGCTGTTTCATATATTTTGTGTAAAGTGATCACTAACTAGTTTGATTAAGGCTAGTTTGGAACTGGAACTGCCAGTTTGCTTATGATTACTACAATAACTGCAAGCAATGATTTTCTATTATTTGCAGCACAATAGCACAATGTCAAAACCCTTGGGATAATTATAATACACAAAAAACACACATATGAATGGAATAGAAACAGCAAGTAAGTTATTTTCTTGTGATATTAAAGTACCAGAGACATCAGGACATACCACTATTTGATATGAGAGGAAGTTGTGAGGTTTCCGGAAATATTTTTCACCATCATCATAACTGAGGTGCTCGCAGAAAGGATCGTAAGTGAGTTTCCGCCACTCTCCATTGTAGATGTATTCACAAAGTCCTCCAAAGTATGCCGGGTCCAGAACATGATTCATAAATTCGCCAGTCAACGCATTATATCTGAGGGAATAAAACATATATAAACTCATTTTATAATTCGGATACATATAGTCCATGTTGTACTTGTTAAAAATATATTGAAAAAATACACCCATGTGATGGTGTGGATTTAATTAATTTTTCTTGATGTGAAACCAATGCATAGATCTGCTACATCTTACCCTTGAGTGGCTTTTTCAGCTCCTGGTATAGTCAACATGCCAGTACATTTGGTCTCTCTCCTGTTTAGCACTTCACAGTCAATCTCATCATTCTGATTTAAACAGTCTATTTCATCATTGCATCGGAGCTGCTGTCCAATACAGCGTCCTGTAAGAACACATACAGTACACAAGCCATTAAAATACAGACAAACAAACATGTAGACAGAAAGGCAGGCAGAAATATTAACCTTTGGGCCCACATGCAAACATGTCCCCACAGTGGTTCTCTTGTGGTTGACACTCGCCCTCTTCTGGACATTGTTTTTCGTCCCACTGACTGTGCACACACTTCTCACCACCAAACTGAGACGCTCGTTCCAGATACTGGAAACGAATCTGTAAAACATAAACATGAAGTAGATTTTCTTTGCAGAATTAACAAATGTATCATTACGATATATTAAAACAGAGACTTTCATTTCCATATCTGTTGGACTCTTTTAATTTTACATAACTATAATTAAGTTTTAAAGAGTTTTTACCATCCTGTCACGACATGAATCACAAGATGACCACTGCGTCCAACTCTTGAGTTTACAGTCAATTGGAGGAGGGGTATCGATTCCTCTGGTGTGTCTTGAAGATGCATTAGACCTGGTGAGACAAAATTTGGTTACGTGGTACAAATTGAAAACTCCTAAAATTACATTTAATTTATATTACCTGTTGATTGACGACTGTCGTAAGTCATCGGTACATGTGGCAGAAATATGGTGACTGAGAGATAAAACAATTCCAAGAGTACAAACAGAAAACATAAATCTGCACATAGCTGAAATAACTGGGCTGAGATTGATTTGAGACTTAGGTCCAGTCTACAAACTGTTTGTCAGCTTTATTAATGATTGACAGGGTTTTTTTTTTTTGGAGAGGGGGGGGGGGGGGGACCCTTGGTCACTTTTGCCCAGAATGCTCCACCTCCAAACAAACACATGACTTACAAGAAACTTAATAAGGTATTTTTTTTTATTTTTTTTTTTGTGAAGAAGTAAAGTTTGATGACTGGCACTGAACCAAAATATATGGTTGTTTTAAAAAAAAAAGTGAATAAATGTACAAGTGGATGTATCTTTATGTAGATAATATTGTATCATTATGTAAAGCATAATGTAAAAAAACTTGGAGAAAAATGCTAGAAAATGAATACAACCTTTCCTTCAAACATAAAACACAACACGATTCGACGTGTAATTCAAATCACAATAAATATATTTCTTGTATATATTTTAAATATGGCATGCTAACTGAGGAATCTATTTTTGTTTCTAATGTCCTAAGTGGCACTGTTTTCAAAATAAATAATGTACAAAATACACGTTTACCTGTCAGTATTTCGAACGCCGCCATGTAAAACTTACTGGCTCATGAATATTAATTACGTTGCGTTTACGTCTCCAGTTACTCCTGATTGGATAAAACAAAGACGTTAAAGACAACAGCGGGCGCCATAGCGGGTAAATACAAACCTCAAGATATATATCATAGTATGTATGTCGAAAATGATTTTTTATCTCAGGTACTGGCGCCCTCTCCTTTATTGTCTTTATTTTAGCCAATCAGATCGGTCGACGTACACTCAACGTCATTAATATTCATGAGCCAAGCCTTCAACAGTTTGCAATGGGCAAAGTCGTGCCCGGTTTATTCATTCAGTCAGAACAATGTTCCGCTGCCTAGACGCGTTTTCTGAAGACATTATGTAATATTTATGAAATTCTCGCTTGGCCAAGGAGAATTTAAACGAGTATGGAAGAGGTAAACAAATTATTTGGGATAAACAAAACTGCTGCTAATACAAACGCCAAACATGTCTTATTTTGGCAAATAGATTTTGTTGAGGAGAAGTACGCTACGTTTTATACGTGTATTTTGTTTATATGTAAATGTATGAATGTGTTTTATGTTTAAAAACAATATTTTGAACTACAATCTTGTTTTCAAACGTCTACCTATTTGAATATCACACTGTCCATTGAACTGTGTTAGTAGGAGCTCAAATATTGTGTTAGTATATTTGCCAATGAACTGATGTAATTTGTTTTCTTTATATGTTGACTATAGGAAGCATGCACCAGTTTCAAATCTTTAAGGGCAAAGTTTCAGGAAGAGATCCAGGTGAGGTACAGGCCTATGGTTCCTGAGAAACCCAAACGCCTCCCGGCATCTGCCATAGGCTGCTCTGGTCCGATAACCATGAGCTCTCCTTCGGATGTGGAAACCAAGACCACTAGTCAACCCCGGGTCATTTTAAGAGAAGACCTGAAAACAAACTCGGTAAAACGCCCTGTATCACTCTCAAGCTTTCCTAACGCAACATATGAAGTTGGTAGGTCTGGAGATGGGCCTAACAGGCAGTCACTTAAAGCCCGGCATTTGCCCCTCGTGTTGCCGCTTTCAAATGAGCCAAAGCATGAGTCTTTTCCTCCTCCTCCAAAGAAAATCACCTCACCTCTTAAATGCATCATGAAACCAACTCCTACACCTTTCAGCTTGACCAGAGTTTCAGTATATGGCAAAGAAACTGGTAAAAATGGTCTGGGGCTTTTGAAGAACAGTAGCACTTTCAATGTTCAGGCGGAAGAGTCCACCCTGAAGACCACAAGTACAGAAGCTGTGGAGGTTGCGTCAAATCCTGTACCGCCGTGCCCCGGTCGAGATTGTTCAGCTCCATCTTCACCAAATTATTCACAGACGGATTCATCTCCCGGAAGTGTTACTCATTTCTTCGACCAGCATGTCCTGAGCACCCTAGAGAAAGCTAAAAGGAAGCTCTGCCACAAGAACCTATTGGTGTGCGGCAGACCAAAGGGCTTCTACGCTAGTAAAGCACATGTGCTTCCCACAGAAGGTCCTTCATCGCCTACTGAATCTGAGAGTTGTCACCAAGAGACTTCTCAGTTGAAGATTAATGGAAGTTCAAACAGTAAGTTGCAAATCTGTGAAATAATTTAAGTGGGTGCATAGGAATGCTTGGAACAAGCCAAATAATCTGCCAATGGGGTACACTGCATTTGTCTTATTTCCAGCCAAAATATCTAAAAAGTCTTGCATCAAGAAGGATTTTCTAGACAAGTAAAAAATATTTTCCTGTTTTCAATAAAAACAAGTCAAAATTAAGTGTTTTTGCTTGAAACAAGCGAAAAAATCTGCCAATGGGGTACGTAAAATCTTGATTTCTGAAATATTTTTTTACTGAAAACAAGAAAATAATTTTTACTTTAGAATTTTGTGATATTTTGACTGGAAACAAGACAAAAAAAAAACTAAGTAAGAAAAGCAGTTTTTGTAGTGTAGGCAAATTTTTTTTTTTAATTTCAAACAGAAAACAAGATTATTTTTCTTACCCCATTGGCAGAGTATTTTGGTTTTTTCAAGCAAAATTCACACTTAATTTTGACTTTTTTTCTTCGGAAAACAAGAAAATAATTTTTCTTGTCTAGAAAGTCCTTCTTGATTTAAGACTTTTTAAATATTTTGGCGGTAAGAAGTAAGAAGCATTTTTTTGTAGTGTAGGCAAATTTTTTTTTATTTCAAACAGAAAACAAGATTATTTTTCTTACCCCATTGGCAGAGTATTTTTTTTTTTTTTTTTTTGAAGCAAAATTCACACTTAATTTTTACTTCTTTTTCGGAAAACAAGAAAATAATTTTTACTTGTCTAGAAAATCCTTCTTGATTTAAGACTTTTTAGATATTTTGGCGGGAAACAAGACAAAAAACTAAGAAAGAAGCATTTTTTGTAATGTAGGCGATTTTTTTTTTTTTTTTGTAGGAGATTATTTTTCTTACCCCATTGGCAAAGTATTTTGCCTGTTTCAAGCAAAAACGCATTTAATTTTTTACTTGTTTTTTTTGGAAAACAAGACAATTTTTACTGAAAAAAAAAATCCCTCTTGATTTAAGAATTTTTTGATAGTTTGGCTGGAAATGAGACACAAAATCTAAGTAAGAAAATAATTTTTTGCAGTGTTGCACCTTGCATGATAAAGATGTAAAGTCCTGAGGATTTTGTCTTCATTTTTAACCCTGTTCTTGTGTCTTAGCAGCCTTTTCTGTTATGGAGCTCAATGGAGTCAAGCAGCCTGAAAAAGCATGCAAACCTCTTCCTGATCTGGCATCCTTAGGCCCTGTACCCTCAAAGCCACCAAGACCCCCACATGTGGATCTGAGCAAATATAAGACTGGATATCACATCAGTCACCAGAGTTATGCACTTACTATTGGTTTGTAAAACTTAATTTATTTGCCTCTTTTTTTTTTTTTTCTTTTGATATATTTTCCTTGATTTTTGCTCGTAAATCGGTTTACCTCAGCACTAGACTGAATACTATGTTTGTAAAATGAATTCTCTGCAGTGACAACCATAAAAAGGTTAAAGCATATATATATATATATATATATATGCTTTAATAAAGGTAAAAAAAATTGTAAACAATAACACTGTAAAATATATTACAATTTAAAATTAATGCTTTCTATTTTATTGTGTTTTTAAATGTAATTGTAAAGCTGAATTTTCAGCAGCCAACTGTCACATGAAATCAATTGAAATGTGTCAATAGATTTCAATGACAATACATATATTTTTTAAATGCCATTTTCTCAAAATTAGTTATTTCTCCTACACCGAGGCATAAAACTCCACTTCAGTAGCGCTTACACACACCAAACTTGACATTTTTATTCCTGTTTATATTCTAAGGCTTTTACAGAGGAGTTTGTTCATACATAATGTGCTTTATTATACACAACATTTTATTCCCTGAAAATTGCAAAAATATATTGTTTTCTGTTCTAAGTATTTTCTGAATTATTGAGTGACAAAATGAAATACCCAAAATCCCCTCTGTAAAAACATTTGACTCTATGTCAAAAACATTAAACAAAAATTGAGTCTTGATCTAGTGTTTAGATTTTTGTTCTAGAAATGTATTCAAATTAGTGCATATTTCATTAAATAGGGCTCATCTAACATTTTAGAAAACTTGTAATACAAAAAATGTTTGCATTTAACAATGTAATCAATCCACTGGGTAAGTAACTATTAGTTTTTTTTTTTACCCTATTCACCTGCAATGTCTTACCTTAAAAAAAGAAAGAAATTAATACTATTCAAAAAAGTATAAAGTATTAATAGTATTCAGTAAGGTTGTGTTGAATTGATCAAAAGTCACAGTAAAGATATTTATTTACAAAAGATTTCAATTTCAAATACATTTGTGTTTCTATTCATCTAAGAATCCTGAAAATCTTAAGCAGCAAAAACTTTCAACATTGATTATAAGAACCATTATTAATAACGGAGCACCTAGAATTGATCGTTCTTTCTTTACTTGCTTATCTTTTATTGATTTTTTCGCGCAGAATCTGTACAGAAGCTCGAGATTTTGGCCACCGCTAATCCATCACTTGAGGATGCAAGCATACCTCCCCCAGAATTTCCAGATTTTGATCTTTCTGTGCCAGAATCTGCAGACGCTAATGGCATAAATCTGGCGGCTCTGGATTTAGAGGCCACTGAATTTCCAGGGTTTGATTCATTGCCTCCACCACCAGTGCTAAATGAAGACAATGGGCTGGATTTACAGGCTGTGCTGGCCCAGCATTGTCCAAGTCATTTTGGTCTAAAGAACACTGAAGAGCCTTCTGAAGAGATGACAAATGTTGGGATCCTGACATCTACTACAGAATCAGTGGCCTCTGATCTGAGAATGAATGGACCACTTATGAGCAGTGAACACCAACTTCCATTGGAAACAATGTAAATATATGCGTTTAATTTATGGGATCTAAACAGTTTGACTTTTAGGCTTAAACTTGCATCCTCAATATTGTTCTGCAATTTTCATAATGAAGAGATCAAGACTAATCAGACTTGTTGCCAACAAATGTTTTTTTTTTTTTTCATAGTTCTTCTCAGGAAGGGAATTTACATCAAACCTTTGATAATGTTTATGAGGATGTGGAAACCAGGCCCAGGTTTTATTTTTCTCAAAGCTCTTATAAGTATAAAGGAGCTCCTAAAAGTAAGCATTATTCTAGCAATACTGTTTCATTTACAGAAAATGAATGGTTTGCAGAAAATGTGATTTATGCGATTTCTCTTTCAGATCCATATGCTGATAGCGGCCATGAGGTGAGTGATTATCTCCCGTAGTTGGCATTTATTAAGTTATTAAACTACAGATATAGTTCATTTTGCAATATTTAATGTATAGTATCATTTACAGATTAATATTATGTTGTGTGTACAAGTATGTGCCAAAAAATTAGAATATCGAGGGAAAGTCCTTTTATTTCAGTAATTTGTTTCAAAAAGTGAAACTTGTATGGTATATTAGTTCACAACACACAAAGTGAAATATTTCAAGCCTTTATTTGTTTCAATTTTAATGATTATGGATTAAAGACAAAAAAACAAACAAAAAAATGCTGTATTTCACAAAATTACAATATTTCATGTGACCAATAAAAAAAGGATCTTAAACACATGTTGGCCTTTTGAAAGTGTGTTAATGTACTGTATTATGTCCTCAGTACTTTGTTGGGCCTCCTTTTGCACTAATTCCAGCATCAAGGCGGCTTGGCATGGAGGCGATCAGCCTTTGACACAGTTGAGGGGTTAAGGAGCACAAGTTGCTTTGATATTGGCCTTCAGCTCGTCTGCATTGCGGGGTCTCAGTTCCCTCATCTTCCTTTTGACAATACCCCATAGATTTCCAATGGGGTGCAAGTCAGGCCAGTTTGCCGGCCAATCAAGTACAGTTACTCCATGGCTATTAAACCAGGTACTGGTAGTTTTGGCTTCGTGGGCAGGTGCCAAATCCTGCTGGAAAATAAAATCATCATCTCCAAAAAGCTTGGAGCAGGAAGCATGAAGTGCTCTAAATGTTCCTGGTAGACAGCTGCGTTGACTGTGGACTTGATAAAAGTGAATGGACCCACAGCAGCAGATGACATGCTCCACAAACCATCACTGACTGGAAACTTCACACTGGACTTTAAGCAGCTTGACTTTTGTGCCTCTCTGGTCTTCCTCCAGACTCTGGGACCTTAATTTCCAAATGAAATGCAAAATTAGCTTTCATCTGAAAACAGGACCTGGGACCACTGGGCAACAGACCAGTACTTTTTCTCCTTAGCCCAGCACAGACGCTTCTGATGTAGTTTTTGGTTCAGGAGTGGCTTGATGCATAATCAAGCATTTTGGAGATGATGATTATTTTATTTTCCAGCAGGATTTGGCACCTGCCCACAAAGCCAAAACTACCAGTACCTGCTTTAATAGCCATGGAGTAACTGTACTTGATTGGCCGGCAAACTGGCCTGACTTAAACCCCATTGAAAATCTATGGGGTATTATCAAAAGGAAGATGAGGGAACAGATACCCCGAAATGCAGACGAGCCAATATCAAAGCAACTTGGGCTCCATAACACCTCACCTGTGTCAAAGGCTGATCGCCGCCTTGATGCTGGTATTAGTGCAAAAGGAGGCCCGACAAAGTACTGAGGACATAATACAGTGCATTAACACACATTTCAGAAGGCCAACATGTGTTTAAGATCATTTTTTAAATTGCTCACATAAAATATTCCAATTTTGTGAAATATTGGATTTTTTTTTTTTTAAATCCATAATCATCAAAATTGAAACAAATAAAGGCTTGAATTATTTTACTTTGTGTGCAGTGAACAAATTTAACATACAAGTTTCACTTTTTGAAACAATTGAAATAGACTTTCCCTTGATATTCTAATTTTTTGGCACATACCTGTATTATGTAATAGTCCTTTATGATACCATGTGTGCTGGAAAAAAAGCTTTAATTTAACTACATTTTAGTTTTTCTGAGCAAAAAAATAAATATTATACATTTTTCCCTAATTTATAGAAAACGCCCATTAAAATTTCATTTGGTGTAACAGTCTTGTCAGGCATTTTTACAACAAAAATCAATTTATGACATACTAAAAGACAAATAATTTTCACCCCAAATGCTAATTTGGTGTAATTCTACATTTTTAAAAATTTGCCTGTTTGTCTGTAAGAATTTTTTACTAATTTAAAACACAATGAAATTGAATATGCTCCCTTATTCTTTTATATATTTTAATATGTACAAGTCAGAATAAGAATGTTGTTTGAATGTTTACATAAATATTGTGTTACACTGAATTTTGAAATTTATTTATTCTCCAAAAACGTATTTGAAACCTTAAACGTAGACACTTTACTTGCATTTAATGTGTAAAATTCCTTTGTGGACATTTTAACGTCTTTGACCCTTATTTATTTGTTTGACAGAAAGAAGAAATCTGGAGGAACATATGGCATGTCACTCACTGGTTTGTCAGTGTTTTTCACTCTAATCTTGTCTAAAAACTGAATGCAATTTGTTTTCATATGCAGTCCATTGTTTAAGTAAAGAGTAAATATACATTTTATTAACTTTTTTGTGTTTTTCTTACAATTTGAAGGTCTCATGCAGCTGAAGATCAAAATGGCCACCATGATCGGTATTATAATATCTGTTTTGTTACAATATCTCAGTATATCTTTATAATTTCCAGCTTGTTGCAAATGTTCTTTTAGTAAAAGATACGCATTCAAAAAAATAAATAAACATACAATAAAATACATCTTGAGATTTATCCTTACATGGCCTGTAACATATCTAAATGTTTAATTGCGCATAAAAAAGGACAAATCTTATTTGCCAGTATAGATATATATATTCAAAAGAAAGATCGAAGCTGACCTGCAAAAAACTATGATTCTTTCAGAAAGAAGCAGCTGTGCCCTGATCATCATGAGGATAAAGAGCAGAAGAAGAAAGAAAAGCAGCGTCTGGAGAAAGAGAAGAAAGAACAGAAAGAGAAGGATAAAAAGAGAAACGAGATGCACAAGAAGTTTAAAGTGAATTGAAGTGCATGAATACTATGATTGTCAGCATACATATACACTACCAGTCAAAAGTTGGACAAACTTGACTTAATACTTGACAAAAAAACTACTTTGAGTTTTTAGATCATGAATAACATTAATTATAAAAAAAAAAAAAACATTTTTATTTTATTTTCAACTACAAATCATGCCAAGGAATGATTCTCAGTTAGTTTTTGAAATTAAGAATGTTTTTTTTCCATGGGAAAAAATTCGTAACTTTGTTTTTTCTTAAAAACATTCTGAGAATCATTCCTTGGCACAAATTGTATTTGAAAATAAAATAATTTGTGTTTAAAAATTTACTTAAATTATTTAAAATATATATTGTATTGTTTTTTTTTTTTAACTAATTAATATTTGACTAAAAAATAGTTTTAAATCATGAAAAACATTTAAGTCAAGTGTGTCCAAACTTTTGACTGGTAGTGTATTTTCAAACTGTTTAGCTTTTGTTTTAAAGAATATGACGGTTCACTTTTCCAGATGCCACTTGCTCTGATGTCTAATGACGTGACATTAAGTAAATGTCACTGCATTAACTTTTAGGCAGGTCTTGATGTATTTCTCATATTTCTCAATAGATCACTGGCCTGGAAGAGCCCATGTATCACGCCAGAGTGCTGGCAGACAGCAAACTCCGGAAATACGACCTGCCTGTCAAAAGTGGGGATCTCATTAGCATCATCCGAACAGTCAACTGCCCCAAGGGCAAATGGCTCGCCAGAGACCGCAACAACAAATGTGAGACGCTTTAGAAAACCCCTTAGTCGTGCAGAAACTGTTTCTATGTTCTTTTCTCTCACTACTCTTTAGGATTAATTAAAACTGGCCACTGTTGTCCAACCACAACTCAGTTTATTTGACTTCACTGTAGAAAATCTCTTGCATTGATCTCTATCATGTCTCACTGATTCTGCTTTTGCGTTTATAGATGGGTACATATCTGTGATGAATGTGGAGCTGAACATAAAGGAGATGCTTGAGCTGGGAAAAAAGGTGTCACAGGCTGCCGGACGAGGCCACACCGATGGAGATAACCTTAGTGTCAGCAGCAGGTAAAGAACAAAATGAACCAACAATGGACAATATATTCATAGCTAAAAAAACATGCATTATATACATTAACTGCCATAGTTAGACCATAGATTGGCTACTACACTGCAAAAAATGCTTTTCTTACTTAGATTTTTTGTCTTGTTTCCAGCCAAAATATCTACAAATTCTTAAATCAAGAAGGATTTTCTAGACGAGTAAAAATTATTTTTCTTGTTTTCAGAAAAAACAAGCCAAAATAAAGTAATTTTTTCTTAAAACAAGCAAAATAATCTGCCAATGGAGTAAGAAAAAAAAATCTTATTTCAAACAGAAAACAAGATTATTTTTCTTACCCCATTGGCAGATTATTTTGCTTGTTTCAAGCAAAAACACACTTAATTTTGACTTGTTTTTTTCTGAAAATAAGACATTAATTTTTACTTGTCTAGAAAATCCTTCTTGATTTAAGAATTTTTAGATATTTTGGCTGGAAACAAGACAAAAAATCTTAGTAAGAAAAGCATTTTTTGCAGTGTAATGGTTGTGATATATCATATCATTTTTTTTAATGGGTGCAGAACACTATAGACCTTTTTCCTGAGTAAACGATGAGCACAGCCATCACACATTCTGACGTCAGATTGGATGCTCTTCGGTTTCGGTCTCCATAGGAACCCATTTAAATAGCTTCAATACCTTCAAATAGCAATAGCTTCATGTCATTTACACACTCATTAAACTTTGAGGAGTGAGGCACAGACAAATGACGGTCATTGCAAAGTAATGGAGCTGTGTGCTTTTTAAAAACATTTTAATAGGTTTAACATTAGATTAACAGCTGGGAATATAAACTACGAGAAACACTGGAGACCGGAAATGCAAAGCAGGCATGACTTCCGCATTCAGGAAAAACGTCTATAGTTAATTTATGTAAGTGAGGATAGCAAAGTAAAGGGAACTGTGATATTTATATTAAAAAAATACTACCAGTAAAACTGATAAAACATGGGGAACCAAAATTAGATTTGAAACTTTGACCTGACAATGTTTTGTTACACATTGCAAAAAAAAATTCTCTTACATTTTTTTTTTGTCTCGTTTCCAGCCAAAATATCTAAAAATGCTTAAATTAAAAAGGATTTTCTTGACGAGTAAAAATTGAGTTCTCCCAAAGGTAGTAAACGTTATAAACGAAAATAAACTACATAACGTTATGTTGTCTAATACACGCAGCGATTGTATTAATCTAATCTGCGTAATGAGAATCATTCATAAATCTGCTGCTGTCAGCAAAAAGTAGTACTGAGGTTTTCTTGCGGGTTTCCACCAAAATAAATATCAACATTCATAAATGTTAGTATTGTAATTTTGCTGGACTGTAAAATAAAATAAAGTAAGACAAAAATAATAACAATCATTACAACAGCTCTATTAATAGATTTATTATAACATTCTGCTTTGTAAGGCCGCATTTATTTGGACATTAGAAATGCATGCCTGATTCAAGAAGGGGGTCTTAAAAATGGCTATTATTTGAATATTAATAAATATTATTTTACTAACTTATTAATTTTAAGTTAAATTGTGCTTTGTTGGTAGGCTATAATGTCTACTAGAATGTTAACAATGTTCAGTGTTAAGTAAATATGTTCAAATTGTTGTTTTGCACTGCAAAAAAAATGCTTTTCTTACTTAGATTTTTTTGTCTTGTTTCCAGCCGAAATATCTAAAAATTCTTGAATCAGGAAGGATTTTCTAGACAAGTAAAATGAATCTTGTTTTTAGTAAAAACAAGTCAAAATTAGGTGAGTTTTTGCTTAAAACAAGCAAAATAATCTGCCAATGGGGTAAGAAAAATAATCTAGTTGTCTGCTTGAAATAAGATTTTTTTTCTTACCCCATTGGCAGATTATTTTGCTTGTTTTAAGCAAAAACTCACTTAATTTTGACTTTTTACTAAAAACAAGATAATTTTTACTTGTCTAGAAAATCCTTCCTGATTCATGATTTTTTTTTAGATATTTTGGCTGGAAACAAGACAAAAAAATCTAAGTAAGAAAAGCATTTGCAGTGTGTAATTGATTTATTTTATAATTTTATATATTTTTTTGAACTGTAAAAGCACATTTTAGCTATTTAATTTATGCAATGGTGAAAAAAAAGACAAAATACATAGGGAGGGGAAAAACATGGAAAAACATGTTCTGTAATCGGCCTTCAGCCCAGTGTTTAATTTTGTTTGGCTTCGGCCAAGAATTTTCATTTCAGTGCATCCCCACTTAGTATCAAAGTTATCTGACACAATTTAACTCTGAGTTCTTGTCATATTTTATTACCATTTTCTAAATTGTAGCAAATAAACTGTGATAATGTGAAAAATGAAGTTGTCTTAATAGTTTTTTGTTGTTTTACGGTATCGTCTTTGATTCTTAACTTAATGGATAATTATTATATTGACTAAAAAAATGCCAGCATCCCAACAAAATTTAATGTCCACAGAATGTTGCTTCCTAAACCTGAAGTATTATCTATTACATCTCATGATAAAAGGGAAAGCTACATCCAAGTAACATCCAGTAATGTCCTCTATAGTCAATAACTCAATAACTATTTGACAAAATAATAGGCAATGCACTGCTGTAATCCATAATATGTTAAACAATTTGGCTTCTATATCATACAGAATTTGCAATGTACATCATGCAGAAATGCACAATGATGACATGTTGGTCTAACTTTCAAATGGTTTGATTTTGCAGGTCATCTCATCAGAATCCTGTGCTTACAAGTAGCTGTAAGTTTTATTTTTTCCCCTCTTTATACCATCAAGGGCAATAATATTGGCGCCCCTGCACTTAAATACACTATTTTAGGATTTTCTCTTAAATTAATATTTAGCAGATTCTTTTCTTTGTTCAGCTGCACGCCGCAGTCATAAATATGTGGATTTCAAAAGATGCATTAACTTCAGTTTCTGAAAGAAACTGTGGAGTATTTTGGAAAAAGGGTGCCAATATTTTGGGCCACAATTATAAATGTTCTTATGCATGTCAATACATGATCAAAAATGTCAATGTAGTGCTTTTTTTTCTGTTCTATACATCCAGTCACTGATGACAGTGAGGAATGGACGTATGAAGATGACACGTTGTCACTATCTGTTGAAAATTTGTAAGCTTGATTTTTGTTTAATAAAACACAGATTTGTGTCTGAATTGTACACGGATCTCTAGAGCTGTACATCTCGTTTTTCACTTTCTAGGAGTCAGATCAAAGCTGTCTCTATGCCTGAGATGTGTATGTATGCATTTTTACTTTCTCAGTGTTAAGTATTTATTACGTGCTTTGTTGCAGATTAATCCTGGTTTCCTCTTTCTCCTCAGTTGATAGCAACTCTTCTGCTCATCATCCTTTCAATGACTGGAGCATTGAAGATGTTCAGACACAGTGAGTAGTTTGAAACTACAGATAAACGCACATATTTGAGTATTTGAAGATGTTTCGAAGAAATATTGTGTAGTAACAAAGACCAGTATGTTCCCCTACACCATGCACTGCTTCCAGACAAAATATCAAAAGATTCTTAAAACAAGGAGGAATTTCAAGACAATTATTTTAGAACAAGCAAAATAATCTGCCAGTGGGGTAAGCAAAAAAATCTTATTGCAAACAAAAAACAAGATTATTTTTCTTACCCCGTTGGCAGATTATTTTGCTTGTTTCAAGCAAAAACACACTTATCAGAACAGAGCCTGTGTTGCATTTATTAATAGTTCAGTTTTGGATTTTAATGGCAAAGTGGCTAGATTTTTTTTTTTTTTTTTTTATGAAGTTAATTCAGAAATATGTTTGGAACATTTTATGTTTGTCAAATTCAACCTTAAGTAATGACCAAGCGGCCAGCGGCAATGAGTTGAGCATGTTTGATCAATTTAGCCTTCTCAAATCAACACGACCTGCCTAAAATAAAATCTATAGACATAAAATACTTGATGCATTTCACAATATTAATTTAAACATCTAACCTAGATAAATGTGGCTGTTAGATGCATATTCAATAGTTTGTGCGGAGAGTGGAAGCTAAAGCGCACTTTGCAGGACATGGAAGCGCCAGCTTTTTTATTATTAATAGTGGAAACCTAATACACCATTTTTGCTTTTAAAGGTAAGAGTAATATATCATTTGGAACTGCAAAATGTCTACTTTTATTTGTGTGTATTTCCAATATCAACGAAACATTGTGCTTTTGTAAAATAGCTAAAGAAAACAAACGTGCGCTTTCTGCCGTCTCTGTCTTGAGAAGCGCTTTACAAAAATGATCAGAACCTCAGCAAATATTTGCCTCACAGGCATGATAAATATATCCATAGAATGCTTTAAATTACAACTTTAAAACTAATTCATGTAATAAAATCATGTTATATTGCGTAAAGTTAATGTGACAATTCCAGCTACTCCTCCCAAAAGAAAAAAAAAAAAAAAAGTCTGTGGCATCCAACCTGTTTTCAAATTTAACATGAAAGACAGCAATAAAAACGCAGGCTTTAACTCTGTTAACTAGCTGATTTATGAGAAAAATAAAGCAATGTTGACAAAGTTATAGGCTTGTTGGCTTTTCTGAGGTAGGCTAAATGTTATGTTACTTTTATTATGACTTATTCAAGTTTTATTGTCGTTTTAAACTCGATTGATGTTTTTTTTTTTTTTTTTTTTGTTCACGTTTATTTCGTACTGCAAATATTAAAGAGGAAAAGATCATTGATGCACATGCCGCTTAACCCCTTAACTGTCCCCGCTTGGCACTCTTTTTTCCGTTGTCCTTTTTTTCTATCAAAAGTTTTAGTAACCATAAATTATATATCATTTGAAAGCTTAGAAGCTCAAGAATCATCATGTGAAAACCATTTTGAAATCGGACATTGCCTTACCATGGAAATGGTACTTTAAAATCGTTTGGCGGTCTCCTCCCCCTTAGCGGTGTCATATTACAAAATGCATTACGGTCTTTTAGAATCACAACTTTTTACAATCTTGTCAAAAAACATCATTGGAAAGGTCTGAGTCTCAGGATTGCATATTTGGTGGTTATTTTGTGATTGATTAAAAATTTTCTGAAAAATTGAGACTTTTGTGACAGAAAAATGGAGAAAAGAATATATATGACATTTGGATGGCAGTGGCACCCGGTGGCTGTTTGTGGTATAACGCCCTAAACAAACTTTCACAGGAACCTTAATTTTTTTCATATCAACTTCAAATTTGGAACATAACTTATTTACATGTGAGGCTTTAATTTGATATCAAATTTAGGATAAAACCTGTTATGTAAAATATGTATTTTATAGAAAATATATAAATTGTACAGTGCATTTTGTTTACAGTAAATTTAAACTTTCATAATTTGTTGATACTTTTTCAACTTCTGCAATAATCTGTTGATTGTCGTCTTTAAAAAGAGACCAACCTTAGATCTGTATTCCAAAGTGTTCATGAATTACAACAATTGAAGTTTGCCTATTTTTAAAAATGGGGGGCGACAGTTAAGGGGTTAATATTCTGATGCGAATATAGTTATCTCACTACAAATTAAAGACCGTAAAACACATTGTTTATTCTATTATAAAATTGACAGATGTTATAGGCTGACCGAGACTGGTGTGCTACAAACAATGAATGGAATTGAAAACGTTAATTATTATTTTAAGCATTTATACATAAATAATACAGCTTGTGAATACTCGCGTTATGTAAAATTAACAAGTTAACCAAGTCGGCTGACTTGCTTCGCCATTTGGATTTAATCAATCATGATATCTTGTAATTTTATAATCAAAATTAAAATAGAATTGTTTGACATCCCTAATATTTCATCTCGTTCAATAATATTTATACTATAACTATAAAACTCCCAATTTATAATCTCCATTCTAATAATCATGAAATAATCAAGTTTTACATCATTTAAAGAATCAGAGACAGCAAAGCCTGCATTGTGTTATTAATGCCTCGTCTTTAACTATTTCTGTGTTCACGACAGAGAGGCAGAAAACTTCCAGTTTGCAGAGGTTGATCTTCTGCCTCCTCCAGCACTTTATGCTGACTCTCTGTGAGCCTGTGGTATGTTTCACTATATGCTTTGATGTTTGTGAAATCTGTAGTATATTCATTTCAACCACTGCACTGCAAAAAATGCTTTTCTTACTTATTTTTTGTCTTGTTTCCAGCCAAAATATCTAAAAGATCTTGAATCAGGAAGGATTTTCTAGACAAGTAAAAATTATCTTGTTTTTAGTAAAAACAAGTCAAAATGAAGTGAGTTTTTGCTTAAAACAAGCAAAATAATCTGCCAATGGGGTAAGAAAAAAATTCTTATTTCAAGCAGACAACTAGATTATTTTTCTTACCCCATTGGCAGATTATTTTGCTTGTTTCAAGCAGAAACTCACCTAATTTTGACTTGTTTTCACTGAAAACAAGACACTCATTTTTACTCGTCTAGAAAATCCTTCCTGATTCAAGAATTTTTAGATATTTTGCCTGGAAACAAGACAAAAAATCTAAGTAAGTACTGCAAAAAATGCTTTTCTTACTTAGATTTTTTTCTTGTTTCCAGCCAAAATATCTAAAAAATCTTAAATCAGGAAGGATTTTCTAGACAAGAAAAAGTTATTTACTTGTTTTTGGTAAAAACAAGTCAAAATTAAGTGAGTTTTTGCTTAAAACAAGCAAAATAATCTGCCAATGGGGTAAGAAAAATAATCTAGTTGTCTGCTTGAAATAAGATTATTTTTCTTACCCCATTGGCAGATTATTTTACTTGTTTTAAGCAAAAACTCACTTCATTTTGACTTGTTTTTGCTAAAAATTCTAAGTAAGAAAAGCATTTTTTGCAGTGTGAAAGAACCTGGAACCAGCAATACATGGAAAAAAAGATGTAAGATTAATTTTTATTATGTGTTCCCTCCACAGTGACTGTGATTGCATTCCTCTATCATTACCAACGAAATCTTCAGGAAGTGTCGTTTGATAAATAACTGCCTAGCTCTGGCCTTTAATCTTTGAAAATCAAATTAGACTTTATTCTCAAATACAAAAAGAAAAATGCTTGTTAGATGACAGCTCTAGCATTTTGAGGAAAGTTTGAAATGTGTTTCCATCGTGAGCAAGCAGTGAATGAATAGCATTGAGGATGAATAACAGATGATGCCAGCTTAGGGCTTTTAATAAGATGGGGGTTTGGCACTTTTTCATATGAACTATTAAAAAAACATTGAAGTCACTTTAAATTGAGTGTTTTAGATAGCAAGTAAAACTGAAGTAATCAATTTTGCATGCTCTCTATACAAAAAAAAGTTGCTTTTGTCTTTGTTGTTCATTGTGTGGGGATGTTGGAAGTTGGTGGTTTGATTACATGTTTGTTTATTAATGAAACACAACTTGTAAATGTTGGCATGAAATAAATGGATCTGGACACAGCAGTGAGTCTGACCACTTTTCTTTTTTAAATGATATTGAATTATATTTAAAGGACACTAAACGATCTACATTAAAATCCATTTATCTATAAATAAATGTGAAAATATTCTAAATAAATTCTAACAAACAAATAAATGTATGGATAAATACTTCTATACAATTTGCCATTAGAAAAAAAATATTTTTAAAGAATTTATTTTCTTTGTCATTCACATCTCTTATTATTTAAAGGGTGTAAAAATAATAAATAAATAAAAATAACCTCGCGAAGCTCCGCCCGTTTAGTGTCGCTCACAGGAAGTTGGTTCTCAGTGAAGTACTTCCGACAGAAACACGGAACAGTGTTGAATGAATAAATGAATGCTCTGCAGCTGCAAGTGAAACGGCATTTTAACGGTTGCTGTTTCACGGTAAGTAAACTGTATACACTGAGACGTTTATATGCTTTAGTTTATACAAATGTCGTCACAAATTTTGCGACTGTTCTCAAATCTAAAATAAAAAAAATATTTTGTTCGTCGCAGGAGATGAAGAGCTAGTGTCTGCCTTCACACAGCAGCTCAGCTTAAACGCTGAATAAATCAAACATACCTCAGGTAAATCATCTTAATAATGGTACAAGTCTGCTCATTTTAATCGTAGTAATGTCTTTTTATTGCATTGATTTGCCGTGGAAGATGATTGGGTGTGTTACATTTTGTGCAGGCATTTCCTTTTCATGAGTAACTAGCATTCATTTTGACATTTCACTCAGTAGATTTGATAATACTGTGTAGTAATGTTCAGCAACGTTCTATTAAGCATTTTTTAATGTTCCATATATATATTTTTTTCCTATATTTTTTTCCTAATATTATACAAGGCCATAAGGTATGTGCTTTAGAAATAAACGTAAGGCGGGACACTGCAGGTGAATGGGGTTTATATATATATACATATGTGACCCTGGACCACAAAACCAGTCATAAGGTTAAATTTGACAAAACTGAGATGTATACATCATATGAAAGCTGAATAAATAAGCTTTCCATTGATGTATGGTTTGTTAGGATAGGACAATATTTGTTCGAGATACATCTATTTGAAAATCTGAAATCTGAGGATGCAAATAAATCTAAATACTGAGAAAATCACCTTTAAAGTTCTTCAAATTAAGTTCTTAACAATGCATATTACCAATCAAAAATGACGTTTTGATATATTTATAGTAGGAATTTTACAAAAAATCTTCATGGAACATGATCTTTACTTAATTTCCTAATGATTTTTGGCATAAAAGAAAAATCAATAATTTTGACCCATACAATGTATTTTTGGCTATTGCTACAAATATACCCCAGCGACTTAAGACTGGTTTTGTGCTCCAGGGTCACATATATATATATATATATAGTTATCACCTTACTTACCCGGTTGATTGATTACATGAATAATTGCAAACAGTTTTTGTATTACAAGTTATGCAAATGAGGCTCTAATTTGCATACATTTCTAGTACAAAAATCTAAACACTGGATAAAGTCCGTTTTTAAATTCTTGTTTAATGTTTTTGACAGAGTCCAATGTTTTTTTCCACATTTTGGGTATCTCATTTTGTTACTCCATAATTCCATAAACTTAGAACTGACGGAAAACAATATATTTTTTACATTTTGTAAAAATATAAAATGTTGTATAAAAATCAAGGTAATTGTGTATAAACAAATCCCTCTGTAAAAACCTTCAGGATATAGACAGGAATAATAGGTTTGGTGTGTGTAAGTGCTACTGAAGTACAGTGTAGGAGGAAAAAACTCATTTTGAGAAAACGGCCTTTAAAAATATGGATTGTAATTTAAATCTATTGACACAAACAGATAAAGTGCTAGAAAATAAACACTTAACAGTGTCTTTTGGGTGTTTTCTTTCCACTAGTCTGAAAAAAAAAACACTGAAAAAGCAAAAAGCCCAAAATCTCAAATTTGACAGGTACATAAAAAAAAAAAAAAAAAGTTTTTGCCTGCATTGCAAGAAAAGCTGTGTTTAAAATGTTTAAAAGGAGTGTTTTTGAGCAGCAAATCAGCATATTAAAATGATTTTTGGAGACAGATTTCATGTGACAGCGTTTTGCCTTCCCATTAAAGAAAAATAAACCTATCCAGAAATATATTTACTGCCAGGTTGTTAAAGACTTCAACACTGATGTTCAACTGATGAAAGTCGTTATATAGTGTTTTTATATTTATTAGGTCTGTTGAAGCAGAGCAGTAAGTTATCATCATGGGTCTGTTGTCTGACCCAAATCGCAGAAAAGCCCTGACCAACCTCTTGACCCGCCTCAACACACCCATATGGTAGGTTTTTCACCTTTTTACTATTTACTATTTGTTGAAGAGGCTCTCATCATCACTGCTCCTAATACATCAGAAAGAAAGAAAAAAACTGATCAAAACATGGCAAAAACACTCAAATCTTTTTACCCAAACAGGTAGAAATTGTTAAAGTATGTCAAGTATTTGCAAAAGCCAGTCAGGAAATTAACTGATTTTAACCTTCTGAAAAAAAAAAACATGCGTAGTTTGGACTGGCATCCAAATTTGGACTGGTTTGGGATCAGTTTGTTGGTTTTCTCAACATTTACAATCAAGTCCCTGCTGAGATAACTCATATTACAACAGCTAAACAAGCCAATTGAGTAATGAACAAAAAAGTAATGGAACAAGTGGTGTAACTAGTGAAACAATCCAACTTTTTGGTTTGATTTGGTTCATGCACAGCATAACATGCAGAAATTTGTTTTCAAAGAAATTAATGACATTAATAATAATGCTCTTTAACTTAAAAGAGAATAATCCATAAACTTCATTCACACTCCTTCTCTTTAATGTATCTACAACTTATATTTATGCAAATTTGGCATAGTGATCTTAATATGTTATTTTTTAATATGCAACTGCAAGTTCAAAATTTGACTCTTTATAATGATAAAAACCTGTCACTCATGAATCATCGCACCTGCCTGATATCGCTCTGGATTGGCTGAAAGTGTTGCTCTTCATGTATTTGTTTAGTAATTTCATGATGACCGACTGAATAGAGTACACTGCAAAAAACGGCTCATCTCACTTAGTATTTTTGTCTTGTTTCTAGTCAAAATATCTGAAAATTCTTTAAGATGCATTTACTAGATAAGAAAAATTATATGTTTTAAGCAAAATGCACTTAGTTTATTTTGTTCCCTCTGGAAACAAGACTAAACATCTTATATCATTTTGCTTGTCTAGTAAATGCATCTTAATTTCAGATATTTTTTTGATATTTGTCTTGTTTCTAGTCAAAATATACTAAATAAAAATAAGTCATTTTTTGCAGTGTACATGTGCACTTTGGTTTTGTTTGTTAACCAATTAGCCTCTGAAATGTAAATGTTGAAAACCACCAAACCAGTCCAAATTTGGTCCACCCGCCAAATCAATTCTGACCAAATGAAAGTGGACATTCTCCCAGTTTCAATTGAAATGTTAAAAATAGTCTTGAGAGATACTGGCATTACTTGCTAACCATTGCTTGTTTTAATTCCTGTTATTCAGTATGGTGTGCTACCTGGCGGCTATAGTGTGGTTCATGGGTCTGGCGTTTGAGCCCTTCACCCTGCGCACATACATGTCCGAGAACGCCATGGGTTCCACCATGGTGGAGGAGCGCTTCTCCGCTGGGGAACGAGCGCTGTCCACCGCGAAGGAGTTTGATGCTCACAAAAGAAAGGCAGGGTGAGCAGAACATGGAAGTCATTGCATTGATTTAAAGCAGGTTTTGTTTTTTTTATGAAGTCAGTAGGGTTGGGTCGATAGACGATGCCATCGCCGATGGCCGATAGACATCATGATGCTGAGCCGGCATCGCGATCCTCCGCCCCGCCCCGCCGCAGCAGCAACCCGCTCGTGAAAAACACACACTTAATCACACTATATAGCCAAATGAAATGCATGTTTTCAATTTCCGCATCTTTACTTATTTTATTATTATTATTATTATTATAAGGAAATAATAACAAGGAAGTTGTTAGCCATCACAATAAACTCCAAACGAATTACACCGTTTGCATTAATAAATGAGGCATACAAAAACAGCAGGAAAAAATCAAAATAATTTTCATTAAATTAGATTAAATAAACTACACCAAATATGCCCTTTTCATGGTTTTACCAAAACGAACAGAGCTTGGAACAAAAAGAGATTTTTTTTTTTTTTTCCATCGAAAGAACCATCGAAATAGGAACGCACAATACACAGCCTACATTATAAATAACAGTTTATCATTCAAATACATTGGGAATATGGAAACACTTGGATTTGTGCCGAATTACAGAGGTGCGTGAGCCCAACGCCTGGTATTTTTAGTTTAGCTTTGTTTTGGTTTCTTAACTTCATGTATTTTGTTTAATTTCTGTTCTGTTCTGAATACCTCTACATTTAAATCATTCGTTTTGGAGTCAGGGTAACTAACTTATAGCTATGTTTATAGTGTTTATAATGTTAATACATAATAATATTTCGCTTAATTTGGTATTATTTCTGATATTACACTTCCTCTCTAAACATTCCGCTGCTCATTAAATGCGTTTGGAGAGAGTGGGTTAAGCAGTAAGCAATCAATGAGAGCGATTTTGAACTTAAAGCTGACTGGTCGAAAATATGTTAAGGACCAACACACATCCTCCAAATACATCTACATAAACCCGCGCTTGCTCTGTCTCGTATGCATGCACGCACTGTCACGATCTAATGCACCTGTTAATGCCGGATCACAAATAAAACAAATACCGGAACGCAAAAATCCAAAATTTTACATTTTCCGGAACAGGATCCGGCTCAAATTAAGCACTGGTGGAAACAATAGGCAACAATTCATTAATTCGTTATGAATTAATTATTTAACAACAACCATCCCTTACCCCCGCCCCCTGCCGACGATGTCATCGTCCATCGCGATGTTTCACATTAGACATCGTACGATGCCAAATGGGTCGACATCGCCCAACCCTAGAAGTCAGGAATGATTCAGACTTCTCTGTTTAGTGGGATGCCGGTGGAGTGGTTAATAAAGAGCATGCAGGCCAGAGGACTGGAAGTGTTCACTCAGCGTTTCTCCCGTAAGCTGCCTTTCCCTGATGAGAACAAAGAAAGATATGTGAGTTTCTGTGCTGTCTGTCTGTCTGTATTATGCATCACTTTTCGACCTTATATGATGCATCAGCTGTATTGAATATTAAATAATGTTGTTGCTTATTAAAAAAAAAGAAGATATGTAGGCTTTTTCGTTATTACATGCTATAATGTCTCAAAAATGAAGTAAAACTGAAGAAAGAATGAAGTGCAATTGCAAAAAAACATGTTTTGCTTTCTGTTTCATACAGATGGTTCATGGCACAAATGTGTACGGGATCTTGCGAGCTCCTCGCGCTCCTCGGACAGAGGCTCTCGTCATCACTGCTCCCTGCAGTCCTGGAAACAGCAACAACCAGGCGGTCGGTCTTCTGCTGGCTCTCGCACAGTATTTCAGAAGTAAGACACTTTATAAGCACATCCTGTCATCATACTCTACATTTATGTGAATCAGTTTTGAATGGCAAAACCAATCTTTAGATTAAAAGTCAAATTCAGTCATTTTTCCTTGTTATCTTTACAGGATTTCCGCAGGGCGTTAAAAGTCATTAAATTGATTTTGCGAAAATTAAGGCCTTAAATGGCATTAAAAAGCATTAAATAGTTTTATACGGGCATTAAAACTTCAGATAGTGTTGAAGAAACAAATATTACCAATTTATCTTGAATATAGCCTGTATAATTAATAACTCTGATTCACTGTCGCGAAGTATGATAAACACGGAACCCGTTTGGTAATTGCTTCTGGCCGTGAGTTTTTAAGAGCGGCCAGTTTTAGCCTCTAAGAGTTCGAAGTTTCAGAATTTTTTTCTGTTCAGACTTGATGATATTTGAAATTTTGAAATCTGCAAATAAATGCAGACATTTTAAGCTGTTTCCTGATCTATTTCTAACTATGTTCAGCAGAGTAATATATGTTCATTGTTGCCTCGTTGTAAGACCGTATGAAAAAGATGCATTATAATATACACGCATTCATGTTAGTTACTGGTTGCGTTAGAAATGGCATTAAATAAGATTTGAAAATCCTGCAGAAACCCTGTCTTTAGAAATTTCTTGGATTTCCCAAATTCACAGTTCTTGCATTGGTACAAAAACATACATTTTCAATTAAAGTTTTGCCTTGGTTAATTCAGAAATTGTTCCATATCATCTTTTGAAAATTCTTTGCATTTCAGAAAATTCCCAGTCATTCCATTGGGATTTATTTTACAATAATGACTGGCTGCACATGTGTCCCTTTTCTGCTGAAAAGCTTTTTAGACTCAGACTAGTTTAAAAAGTATGTCTGGTAAAATGTGTCTGTTTGAGGTCTACCAAAATTCTAGATATTACCTCATTATGATGATAATACTTAATATTATTATTGTTTATTATTGTTCTTATTTTTTTTATTCTAATTTAATAAAACTTCATTTTCTATAGCTCCTTTAGAAGTTGTTATTTGGCTTGTTGACTGCTTTGACCATTTAAGTGATTTAATCTGAAGGTTCCTATATAATTTAGTCAGCAAAGCCACAGATGTAATCACTAAAATATTCACATTAGTGTAATGCATAAACATAAATAAATAATGTTTTTAAATTTCGGAACAGTGCTTCGAAGCATTATGGTAGCATTAAAGCATTTTTTAATGGTTTATATAATTATAGCACCACCACCTTACAAATCCACCTCTAAATCTGGCAAATATCCATAAATGGTTACATAGACCCTTTTTATGTTTGTACTTGTTATTTGTGCCACCAGTAGCTAAAAATTTTCATAATAACTTTTGGTAAGAATTTTTTTTCTGATTGGGAAAACAGCCAAGGACTAGTTCACAAAACAAATACTGTGGATTTGTTTTCTAGGTGGAAGTTAAATAGGATTCCAGTTATTAAAGACATTAGAGTCTGAACTTTATTGATGAGTTTTGTTTTAGTTGTAGTCTGGTTTGGTTGTTTGCTTTAGTTTTCTGTCATCTTCTTCCCTACAGATCAGATTTACTGGGCCAAGGACATCATATTCTTAGTGAATGAGCATGATCTGATCGGCATGCAGGCCTGGCTGGAAGGCTACCACCACACTAATATCACAGGTGTGTACAGGTGAAACATGCTTCTTTATTGCGAAAACAGAAAATGAAATATTACCTAAAAAGCTAATTTCATTATTGTACTCATTCTGTCCCTTTTCTTGAACAAATGACTGGTTCTGTCTGTGGTAATGTTTTCGGTTCTCATTTTCATTCAGGAATGGATTACTCGCCGCTGCAGGGTCGCGCAGGGTCAATTCAAGCTGCCCTGTCATTGGAGCTCAGCAGTGATGTTATTACCAGCCTAGACCTGATTTTAGAAGGACTTAATGGGCAGCTGCCCAACCTGGACCTGGCCAATCTCTTCTATGCCTTCTGTCAGAAGTTAGGAGTCCTGTGCACCATTCAGGGAAAGGTAGGCCTGTCAGACAAAATTAAACAATCTTATATTAAATTGTCATTGCACTATTTACATTTTAACACAAACATTCTTTTCACAAATGCAAGCATCTAAGGTATTTAAAAGGCTATCGTTTCTCACTAAAATTAATGCTAATGCCACAAATGCATGCAACATAATAATGCATCTGAGGTTATAAATATGAGGTTATGTCAGCAGAGTATATAAATGTTGAAAACCACCAAACTGATCTCAAACCAGTCCAAATTTGGTCCACCCACCAAACCAATTCTGACCCGCATAATCAAATTTTTAAAGCCACCAATAAAGCGGACATTCGGCCAATCTGGCAACACAGTTTCAATCGAAATGTTACAAATTGTCTAGAGAGACACTGGCATTACTTGCTAATCATTGCATCATTGCTGTTGATTGTGTTTTAGCTTCAGAGGAATGACTGGGACACCGCTGAGGGCTACACACACGCGGCTCAGACCATGATGCTGATGGTGTTGAAACAAGCTTGCGGACGGTCCTGGGGTGATCACGGCCTCTTCCTCCGCTATCACATTGAAGCCGCTTCTGTTCGAGGCATCAACAGTTTCAGACACTACAAGATGGACGCCACCACCATTGGCAGGTTGGTTTTGTGTTATTACACAAAGCACAAAAAATCAACAGACGGGGAAAATGCTCATCCATTTCACTTTTACAATGCAAACCAGTCAAACACTTCTTGAACTTTTTTTGATCATGCATTATTTTAATTCATTGTTTGACAGATTGCTGGAGGGAATGGTCCGTAAACTCAACAATCTCCTGGAGCGTCTTCATCAGTCATATTTCTTCTACCTCTTGTCTTCTCTCTCTCGGTTTGTCTCCATCGGCTACTATATGCCGGCGTTTGGCCTGCTGGCTGTCATCTTACTACTTCGAGTATCCTTTTCAGTCTGTTTGGTTGTCATTTTGTTTGCCTTTTCAGATTGGGTTACTTAAATTGTCTTAATGCAAGAAAAAAGTTAAGTTAAGTTAAAAGAAAAAAAAATCAAGGCATATTTTCTATGTTCCTAATGACTAATTAAATGAGCATGAGGATGGCAAGAAACTGTGGGCATGGAGTATTGAATGAATCATTGATTCATTGATGAAATAATCATTGAATTAAATGCTAAGTTCAATATATTAATGCAATTTTCTCTTTTAGAAGCTGTTCAGACTCACTCAACATTATTTTGTATAGAATTCTGTGGTCATGTTTACTATTGTTCTGCGAATTTTCATGGGCTAAAACAGTCATTTCAACAAGAATCCAGTCGCTTTGAGAATTTCACATAAGTGTATAACGGATTTCTGTCTGGAAAACTGCTTGGTTTAGAAGTGACTTCTGTGAGCTGTGCTCCATTGTATTGCTACACTATTACCAAATACAATGGACCTTTTTTGCCTGCAATATTTGGCTAATGTGACCACACCAATAACTTTTAAGGTGTATTTAATGACTTACACTATATACAGTGCCAGCATTTCATAAGTTATATTTTAATGTGTTTGTTAGAATCCTTAATTTGACTGCAGGCGCTGGATCTCTGGGTTCATCTGGGAACACCTGCTCTGACAGCAGTGGATGGAGTTGGCGAAGTAGAGCAAGTAAGTCTTGTGTTATGTTGTGAAATGATGATATTTGATAAATGTTTTATACAGGAGAGTGGAATTAGTCATTGCACACTTTGCTTAAGTTGTCTTTTAGGTAGTCAAGTAACATTACAAGAAAGCATCTTTGTCTGCATTGCATCATTTGTATTTATTAGCTATGCTGTCCTTCTAAAAGTCTGCCAAGAGAGAATTAAATCACTGCAAGGAATGATTTTCTTGCTTAATTTTTGTCTTGTTTTCCTGTACAAATATCTAAGCATTCTTGCATCAAGATGCATTTACTTGAGTAGCAAAGTAAATTAAGATGTTAAGTTTTAATACAAAAATACTCAGTAAGAAAATCATTTTTTTGCAATGTTCGTGTTATTGTTCATACAATAACAGTTATGGCATTTATAGCAAATGTTAGACTGAACTGTAAACCCACTGCGAACTTACATTGAGGTCTTGTTCTGTTCTGCTAAAAATGCCTACTTTTCGTGATCCAATCAGTGAATAACATTGTGTCTAGTCTATTTTTATTAATATTATTTTTTCACAAAAATGTCACATGAAAGTAAAATTGTTGCTTGCTTTTAACCCTTGTGTTGTGTTGAAAATACTTCCTGAAAATCCTGTTTAAAGGTTGCTAAGATGCTTTATCATCACCAAATCTTAGATTCAATCATTTTGTCAACTTGTTTTCTTTACGTTAGCATAGGTTATGTATTTGTTTTTGTTTTTTTTAAATTGATTTATCATAGACCTCAGTGAACTTTAAAACTAAGGCACATAAACTCTGGCCTGTGATCAATCAGTTCCAATAAGAAATGCAAATCCTGTGGTAACTGTGGGGGAAATTTTTTTAAAACGGTATAAAAAAAAAAGTGATACCCTGTGTGAGCAAAGCCATTCCAGTTTTAGTCCAATGCGACAACATTTTTTGGAAGAAGAAAATCTTCTGTGGATCAAAATTCTGGAAAAACAATATTGTTTATTTTTATGAAAACAAAACAATACAATTAATGTTTAATTTAGTGGTAAAAGCCCAGTTCTCATTGCAGATGTTCTTAAATAACATTTGTTTTTCTCCGTTTCTGTGCAGCAGTCCAGTCCAGGTGTGCTGACCGTGTTGACCCCAGTGGTGATTAGTCACCTGACAGGTGTGGCTCTGTATCTGCTACCTGTTCATCTGCAGGAAATGGCTGTGGAGCACTTCCCTGTGTCTGAAACCGAAGCTGTGGTGCTCACTGCTATTGCCATCTATACTGCAGGCCTAGCCCTGCCGCACAACACACAACGGTAACACAAAAACTAATTCTAATGCAATTTATATTGTATCAAATGTTTATTTGCTAACATGAATTATGTGTCTGTGGCAGGTTGTTGTCTGGAGAGGGCACAGAGCAGGGCTGGAAAGTGCTGAAACTGACGGCTTTGCTCTATCTAGCAGTGTTGTTGGGCTGCACAGCCCTCATTAACTTCTCTCTGGGATTCATCTTGGCGGTTACACTGGTGCCGATCACTGCCAGCATCACGCCACACATGCCCAAGTAAGCACTTTAAAAAAAAAATAATAATAATAATTTATTTTTTTATCAAGCATGCTCTGAACACAATCTGATTTGCATCACAGTATAAGCAAATCGCTAACTCTTTACAATAAGATTGTATTTACTGACATCAACTACACTACCAGTTAAATGTTTTTGGACTGTAAGATGTTAAATGTTTTTAAAGAAGTCTCTTCTGCTCACCAAGCCTGCATTTATATGATCCAGAATACAGCAAAAACAGTAATTATTGTGAAAAAGTTTTACTATTTAAAATAAATGCTTTCTATTTGAATATATTTTTGAATGTAATTTATTCCTGTGATCAAAGCTGAATTTTCAGCGTCATTACTCCAGTCTTCAGTGTCACATGATTCTTCAGACATCATTCTAATATGCTGATTTGCTGTTCAATAAAACATTTATTATTATTATTATTATTAATATTATTATTAATATTATCAATATTTAAAACAGTTGAGTATTTTTTTTCTGGACTCTTTGAATAGAAAGATCCAGATTTATCTGAAATAAAAAGCTTTTGAAAAGAAATGATAGAAATTAATAATTTTATTTAGCAAGGATGCTTTTATTGATCAAAAGATGATGAATACATTAATGTTACAAACGATTTCTATTTCTATGCTGTTCTTTTGAACTTTCTATTCATCGAAGAAAACTAAAAAAATTGTTAAGCTGTTTTCAACATAACAATAGTAATAATACTACATGTTTTTGAGCAGCAAATCAGAGTATTAGAATGATTTCAGAAGGATCATGTGACACTGAAGATAATATTAATATTTTAAAATATATTCAAATTAGGGGTGGGAGGTACACTGGTGTCATAGTCATTACCGGTGTGACATTGCGCCACGACATGGATTTTCTAATACCGTCAATACCGTAATAAATCAATTATGTGCCTTGAACGGCTGCTTTTACATCAATAATAGCTCATTCTAAATAATAAGGCATTACATTTACTTCAAACGTTTAGTTGTGGTCTGAATACCTGTCCTTATACTATATATCTTGTTGTAAATAAAAAAGTAAAACATATTCGTTTCAGCTTTGCAGGTGGTAGGTAAAAGGGGAGTGTTGGATGCAGGGTTGCCAAGTCTGTGTTTTTCCCCACAGAATCGGTCTACTTTTAAACTGTTGCCATGGGTTGATTTCCCCCAGTTATTTAAAGGTTTTAAATATTGCAGAAATTAAATTTCAATTAAAAAATAATTTTTGTTTTGTTGTACACTAAGTATGATCTTTAGGTTTTTTTGCAAAATAAATATGTTGAGAATGCATAATACTCTCCCATGTCTCTTTTTGATAAGGATACCTACCATTTACTTATTATATTATAAAAATATTAACTTTATTCACATACTAAAGGGACAGGACGGGCTACTCCTCCCAAAATGTACCAAAAAAAGTACATTTCTACCGTGATATTATACCGTCACCGTTCAAAAGATGAAAAATAAAGTGATATTAATTTTAGGTCAAATCGCCCACCCCTAATTCAAATAGAAAAAAGTTATTGTACTATTTTGGATGTACTTTGGATCAAATAAATGCAGGCTTGGTGAGCAGGAGAGACATCTTTAAAAAATAAAAATCTTACTGTCCAATACTGGTTCCCACGGGTCCTTGAAATCCTTGAAAGTTTGTGAATCTGAAAAAAAAAAAAAAATGTCAAGTCCCTGCAATGTTCTTGAAAAAGCTTGAGTTTATTGTGTGCAAGATGTTTTCTGGAAAAAAAAAAATATCCATAGTAGTTCACTTCCAGAACAAAAATGTACAGATAATGTACTCACTCCCTTGTCATCCAAGAGGTTCATGTCTTTCTTTTTTCAGTTGTAAAGAAATAGTTTTTTTTGAGGAAAACATTTCACGATTCCTCTCCATATAATGGACTTCTATGACTTCCATTGGTTTAAACTTTCAAAATGCAGTTTCAAAGGGCTCTAAATGATCCCAGCCGAAGAAGAAAGGCAACTGACAAAAAACGATCACTTATTTTCCAAGCAAATGGACAATTTATGTACTTTTTAACCTCAAACGCTCGTCTTGTCTAGCTTTGCGTCAACTCTGTGTATTCCTGTTCATGCCAGTTAGGGTACGTCGAAAAACTCAGGATTAAAAATTTCGGAAAAACAATCTGTTTTAGAAACAATATATTTCTATTATCCTCTAATATCTCTTCCTGTGTTTCTCTGTTAGAGCTGTGAGTGGTCTGGCCATGGTGCTGTTCAGTCCTGCCTTCACCATCCTCTACTGCGTCTTCATCTACCAGGAGCTCATCGAAGCTCCCGTCAGCATCAGCGAGGGCTGGATGCTCTTCCTGTCGGTCATCTCGCAGGGCATACTAGATCACACTCTCTACGGATCCCTCGTGTATCCGCTCTTAGCCCTGTTCATTTATCCCTGCTGGCTAATGTTCTGGAACATTCTTTTCTGGAATTAACTTGTCTCAAATGTCTGAAGGAGCTTCAGATGGAGCTGTTTCTGAATTGAATACCACTTTGTGCCAGTCATAAAGAGTTATTGTCCATCTGAGGACGTTATCTGCCTTTAGGGGTTGGCGTGAGGAGGATATAGGAGGATGTCAGGCCCAAAGAGAGATCAAATAAAGAGGATTTAATGGTGTGGCTTCAACGGTAAGAGTATTGAGTGTTTCAGTTTTGGGGAAGGGGTTTGCATGAAGATGGATGTAAGAAAGCAGAAATGTTCAAATTCATTAGGAAAGATAATATTGTTACTAGAAGTGTGGACATAATGGGACATTTTTACCTTATTATAGAAAAGGCTTTGCATAGTTTGAGTACTGGAAGCTTATATTTGATATGGTTTAACCCCTTAACTGTCACTTCCATTTTTGAGCAGAGACATGAAAATGAAGAATTCAAACCAAATTTTTTATAATTTATGAACAAAAACATTTTGCAATATGAATTTAATGTACTTTTTCCATGTAAAATCATTGTCTGATTTTAAAATGGCTTTCAAAGAGTGAATTTTGATATTTTAAGTTTTCAACTGATATATCATTTCTTATAATTTCTAAAGTGTGATAGAGAAAAAGGCGACAGGGAAGTCTATTCATAACAAAGGTCAGAACTCCTGTTATGAAGTAGATCTTCGAGGTGCACTCTTGTCATAAATTAATCTATTATTTTTCCTACATAATTTGTAACACACAAAAAAATGTAAAATATCTATTTAAGAGCCTTAGACCTTTCCAACAATATATAGTTTGTCATGATTAGATTAGGATTTATTTGTAAAATGGTGAAGAAACTTAGGCATCCCACAGAGTGGACGGGTGACAGTTAAGGGGTTAATACTCAAAAATTGCACAAAAGCATTGTTTGTTCATTCAAAACGAAGCCCTTGCCATTTTAATTCTTTCTGGACATTACAAAAGGCGGAAGTGAGAACAGTCAACCTTAAAGAACAAGTTGTTTTCAATTTGTTTCAGGCAACACTGTATTCATATGTTCTGATAAATTATGCACATAAGTTTTTGATTATTAAAATAAAATTATTAAAAATAACTAAAATTATAACCAAAGTGTCAGATTTACTGCTGATTAATTGTTTATTAAATGAAAGTGTTAATGCATCAATAATATTAATAAAACCTTTATAAGATGTTGAAATGGACAGTTTGAATACTTATACAAAAAAAAAAAATAACATCAAAATGTTAAAATAAAATATTATTGTCTGTCAGCCATTTATGTTACAGCTGATGTTACAGTTATGATCAGCTTTATAAATATGACATGAAACATGAATGCTGCACTTGAGCCACTAAAAATAATGAATTGTGATCAATAAAAAGTTTTTGGATCGAGTAATTGATTTTGGGGGGAGGCCAGACCAACACTCGTCCTGCGAATGTTTAGTGAGCACATCTAGGCCATAGATAATACCCTAATACTGATCCAAAAAACTTGAACTATTCTAACACATGCACCCATACATATACATACTTTAGCAATGGATGAGAGTTAAAGCTAAAGAAGAATAAAGCATAAAAGCATGAAGCTTTGGCAGCATTCAAAAGTCAGCAGTTTAGCAGCCTTTAATAAACCAGTTCAATCAGTTTCTAGTGGAAAGGAGTGGTTGCTGTTTGTGTATCTGTAGTTAGGCACTGTATCATCATTTTATGTTAGGGCACACATTGAGGATAGAGCAGAGGTGCCTTTTGAGTTGAAACCCTTTTGGGCAGCGTTCTGACATGTAATGCAATTGTGCTTTGGCTGACCCAAGTTCAATCCCTGGATTGAGACCCTTTCTGATTCCATTTCTTCTTTCCAGCTCTGTACTGCGCTCTACGAATAAGGGCCAAAAAAGTAATAAAAACAAAGCAAAGACAGAATGGACTAGACATCCCAGCAGATTAAAGGCACGATATGTACGATTTTTTGTTTAAAATATGCAAAAACCACTAGAACAGTGTTTTATATTTTGCTGACTTGTGTGCTTACATTATCACTTATTTAACTTACATTAACTTACATTTTGTTTAGAAGAATGTCCAGAGAAGCTAGCTATTTTAACTACTGTAACAAACTGTAATTGTGTCGCCTGCCAATGTTGTGACACACCCTCGATTTTCCAGTTTTATTTTGTAGGAAACATGGAAACCCCAAAGACACTTTAATATGTTATGCATTTTGTTAGAGAGCTGACGAACACACAACATTATAACAGAACTTTCTACACACTCAAATGTATCTAGCATGATAAAACAGCAAGGCTTTTTCCAACATACACATGACTGGAAGGAGCGGAAGCGGTCAATTGTGGGAATAATAAAAGCTCTGCTGCTTTCTAGCCATGTGTCGCCCTTATCCTTCATTATCAGTCGCTCCAGTGTCCTCGTTTCGCTTCCACCACTTTCAGCCCCACCCTGCTTCATGCTACAGTGACCTTAATAAGTCTTTTATATATTAGCTCATCCATGAACATGATTTCTGCCCAAATCCCGACAGATTGCGTGGTCTGTGGGGATGAAACTACAACTTCCATGATTCCACACCCTATCACAGCCTCATCAAACTACACCTTTGTTTCTTTGTTTATTTTGAAAATGCGCCCTCTAGCGGTGAAAACTTACATATTTTGCCTTTAATTGAATTGAAGCTGATTGAAGCCTTTACACTATTTTACTGGCATATGACTCTGAAAATGTGTTGTGGGGTGAGAGATCGTTTCATTTCCAACATTGACCTAAGATATAAAATTGTATCGTGCCTTACTGCCTTTACATGAAGCAGACGTTTTCAGACAATCGTCTGGCTCAGCAAAGGGCCAAGCAAGAACCACAACCTCATTGCTTAATCGCAACAGTGGTCGTAAGTAAGCCACAACTGTCTGCTGTCCTTGAAACTCAATAGAACGAGAGCCAAAAAAGTAACAGTTTTGAGCAACTATGAACCAAAATTGGTGCACAAGAAAATTAATTGCACGCCATCGACAAAATTCATGGTTGAACTGCTGTTGACAACAAAAGTCATAATCCCACAAACTGAATGTCTGGTATCATAAAGCATCAAATCAGCTGCATGCACTAGTCTGTCCACTGCCTGACTCCTTAGAGTCCGAAGTGTCTAAGATGCACGGCTGAACTGCTGTTGTCCGAAACGCCATGCGGCAGTCATGAGCAATCATTCACAAACTGAATGTTTGATAGCACAAGGCACCAAATCAATCGCATGCACCAGCCTGCTCAGTCTGAAACAGCAGGCTGAAACATATACAAGCTAAAAGAGGCATGCATAGGGAGCTTCTGGACTTTAACACAACTCCTCACGTGCCACTCCAACCGGAGAAAGCGCTGCACATGCAGAGAGAACACGAGCCTCAAGCTAAAACATTCTACTTGTTTTCTTGAAAAGAAGCAAGGCTACAGTGAGCTAATTAATCTAAACCCGTGTAAATGCATACAAGAGCTCAGATTAAGCCTCAGAAATAGCCTCCCATGCTGCCCTCCAGAGGCAAAGCGCAGTAACTATACATTTGGTCAAAATTGAGTTAAGGCTTAAAATGGACTTTGTGACAAATGTTGTCTTGTGGCAAAGTCTCCTGGTTCAATTTTTTTCCTGGTTCAATTAATTTGTCTCGGAGTAACGAGAGTGTCAACATGTTTGACCAGCTGGTGTAAAAACCTTAAAGGCATTTTTCTCAGTTTCAGTGTTGGCGTAGTTACTGCACTTTGCCTTTGGAGGGCAGCATGGTATAAAACGTTTTAAACACTCGCATGCAAATTCAAGCTAATTCACAGATGAGATGTAAATTCCTTGTAAATTTAGATGCACTGGGAAATAAATACATGTGCCTTGTTTTAGTCAAAAGAAGCAGCACATGACTGAAACTTGTTTTTCTGGTTACATTAAGTACTATTTAAAGGAGTAGTTTACTTTCATAACAACAATGCACAGATAATGTACTCACCCCCTTGTCATCCAAGATGTTAATGTCTTTCTTTCTTCATTAGTAAAGAAATGGTGTTTTTGAGAAAAACATTTCAGGATTTCTCGCCATATAATGGACTTCTATGGTGCCCCTGAGTTTGAACTTCCAAAATGCAGCTTTAAAGGGCTCTAAACGATCCCAGCCGAGGAAGAAGTGTCTTATCTAGCGAAACGATCAGTTATTTTCTAAAAAACATTTACAACGTATATACTTTTTTTTAATCTCAAAGACCTGTCTTGCCGAGTTAGACAAGATGAGCATTTGAGGTTAAAAATTTGAATTTTTTGTTAGATAAGACCCTTCTTTCCTTTGGTGTGATTGTTTAGAGCCCCTTGAAGATGCATTTAAACTGCATTTTGGAGGTTCAAACTCGGGTGCACCATAGAAGTCCATTATATGGAGAGAAATCCTGAAATGTTTAACTCAAAAAATATAATTTCCTTACGACTGAAGAAAGAAAGACATAAACATCTTGGATGACAAGGGGGTTAGTATCCATCCAGAAAAAGTAGACTGCCCTTGGAAAATGTAAATGTTCACCCTAGTTTAAGGGTGTCAGTTTGGTTCTCAATTGATATTTGGAGCTCTATAACAGGACCGACAACTGAAATATGGTATTGTATAATATGGTCATAGTATGAAATGGTGCAAAGTTAACAATGCAAGCTATGCAACAACCGGCAAACAGAAGCCTGTCTCAGTAACTATTTATGTGCTTAGAATCAAACGTTTTCAAGTACTGACGTTATTGTTTTGTAGTGTTTTCTATGTTGAAGAAGACTTAAGACAACCAGAGTGAGCTTAAAGGGATAGCTCAGCCTAAAATTAAAATTGTCATTATTTATTGACCCTCATGTCATTCCAAACCTGTATGAGTGCCTTTCTTCTGTTGAACACAAAATAAGATATTTTGACGAATGTTGGTACCCAAATGTTTTTTTGTCTATTTTTTTTCCCCCTCCATATTATGGAAGTCAATAGGGACCAAAAAGTGTTTGGTTGTCAACCTTCTTCAAGATATCTTCTTCTGTGTTCAGCAGAAGTAAGAAACTTTTATAGGTTTGGATCAACATGAGGGTGAGTAAATAATGACAGAATTAAAATTTTCCACATATTAACATGCAGTTATTGCATAAAAAAAGGAAACACACCACTTGCATGCTGTATTACATTATTAACTATTTTAAGAAAAGTGTAATGACAAAAAGAATCTATAAATATATTAAAATGCGTTTTGTTTTATTTATAGGAGGTAATATGTGACCCTGGAGCACAAAACCATTCTTAAGTCGCTGGGGTATATTTGTAGCAATAGCCAAAAATACATTGTATGGGTCAAAATTATTGATTTTTCTTTTATGCCAAAAATCATTAGGAAATTAAGTAAAGATCATGTTCCATGAAGATTTTTTTTGTAAAATTCCTACTATAAATATATCAAAATGTAATTTTTGATTAGTAACATGCATTAAGAACTTAATTTGAAGAAATTAAAAGGTGATTTTCTCAGCAATTTTTTTTTTTTTTTTTTTTTTTTTTTGCACCCTCAGATTCCAGATTTTCAAATAGTTGTATCTCGGCCAAATATTGTCCTATCCTAACCATACATCAATAGAAAGCTTATTTATTGAACTTTCATATGATGCATACATCTCAGTTTTGTACAATTTAACCTTATGACTGGTTTTGTGGTCCAGGGTCACATATGGTAATGTGATATAATATGGAATTGGGATTTGGATTATAAAATTGGATTTTTGTGGGGTTAAATATGTTTTTGTTGCCAGCATTCTTCTAAATATCATCTTTTTTCTCAAAATACCTTCAAATTAACATGCAGTTATTGCATAAAAAAGGAGGCACACCACTTGCATGCTGTATTACATTATTAACTATTTCAAGCATGAAAAGTGTAATGGAAAAAAAATTATATATATATATATTTAAATGCATTTTGTCTTATCTTATTTATAGGATGTAATATGGATTTGATAGACAATATTGCTTAATGTTTATTTTTTTTATTATTTTTTTTTTTTGGTTAAATGTTTTTGTACAATCTCCCACTATGTTATGAGAGGTACTCATGCAGAATAATATAGTAATATATATTCAGTATTCTTTGGCAATATATGTCTGCTTAGTTTGGCTGTTGCTAAAACAAACGTGTTTTTCGCAGTTAATACAAATCCATTCAGGAATGTCATTAAAGCAGAAAGCCCTTCGATTGTGCTGCAGCAACAAAACCCTTCATGCTTGTGTGACCTCACAACGTTACAAAACCTACACAAAGAAAATAAGCAGCACTGGCTTAAAATAGGTATAAAAATACCTTTTTATTGCATATGTGAGACTTTTTATTTCTCATTCTGTGAGGGAATACAATTTAGAAACCCTTAGACTTAGAACAGGCCTCTTATATTAACATTTTTATTTAGCAATCAGTTGTCATATCAAATGAAGACACAGTTCTTACACATGTGCTACACTGCAAACATGCTTTCTTACTTAGATTTTTTTGTCTAGTTTCCAGCCAAAATATCTAAAAATTCTTAAATCAAGAAGGATTTTCAAGACAAGTAAAAATAATTTCAAATTAGGTCAAAATTAAGTGAGTTTTTGCTCAAAAAAATCTTATTTCAAACAAAACAATATTATTTTTCTAACCCCATTGGCAGATTATCGCTTGTTTCAAACAAAAACGCACCTAATTTTGACTTGAAGAAAATTATTTTTTACCCGTTGATTTAAGAATCTTTAGATATTTTGGCTGGAAACAAGACAAAGAAATCTAAGTAAGAAAAGCATTTTTTTGCAGTGTACAGTCACCATCATTTAAAATTCCTGCCACTGACAGATTTGACAGACTTTCTATAGTGTTAAAATCTAGAAAGAAAATTATTATTATTTATTTATTTTTAAAATTGTTTATTTAGTGTGTCCTTTTTTTAAGGCGAGACACTGCAGGTGAATAGGATAAAAAAAATAACTAATATTTATCTTCTTTCTTACCCAGTTGATGCAAATGAACCATTATTTAATGAAATATGCACTAATTTGCATACATTTCTAGTACAAAAATCTAAACACTGGATGAAGTCAGTTTCAAAATTCTTTTTCAATTTTTTTTATTTATTTATTTTTTAGTTTTTTGGGGGGAATCAAATGTATAAAATCAAGCAAATTCTATATGAACAAATCCCTCTGTAAAGTCTTCAGGATGTAGACAGGAATACAAATGTCAAGTTTGGTGTGTGTAAGTGCTACTGAAGTGGAGATTTATGGCTCAGTGTAGAAGAAAAAACTCATTTTGAGAAAACAACCTTTAAAAATATGGATTGTAATTGAAATCTATCGACACTAATAGATAAAGTGCTATAATAGAAACACTGTCTTTAGGATGTTTTCTTTCCACTAGTCTGAAAAACCAAAAAGCCCAATATCTCAAACTTGACAAGTGCATGAATAAAACTCCAAACTTGGGTCACACATGTACATTGTTATGAAAACTGCTGTATGTGTATTTCAATGTTATTATTTCCTGAATGCAGTCTTTGTTAGGGGTTTTATCAGCTGCCTTCAGCTCATTTCTTACGTCGTACATCACAGCTTTCAGCTGCAGGAAAATCTCAAATCCTATTTGAAGGACTGGCTATTGTAAAGGCATCTCAGGCCTTGTACAATGGCCTTGTTGTTTAGCAAATGCTGCCATTGGCTGTAACAGGGGTCAGAGTTAGTCAGAATAAACCTGTGTAAGAGGATAAAGTATAAAAACCCAAAACTCAGAGCTCTGCTGATAAAACACAACAGGAACAAGTTCACAGACACCACTGTCCCAGCAGCAATCATGGTTAGCCGGTAAGTAACTTTCTTTCTTTCTTGTTATTCTTTGCTGTATATCACAAGCTTTAATGTATCTGGATGAACATTACAGTATGTTTTGGATTTACACTGCAAAAAATTATTTTCTTACTTAGATTTTTTGTCTTGTTTCCAGCCAAAATATCTATAAATTCTTAAATCAATAAAGATTTTCTAGACGAGTAAAAATTATTTTCTTGTTTTCCGAAAAAACAAGTCAAAATTGAGAGCGTTTTTGCTTGAAACAAGCAAAATATTCTGCCAATGTGGTAAGAAAAATAATCTTGTTTTTTGTTGAAAATTTTTTTTCTTACCCCATTGGCAGATTATTTTGCTTGTTCTTCTAAGCAAAAACTCACTTCATTTGGACTTTTCTGAAAACAAGAAAATATTTTTTAGTTGTCTAGAAAACCTAGAATTTGTCTAGAATTTTTTGATATTTTGGCTGGAAACAAGACACAAACATCTAATTAAGAAAAGCTGTTTGTGCAGTGTATGCACCGCAAAAAAAAAAAAAAAATGCTTTTCTAACTTATATTTTTTGTCTTGTTTCCAGCCAAAATATCTAAAAATTCTTAAAACCAAGAAGAATTTTCTAGACAAGAAAAAAAATATTTTCTTGTTTTCAGAAAAGTCAAAATTAAGTGCATTTTTGCTTAAAACAAGCAAAATAATCTGCCAATGTGGTAAGCAAAAAAAAAAAATAAATAAATAAATCTTGTTTTCTGTTTGAAATTAAAAAAAAAAAATTTGCTTGCCTCATTGGCAGATTATTTTGCTTGTTCTAAGTTAATTTTGACTTGTTTTTTTTTTTCGGTAAACAATAACATAATATTTACTCGTCGAGCAAATCCTTCTTGTTTTAAGAATTTTTAGATATTTTGACTGTAAACAAGACAAAAGAATAGAAATGCAGTTTTTGCAGTGTACGGTGTTGCGTTTAGGTCACTGGAAAACATTTATATAGTGATGTTGTAAAATGGCAGAACATCAATTCTCTCAGATATTTAAAAATTAAATTAAAGTATTATTATTTATTTCCTCGCTTTTCAGTTTTGAGCACCCTGCTGGAGGCTATAAGAAAATCTTTGAGACTGTGGAGGAGCTCAACGAACCTCTTCCAGCAACCGTCACTGGTATTTATATCTTTTTTTTTTTTTTCCTGTATTTATTAACTGAAAATATTCTGGAAAAAAATGGCATTCATTTCTAATATTTTAAAATGTATTTTTAATATCCACCACTCAAATTTCTCATATAAAAATCTTTAGAAAGAAAGGATGATGTGCTAGTCTGACCTGACAAAACCCTTTCTGGGTTGAAATGTTTATTTGTTTGTTTGTTTGTTTTAAAAATAAACATTTGTGACCCTGGACCACAAAACAAATCTTAAGTAGCATGGGTATATTTGTAGCAATAGGCAACAATGCATTGCATGGGTCAAAATCATACCTTTTTATGATCCACAAAGATATTTAGTTAATTCCCCACCATGAATATTTCAAAACAATTTTTGATTAATAATATGCATCGCTAAGAACTTAATTTGACAACTCTAAAGGCGATTTTCTTAATATTAATTTTTTTTTTTGTTTGTTTTTTTTATGCACCCTCAGATTCAGGATTTTTAAATAGTTGAATCTCAACTAAATATTGTCAATTGAAAGTGTATGTATTCAGCTTTCAGATAATGTATAAATCTCAATTTCCAAAAAAATGACACTTAATGACTGATTTTGTGGTCCTGGGTCACTGTAATTGTGCACCTGCATTAAATGCTTTTCTTACTTAGATTTTTTTTTGTCTTTTTCCAGTCAAAATGTCAAATTTTTTTTAATCAAATAGGATTTGCTAGACAAGTAAAAATTATTTTCTTGTTTTCAGAAAAAAAAAAAACAAGTCAAAATTAAGTGAGTTTTTGCTTAGAACAACCGAAATAATAAAGAAAAAATAATCTTATTTCAAATAGAAAACATTATTTTTCTTACCCCATTGGCAGATTATTTTGCTTGTTTCAAGCAAAAACACTTAATTGTAACTTGTTTTTTTGATTTAAGAATTTTTTTAATATTTTGGCTGGAAACAAGACAGAAAATTTAAAGTGAGAAAAGCAGTGTAGATGTATACATTTCAGGATCAGAGTCTGGAAACAGCTTGAGTTGCATTTGAACTCACGTGATGAACATATCTGCTAATTATCAAACACTAAACTTGTATTTTTTAGGTCGCATCCCTTCATTCATAAAAGGCAGTCTGCTCCGTCTGGGTCCCGGTTTGTTTGAGGTCGGAGCAGAGCCTTTCTTCCATCTTTTCGACGGCCAGGCCCTCATGCACAAGTTTGATTTCAGAAATGGACAAGTCACATATTTCCGCAAGTATGAAAGTGAATCTTTACATTATTGTGTTGATTCCTGCTCCAGTTAACTCTTTAAAAGAAAATAATACAAAATTATCAGTGATATTTTAGTTTCAATGATCTACAATTATAGTTTTTATTAGTATTTTGAATAATTAGAAATTTTAGTTTTCTTTATGTTTTATTTACATAGTTTTACTTTGTTTTATAATGTTCTAGGGCTGTCACTAACAATTATTTTGCTAATTGAGTAATCGGTTGATTATTCTGATGATTAATGAGTAATTGTACAATTTTTGTGGTAACAATAGACTTTAAAATGACTTAAAATACATATATGTGACCTTGGACCACAAAACTGGTCTTAAGTAGCACGGGTTTATTTGTAGCAGTAGCCATAAATACATTGTTCTTTTATACCAAAAATCATTAGAATATTATATAAAGATCATGTTCCATGAAGATACTCTACTGTAAATAGATCAAAACTTATTTTTTTGATTAGTAAGAACTTCATTTGGACAACTTTAAAGGTGATTTTCTCAATATTAAATTTTTTTTTGCACCCTCAGATTCCAGATTTTCAAATAGTTCATCTCGGCCAAATAATCGGCAGGAAATTGTGTTTTTTTACCGGGAGAAGTCCCACCAAAATGCGAATGGTCTAGTTTTAAGAAGCATTTGGGCAACCCTGCTCTATAGTCCTTAAATATTTAATATTGACTAAACTACAAGTCAAATCTCCTTATATTCTTAAATATTTGGCCGCTGCTTTATGATAGAAATTCTACAGCCACTGTCATTTCGTGAACAAGAACATGTGCACATCAAATTCAAACTTAAAGCGAGAGTTTAAACTTTTATTTCGAGATGATTCTGTTTGTGTGGAGCAGCATTTACTGATGTAGACGTACATAACCTAAACGCATAAAAAAAAAAAATGCATTATAAACCAGCAGTACATGTATTTATTTAATTGAATCACATCCTTTGTAAATTCGCAATAGCACTATACTGCAAAAAATGCTTTTCTTACGTAGATTGTTTGTCTTGTTTCCAGCCAAAATATCTAAAAAATCTTGAATCAGGAAGGATTTTCTAGACAAGTAAAAATTATTATCTTGTTTTTAGTAAAAACAAGTCAAAATTAAGTGAGTTTTTGCTTAAAACAAGCAAAATAATCTGCCAATGGGGTAAGAAAAAAAATCTTATTTCAAGCAGACAACTAGATTATTTTTCTTACCCCATTGGCAGATTATTTTGCTTGTTTTAAGCAAAAACTCACCTAATTTTGACTTGTTTTTACTGAAAACAAGACACAAATTTTTACTTGTCTAGAAAATGAATTGTCAAGAGTTTTTTGATATTTCGGCTGGAAACAAGACAAAAAATCTAAGTAAGAAAAGCATGTTTTGCAGTGTAATTCCTCTTTTTGCACTCTTCTCCTTGATTTGTTATAACTTTTGGCAGTCTGTGGTACTCCAAATGTTTTTTACCGGTCAGACCAATTAGTACAGCCAAAAACATGACAATAATTGACCATTTTCAGCAGCAATAATCAGCAAAATATGCAAGTTCGGTTCAATGGCAATGTTTACATTCACTTGAGCCATTGTGAAAACACTCATTGATTCTTGTCCATGGAATGTCCCACTTTGATTAATTGACACATGCAAAATGTAGTAAATTATTTTTTCTTATTTATGGAGTACTTGAATTTATTCAAGGAATCGTGACAGCCCTATAGTTTTCATTCATTTATTTCAGTTCTAACTATTTAGTACATCAAGTTAAACATATTAACTTTTTAAACCTGGCATTTTTCCGCCAGGTTTGTCAAAACAGATGCTTATGTTCGTGCTATGACCGAGAAACGTGTCGTAATCACTGAGTTCGGAACCTGTGCTTATCCAGATCCCTGCAAGAACATCTTCTCCAGGTTTGACTGCATTGCTGTTATTCACAGAATTGAAACCTTCTGCATTTGGTGCATCAGCATTTTTACATTTTGCCATTTGTGGCAGGTTCTTCACTTATTTCAAAGGAGTTGAGGTGACAGACAACTGCCTGGTGAACGTTTACCCTATTGGAGAGGACTTCTATGCTGTCACTGAGACTAATTACATCACCAAAGTCAACGTGGAAACCATGGAAACCTTGAAAAAGGTGAGACAAAGATTTAAAAAACACCCTTGCTCATGCAATAAGTGACATTTTAGACATAATGCTTGTTTTTGCTCAATTTTGCCAATGAAAACAGTTCCAAACAAAGATCACAGCACTGTTTTGCATCTCTGAGCAGTGGATGGTGTTTACCTGAATCAGCTTTTTGAAAGAATCGGCTAGTAAAAATGATTCAGTGATTCCTGAATGAATCAGCCGTTTGAATGAATCAGTTGAATCTCAAGCTCAGTGTGAAATTTCACATTTCGAATATATTTTTATGTCTTCAGTTATTTCAAATGTCAGTATTCAACTGTTTTGTTAAAAACAAAACATTAGGCCTATTTATGCATTTGTAACTGCAGTTTAAATGCAACCATGCCTCCTCTGAGATACATTAAAGTAGATATGTGAAAGTACTCGAAATTCAGACATATGGATTCAAGGCCTGGAAAGTGCTTAAAAACAAACATAGGTCCTTGAAAGTGCTTGAATTAAATTTTTAAATACATTTTGTTTATGGTGCTATTTCAATGAAAGACACTAGACGAAGTGCTTCTTATGCTGCCTTCATGTGCTATCGTAATTATGGTAAATACCAAAATCCGACATCGAAATTGCACATGAACACCCACTCACGTTGTAATTTCCACTGGAAAGCTCGAAATTTTTTATGATACCCGAGTTGCCGAGATGGGATAAACTTTGACCTTTCAACATGGCGGACAGCAACGAAACTATACTGAATGGTAAACATTGCATGATGTTAAAAGTTAAAAAAAACTTATATAGGCCGTATAAAATATATATACTTATATAGGCTTATAACTTATATAGGCTAGCTAAAACAGAACCATTAGTTAGTATTGTCTTTAAAAAAACTATACTATTCATGATCAATAAGATATACAGCCTATCATTTATCGTTTGCGTTTTGATGCATCCTCTTCTTCCTGTAGCAGATGCATTAGGGAGTTTATAACCGTTTTAAAACTTTTACCCAAATAGCATGTGAGGACAAATTCCGAGTCCGCCATGTTTCTCTTCAGTACGACAACAAAAGCACCTGAACACGACACACTGGTAATTTCCACTTCACAAGTGGAAAGCATCATCTTTCCCATATCACATGAAGGCAGCATTATTCTTACCCAAAAATACAAAATGGAAGACAATCTTGCTACTCAAGCTGTGTATTAACATTATATTTATTTATAGATTTATTTGCTTCTTTTCCATTATGCATTTACTTGCACTTTTACTTTCAATAGTATGTTTAAGATAAATAATAATAAAAAAATTCGTACTTAAAGGATTAGTTCACTTTCATAACAACAATGCACAGATAATGTACTCACCCCCTTGTCATCCAAGATGTCTTTCTTTCCTCAGTCATAAAGAAATTGTTCTTTTTTTTTTGTTGAGTAAAACATTTTAGGATTTCTCTCTTTATAATGGAGATGGATGTCGCCCCGAAGTTTGAACTTCCGAAATGCAGTTAAAATACAGCTTCAAAAGGCTCTAAACGATCCCAGCCGAGGAGGAAGGGTCTTACTGTATCTAGCAAAACGATTGGTTACTTTCGAAAAGAAATTGACAATTTATATACTTTTTAACCTCAAATGCTTGTCTTGTCTCATCTCTGTTCAGTGAATGTGTAGTGAGTATAATCCGGGTCAATGCAGTTAGGGGACGTCTGAAAACTCCCATCTCGTTTATGTCTTCAACGTCAAAATCGTCCTATAATGCTGTTTTTACCTTTTTTTGTAGAGGGAGTTTGAGTTTCTTTGTATGTTCACTTTGTAAACACTGTGTCGGTACTTTTGCAGCGATCTAAGGTGATTTTGAAGTTAGGGAAGAAAATGAGATGGGAGTTTTTAGACGTACCCTAACTGTATTTACCCCAATCACACAGACTTCGCATGCGCTGAGCAAAGACGAGACAAGACGAGCATTTGAGGTTAAAAAGTATATCAATTGTCAATTTGTTTCGAAAATAACCGATCGTTTCGCTAGATAAGACCCTGGGATCGTTTAGAGCCTTTTGAAGCTGCATTTAAACTGCATTTCGGAAGTTCAAACTTCGGGTGCCATCCATGTCCATGATAAAGAGAGAAATCCTGAAATGTTTTCCTCAAAAAAAAAAAAAAAATTTCTTTACGAGTGAGGAAAGAAAGACATGAACATCTTGGATGACAAGGGGGTGAGTACATTATCTGTGCATTGTTGTTATGAAAGTGAACTTATCCTTTAAGTACAATAAATATCCCATACTTTTACTTTTGCTCAAGTAAGTTAATATTCTAAACGGTGACTTCGACTTCTACCAAAGTCATTTTCTGGTAAGATATCTGTACTTTTACTTAAGTATTGCCTTCAGATACTTTATACACCACTGTTTAATCGTTTCTAAAAGGTGGACTTGTGTGACTATGTGAATATAAATGGAGTAACGGCTCATCCGCACATCGAGAAAGACGGTACAGTCTACAACATTGGAAACTGCATGGGGAAGGGAGCCTCGCTGGCCTACAATATCGTCCGAATCCCTCCAAAACAAAAAGGTAGGTGTTCTTATGGTCATTGAGAAACATTTCATGAATGTTGGTTAAACGATATCTAACGTGTTTGGTTAAATGGAAACAAACTCTTTCAGACAAATCAGACCCGATTGAGAAATCCAAGGTGGTTGTGCAGTTCCCGAGTGCGGAAAGGTTCAAGCCATCCTATGTGCACAGGTAAGCATAGCTACACTCAAATAGTACTATTATTGAAGACATTCTTACAGGAAAATACTATTTCGTTTAATTCAGTGTATTACATGCTGTTTCCCTGTCATTGGATGAAATGAAAATTTTGCATACACCATTCAATTAAATAATGCATTGATTTATGTATTGCAAATATGTATACAAATGCATAGAATTGATTTTGTTGTAATCTATTACAGTTTTATCGAACTGCTGTTATTGATGATAATGTTTAAATGAAGTGTAGATACAGTACTTGCACCAAAAAACTTTATTGTATAAATCATACAACTATAGTCAACTAATAAACCAGGCAGGGCGATCAAGACCATATCTGTTGCTCAGATATGCACAATATTTTTTATTTGCTTAATTTGGCAAATGTAAATATAGGGACATATAGTGTCTTAAATATAGGTTTCTTAAACAATGATGTTTTTATTTATTTATTTATTGTGTGGATTCCATATACTACCTTGAAAAAAAAAAAACATTGACAGTATATTTCACAATTATTTACACAGAACTAATTAATTAACATGAAAGACTGAAATAGTATTTTCTTGTGAATCATTCTCCAAAATCTTTTCATTTACTTCAACTTCATTTTTTTTAATTATAATGAATAATTACAATTAGGTTTGCAATCAAACTAAACCTAGTTTTATTGTAGTTCACAAAAAAATCACACTATAAAAAAACTGAAAATTGTACTATTGTAAATACTAAAGATCAAAACAGTGTAAATGTTGTTTTATGTTGGAAATATTAATGAAAATCCAACCTTAACTTAAAAAAACAATTACAGTGTAATGTTATAATTAATAATTATAATTAGGTTTGCAGTCAAACTAAAACTAGTTTTTGTTGTACTTCACAAAAAAATGTGAAAAAATTAGACAAAATGAAAAATAAAGTACTGTATTTTTTTTTTCAAACTATTTGTATTTTCACAAACAGTGAGTATATTGCGACTTTATAAATGTCATTTTTTGTTTATGCTTTTGTAAATATTAACAATAATATTTAAATACACTACTTTTGCCAAAGAAATCTTATTGTGCATATCATACAAATATGGCATAATGTATAGTCAGCTGGTCATTATTACAAAATAAACCACCAATTGCACACTAATGTATGTTGCTTTTGGTTTATTTGGAACTTTTTCCATTGGTGAAGAGAGAATATAGTGTTTAAAACATAAGTTACTCAATATTACCTTTATGTTGATAAAGGTCTGTGTTTGGAGCCAGTAATAGACTGATCAGTGAACCCATTTGTATTGAAATAAATCAGCAGTTGATAAACCATATGTCATCTTTCCCCTCCTAGTTTTGGCATGACAGAAAACTACTTTGTCTTCGTTGAAACTCCCGTTAAAATCAACCTGTTGAAGTTCCTGAGCGCTTGGACTATTCGAGGATCCAACTACATGGACTGCTTTGAATCTGATGAGGAGAAAGGCGTACGTTCACTTGATAATGCATGAGTTTCAGAATTTTAGGCAGCATTTGAACTTTATATATGTTGTGTTAATTTAAACAGACATGGTTACACATTGCAAGGAAGCATCCTGGAGAATACATCGACTATAAATTCAGAACCGCTGCAATGGGTCTGTTCCACCACATCAACTGCTATGAGGACTCAGGCTTCATTGTTGTTGACCTGTGTGCCTGGAAAGGGTAAGTCAAACACAATTAAATCAGCTCTATTTATTTATTGACTTATTTAGTGACTTTAGAGCCCTCTAGGTTTAAGTGAGTGTAATGCATTATTGTCATTACAGTTGATAACATAAGATTTCTGAAATGCAAACCAGGAACTTTTTTAGTGTCACAGTCAAAATATTGAAAACTCCGCTTGAAAAAAAAAAAAAAATCCCATTCACTAAATAAAATGATTTTGTGGTGAAGTAAATAAAACAGAAAAATAAATGTAATTTCTACATTAAATAATTGAGTTCAGGCAATAATAAAAAAGAGTAAAGAATAGTAGAATTAAAAATGTGAACTTATAAGTATATTTAACTTGGAATTGTTTTATTTTTTACAAAGATTCTTTAAGCAAATAAGTCATGATCCTGTTGTTCCCATCATGCACTTGGGCATGAATAATTAATAAGGGTAATTTTTCGCTGTTTTCAGATTGTATTTACACTGTTTTATGTTTGCTTTTGTTGTTAGTAACTTTCTGTTTAGTAACATCTAGAGTTCATTTTCTATTCAAAATGACCCATTCATATTTAAAAGCTATTCATTGATTGTTACCATCATTGTGTATCATGTGCCAAGTTTTGAGGTCTCTGTGTTCATTTGGTTAGTAACTACATTGAGTCAACATATAACCTAAAAACATTAAAGAGCTGTCTGCATGCTTATGTACATGTTTGAAAGTGAACCACATGCTTTAATGGCATTTTATTCAGTGCAATGATGTTTGAGTAAAGTTTAGTGAATTGTACTTGAGGACTGCAGGGTGAACTTAAATAATTAAGTAGAAATTACTCATTAAACTATAAATCAATCTTTAAATTTACTTACTTGCTTTGCTAATTTTACTTAATTTAGTTAAGTAGATTTTACTTAATTCCATACTTAAATTTGACTTAAAAAATGTGTGTGCAAAACTTGTCAAATAAAAATAAGGTGAATTTAGGGTAATAATTATAATGATGTTTGCAGTCCAGATGGACCTGGCTTTAATACAATAAAATGGCAAAAATCACACTACGAAAAATAGTAAATTGATAGAAAATTTATGTTCACGCATTTGGAAATGGGTCTTTACTATTCCTGTTTAGATTTATTACTTGGCATTCGAGGTTCATTTTGAGCACAAACTTCATGCTTTCTGTGACTGCAATTGTTTAGTTTATTATTTTTCATATTATTTGTTTTTATCAGGGCCTTATTAGAAGTCAGTCTACCATTAGAATGATTAGAAAATTGGTATTTCAGGGTTAGAAACTTCAGCATGGGTTAATTTGCACATTTATTATTATTCATCAGCATTATTATCATTTACATTTGACAGCTGGTTTCAGGTGAGATCATTTTTCTAATAAGTTTTTTTTTTTCTCTTTCTCTTCAGCTTTGAATTTGTCTACAACTATCTGTGGCTAGCAAACCTCCGTGCAAACTGGGAAGAGGTGAAAAGAAATGCCATGATCGCCCCTCAGCCAGAAGTCAGGCGATACGTGCTTCCTCTGGATCCCTTCAGGGTAAATAAAAAACACTTAATATGGCGAGACACTGCAGGTGAATAGGGTAAAAAAAACCTAATAGTTATCATCTTACTTACCAAGTTAATTGATTACATTGATAATTGCAAACGTTTTTTGTATTACAAGTTTTCTAAAATGTTAGGTTTTAAAATGCAAATGAGGCATTATTTAATGAAATATGTACGGTGGCCGAGAGAGCTCAACGCTCTGCTACTTAAGAAAACACATGCAAACAGAAAAAAACAACAAATTAAACACATGCAAACAGAAACAAACAACAGATTAAAAAAAAACCTTCATCAGTTTGACAACACTGCAAATCCTCACAACGCAAACACAAATACGGAAACGCGCTGCAAAAGCAAAAAAAAGCGCTGCAAACGCAAAAAAGCGCTGCAAACGCAAAAAAAGCGCTACAAAAGCAAAAAAAGCGCTGCAAACGCAAAAAAGCGCTGCAAAAGCAAAAAAAAGCGCTGCAAAAGCAAAAAAAAAGCGCTGCAAACACAAAAAAAGCGCTACAAAAGCAAAAAAAGCGCTGCAAACGCAAAAAAGCGCTGCAAAAGCAAAAAAAAGCGCTGCAAAAGCAAAAAAAGCGCTGCAAAAGCAAAAAAAAACGCTGCAAAAGCAAAAAAAAGCGCTGCAAAAGCAAAAAAGCGCTGCAAAAGCAAAAAAAGCGCTGCAAACGCAAAAAAAGCGCTACAAAAGCAAAAAAAGCGCTGCAAACGCAAAAAAGCGCTGCAAAAGCAAAAAAAAGCGCTGCAAAAGCAAAAAAAGCGCTGCAAAAGCAAAAAAAAACGCTGCAAAAGCAAAAAAAAGCGCTGCAAAAGCAAAAAAGCGCTGCAAAAGCAAAAAAAGCGCTGCAAACGCAAAAAAAGCGCTGCAAACGCAAAAAAAGCGCTACAAAAGCAAAAAAAGCGCTGCAAACGCAAAAAAGCGCTGCAAAAGCAAAAAAAAGCGAAATTTCCGTTGTGCTCCGTGCTATTTGCAGCACTTGCAGCACTTTTTTTACAGCGTGTTTCCGTATTTGTGTTTGCATTGCGAGGATTTGCCTGTGTTGTCAAACTGATGATGTTTTTTTTTATTTTATTTGTTGTTGTTTTTTTCTGTTTGCAAATGTTTTCTTTCTGTTTGCATGTGTTTTCTTAAGTTGCAGCGCGTTGAGCTCTCTCGGCCAGGGTTGGGGTCAATTCAGGAATGAACTCAACAATTCCAATTCAAATAAGGAAATGGAATTGGAATTGGAATTCAACAACAATTACAGGAAACACAGTTGGAATTGAATTGGAATTACAGGAAGTGGAATTCAATTCAGGGAAACTCCACTGAATTCCGTTTATTGCTGTTTCTGAGCATTTATTTGTGATTGCATTTAGAGACATAAATTTGAACTTTATTTATGATGCTTTACAAATACCAAGTAATGCATGAAATAGAGTTGATCAAATGCAAGTAAATAAAAATGAGAACTGTACATTATGAATTAATAATTGAATGACAGTGGTGATACGTTTGTGGATGTACTATACATTCAATATATGATTACCACATAATATATGTCTCAACTCAAATGACTCAAAAAATGAGTCATGTTCATTCATGTATTTCATTCACTTTTTGTTGCATCGAATTATCTAGGGCTGCAACAACGAATCGATAAAATCGATAAAAATCGATTACTAAAAGCGTTGGCAACGAATTTCATAATCGATTCGTTGTGTCGCGCGACGCAGAGACATTTGGTTGTTATTATATATATTTAAAAAAAAAAATTGAGCGCAGAGCGGAGTGGACACATTCGGTCTCTCTCCCGCACTGATGCCAGCAGAGTTCGGCACCTCATAAGCTGTGTTTCCATCCAAAAATGCGAATTTAACTTATGCGCAAAACTGGAACATTTGAGCATAAAGTACCGTTTCTACATTATATATATATGCTGCCCCGATTTATATCAAACATGTTTGATATTTAAGCTTACTTTGGCTAGCGTACTTTCACAGCAGCCAATGCTCGATCGCAAAACAGCTGCTGTACGGGTCGTTGGATAGTGGAGATGGAGAAAACTACTTCTATAGTTTTTGTAACACTGTCTGTCTGTATAATGTGTCGAAAACATACCACAACCGTAAGGAGGAAGAGGAGCTCTGCTGAGGTGAAATCGTCTCAGTTTTGAATAGGGCTGTGACGGTGGCACGTTGTTTTTTTATATATAGCCTACACTTCAGTCAGCGAACAAGCAGCCTAAAAACGCCAAAATAAATCAAAGAAATAATATATTTAATTAAGAAAGTAGCCTAAGAGTATTAAATAGGCTATTAAACAAACATTCCTTGTAAAAATGTCCTACAGCTCATCAATTTTTGGCCGACTGAATTTCCAGTCCGACTGTCTTTTTTTCTCTTTCTCTTCCTCATTACACAGCTGCTGTTTTTAATAGCAAAGTGATTACATTTATTTTCGTTCCTTTAGTTTATAAAGTTAATTTAGAGATATATTTGGAACACTTTTTGTTTGTTAAATTCAAGTTTTTGTTTTTTAAAGTTATACCTAGCAAACAGCGGCAGACAGATCAAAAGCCTGCTTAATTCATCGCGATTTAAATTAAAATCCATTGATATAAAAAACTTAAAACATATCACAATATTAGTTTAATCATTCAATCAAGATAATTCCAAAGTTTGTGCGGAGAGAAGCGCGCTTTGCAGCGCATGGAGACGCCAGTGCAATGTGGAATTTCTTTTTTGCTCATAAAGGTAAGAGTAATTTACCACCCGGGCCGGAACTGTAAAGGGTCTACCTTAGTTTGTGTGTACTAACAGTATCAACAAAATGTGCTCTTAAAGAAAACAAACAGAATACGCTTGATATCTTTGGTTTAAACAGGAGCGCTTCACAATAATTAACCGAAACCCAGGTAATTGCCTCACAAACACAATATCTATAGAAAGCTTTAAATTATTATTTTACTATAAAACGAAATAATTAAAATCGAAAACAAAACTCTTTCATTAGCTAATCCATAAAGATGCATTAGGCATTAATGAGCAGATGGCAGGATCGTCAATTTCATCTTTGCAACACTGAATCAGAAAATACTAGTTTATTAATAAGTAATTCGAATATTTTCTTAATTTTTGCCTTGACACATTCATGGTAATTACTTTTGCTGGGGCTTTGAGGCCAGTTTTGCGTGCATTTGAATGCGGAACTCTTCCAGCTGGTCGCTGCTGATGGCAGGACACTAAACACCGCCATGGCAGAATGAATGTAGCAGAAAGTTAGTCAAGTTATCCCGTTCCAGCGTGCAAAGTCACATGACTTTTTTAATGCGCACTGAGGAATTTAATTTGAGAGGCTTCTTGATGGGAAATGCAGCATGTACACCACAGCAAGCCGCTGTCTTGACGGATAGTAATTTTAGTTTATTTAGTCTATATATTTGGCAGATGTAAAGCATACATGTGTATGTTTTTTGTGTTAGTCCATTTTTATTTTATTATTATTATTATAACAGTTCAAGGAGCAACATGTTCGTGCACTTTCTAAAGATTTTAGTTCTGTTTTTGAATAAAGGGTTGTAAATCCCTTTTTTTTATCCGATTCATCGATTAATCGAAAAAATAATCGACAGATTGATCGATTATTAAAATAATCGTTAGTTGCAGCCCTAGAATTATCATCATTTCCTGAAATTTGGCATGTGAAATGATCACGCTTAACATACTAAACATACAGTACTTTGTATTTCTTTTATATGTTTGTTGTTTATGTGATTTACAATATTTAATGTAATATAAACTATTAAGCAAATCAAGTCAAATTATTTTATTTAGCAACTCAAGTGGAATTTAGTGGAATTTATTTGATTTCAATTCTGTTTCCTGGCATTCCATTTCAATTCCAATTCCATTTCCTGTCAGCTGCATGCAATTCCAATTCCATTCCAGGAAGTGAATTGGAATTTACCATTCATTCTCAATTCAATTCATGAAAGGCCCCAACCCTGCTCTCAGCCACTGTAAATATGCGCTAATTTGCATACATTTCTAGTACTGGATGAAGTCAGTTTCAAAATTCTTGTTTAATTTTTTTTGACATATTAGAGTCAAATGTTTTTACAAAGAGGATTTTGAGTCTCATTTTGTCGCTGCATAATTCAGAAAAAACTTTGAACTGAGAGAAAACAATGTTGTTGTTGTGTTTTTTTTTTTTTTTTTTACATTTTTTGGGGAATAAAAAGGTTCTATAAAACCAAACAAATTATATATGAACAAATCCCTCTGTAAAAATCTTCAGGATATAGACAGGAATAAAAATGTAAAGTTTGGTGTGTGTAAGTTCTACTGAAGTGGAGATTTATGGCTCAGTGTAGGAGAAAAAACTCCTGGCCTTTAGAAATATGTATTGTAATTGAAATCTATTGACACAAATAGATAAAGTGCTATAAAAGAAACACTTAACAGTGTCTTTTGGGTGTTTTCTTTCCACTAGTCTGAAAAAACACTATGAAACAGCCCAAAATCATGAAAAAACAAAATTTTTGCCTGGAGTGTCTCCCCTTAAGATTGATATTTTTGTGTGAGGAAGATCCTAATGCTTCAAGATCAATCTTCAACACTGATTTCTTCTAGGAGGAGCAGGGCAAAAATCTGATCTCTCTGCCGTACACCACCGCCACAGCCACAATGCGAACTGATGGGACCATTTGGCTCGAACCTGAGGTGCTTTTCTCTGGTCCACGACAAGGTATGACAGCTTTTTCGTGTTACACTCTTTTAAAAAAAAAGTGCTTTAAAAGGTTCCTCACAGCAATGCCTTTGAAGAACCATTTTTGGTTCCACAAAGAACCATTCAGTCAAAGGTTTTTTAAAGAACCATCTCTTTCTTACCTTTTTATAATCTGAAGAACCTTCTTTTGCCACAAAGAACTAGAAAGGTTCTTAAGATGTTAAAGGTTGTTTATAGAACCATTTAGACAAAAAAAGTTCTTCTATGGCATCATGAAGCACCTTTATTTTTAAGAGTATATGACACCTTTTTGTCATTGATCCCTTCAAGATGCAGCTCAAATAAAGCTGGACATAAAACTCACGGTGATGTTTTATCATATGTTTTAAATCTCAAAGCATTCGAGTTTCCTCAGATCAACTACAAAATGAACAACGGAAAGAATTACACATACGCCTATGGACTGGGCCTCAACCACTTCATCCCTGACAGGGTATGAATAATCACACTCTTCTGTTCAGTATTTTATGACAAGAATGGGTTTTTAAGGCTGTCTTTGATGGTTCATAGATTTGCAAACTCAATGTGAAGACCAAGGAGACCTGGGTTTGGCAGGAGCCGGACTCCTACCCTTCAGAACCGCTGTTTGTGCAGAACCCTGATGGAGTGGATGAGGATGATGGTGGGTGACATTAGCCGTAGATTAAGCTTGTATTTTGGGTAACACTTCATTTTGATGTTCCCCAACACAAATTCAACTGACTATAAGTAACTTTGTAAGTAAGTACATGTCACCTTATTCTACTAACACTGGTAACAAGTGGAGGTAAACGGGTTAAAATTCATGCAATTTGATGTCAAAATCAGAATAAAAATCATTTTTATAGAATACTAGTCAAAGACGACATTTGAAGCTTTTAAAGCATTTAAACCAAAGACTATTGAATAACCAAGACTTGTCACCTGTATAGTTTTGAATGGGGGAAAAATGAAACACCCATTATGGCCGCGAAGCCCCGTCTTCTTAGTGAAAGAGCCTTAACAACAAGTTCTTAACAATGCATATTACTAATCAAAAATTACATTTTGATATTTTTATAGTAGGAATTTTACAAAAAATCTTCATGGAACATGATCTTTACTTAATTTCCTAATGATTTTTGGCATAAAAGAAAAATCGATAATTTTGACCCATACAATGTATTTTTGGCTATTGCTACAAATATACCCCAGCGACTTAAGACTGGTTTTGTGGTCCAGGGTCACATATATATGGGGCAGTTCTTGTCGGATTTTTGGTGATTGAAAATATGAAATTTAATCGTAAGCTTGGTGGACAGTTTTGGAGAATTTGAAGTTTCCCCATTCAAAGAGATAGGAGCTGCACTTGCATGTCGAGAGGAACTTCAAAGATGTCCGTAGAGTGACGTGACTTGCCTTAAAGGGACTTTGGTTGACATTTAGTTGCAAATAGCTTGTAGTTATTAAAATGTCTAAAGTGGATCCAAATAAAGAGTAACAGTTTTGTGTAATGCTTCACTATTTAACAGGTGTCATAATGACGATTGTGGTGTCGCCTGGAGCCCAAAGACCTACGTTCTGCCTGATCTTGAATGCCAAGGATCTGTCTGAGGTTGCAAGAGCAGAAGTTGACATTATTTCTCCAGTCACCTTCCATGGAATGTATAAACCATAGAGCGGATGGAAATACTGAACATAGAGTCCTCCAACACTGACAAACTCTACTGTATACGCCATCACACTGTAAACTAATAATAATAAAACTATGGTATTGCACATTTGTTTTTGCAAATGCATAAAACTTAATTTGTCAACAAAATAGACTTGAATGCATGCAGTAGTTCATCCAAAAAAATGAAATTTTTCTTTGGAGACTCTGGTGATGAAATGTGCCTCAAGCGCACTGCATGCTAACTCTTTACTTTTACTTCATACTTTAAGGGGAGACGCTACAGGCAAAAACACTGTTTTTTTTTTTGTGTGTACTGGTCAAGTTTGAGATTTTGGGCTTTTTTGTTGAAAATACCCAAAAGACACTGTGATGTGTTTCTTTTATAGCACTTTATCTATTTGTGTCAATAGATTTCAATCCATTTTTCTCCTACGCTGAACCAAAAATCTCTACTTCAGTCGCACTTACACACACCTGTCTATATCCTGAAGGTTTTTACGGAGGGATTTGTGAATATATAACTGGCTTGATTTTATACAACATTTTCCCCCTTCTGTTAAAGCTATTTCTGAATAAAATGAGAAATCCCCTCAGTAAAAACATTCAACTCTAATATGTCAAAAAATTAAGAATTTTGAAACTGACTTCATCCAGTGTTTAGATTTTTGTACTAGAAATGTACGCAAATGAGCACATATTTCATTAAATAATGCCTTATTTGTATATTTAAACCTAAGATTTTAGAAAACTTGTAATACAAAAAATGTTTGCAAATTTCAATCAATCAACTGAATACGTAAGGTGATAACTATTAGTTAACTATTAATTTTAATTAGTTATCTATTAATTCTTTTTTGTTTTCCACTCACCTTCAGGTCATCCAAGATGTAGGCAATTTTTTTCCTCAGTAGAACAGTAAAGAAGATTTTAAGCTGTAATTGTGGTCCTTGGTGATTTATAAAATGCAAGTCAACACTTTGAGAGTCAAAATGAATCCCTGTGGTTCCTGATGATGTGTTGAGGTCTAATGAAGCAGAACGATTGGTCTGTGCAAGAAACTGAACATTATTTACAGCATTATTACCTGTAAACTAAATCCAACTATTTTACAACATATTTGTGACCCTGGACCACAAAACCAGTCTTAAGTCGCTGGGGTATATTAAGAAACTGAACATTATTTACAGCATTATTACCTGTAAACTAAATCCAACTATTTTACAACATATTTGTGACCCTGGACCACAAAACCAGTCTTAAGTCGCTGGGGTATATTTGTAGCAATAGCCAAAAATACATTGAATGGGTCAAAATTTTAGATTTTTCTTTTATGCCAAAAATCATTAGGAAATTAAGTAAAGATCATGTTTCATGAAGATTTTTTGTAAAATTCCTACTGTAAATATATCAAAATGTAATTTTTGATTAGTAATATGCATTGTTAAGAACCTAATTTGGACAACTTAAAAGGTGATTTTCTCAGTATTTTGATTTTTTTGCACCCTCAGATTCCTGATTTTCAAACAGATGTATCTCGGCCAAATATTGTCCTCTCCTAACAAATCACACATCAATAGAAGGCTTATTTATTGAGCTTTCATGTGATGTATACATCTCAGTTTTGTAAAATTTAACCTTATGACTGGTTTTGTGGTCCAGGGTCACATTTAGATTTGAGAAAAAAATAGTTAAAAATGCATATTTTCACATTTTATTAAGAGGTATTTTCATACATTTTGGTCTCTACATTCAACAAAAAAAATAGTACTTTGTTCCATATTCTTTGCATGCAATGACTGCTTGAACTCATGGACTTCAACCAGAGTTTTATACTCTGCCAGGCCTGTACTGATCTTTAGCTCTGGCTGGTTTTAAGTGTATTTATTCTCACCTGTGCTGTTGTCCTTTCATTATCACAAACCCAAACGCTTTTGCATCAGTTCTGATTTATTGCATGATTTAACTTAACTTAGATTTCAACAACATTCTTTTCTTTCCAAGTCCATGTACAGGCTGTGTAGACTATATGACTGGAGATCAAAATGAGACGTTTTTATTATTTGGATACTATTTGATAAGCACATTTGTAACAGAAAATTACATTATTATCATTATGACATGTAAACAGACTTTTGGTTTAACCACAATAACATTAAATAGATTTTTCTTTTAGTTTAGTGTTTTTAAACTAATTTAATTCACTAGCAAGCAATGTTTTTAACAGCGTTATCATATCAAAGTCCCTTTAAGGCAACTCATGTCACTCGGAGGCCATCTTTGAAACGCCTCTCCACGTGTGAGTGCAGCTCCTCTTTGAATGGGGAAACATCAAATTCTCAAAAAAAACTGCTCACCAAGCGATTAAATTTCATATTTTAAATCACCAATGAAATCTGACATAATTATGGTTCCTTGTGCTCCAATAGCGTTAAAAAACGCCAATGCGCATGCGCAGTATGGAGCGCACGTCTTTTAGCGCGCCGACTGTTTCTATAGCAACCCGGACTTCTAACGGCAGCTGCAGTGACGCGCTGACTTTACTAATCAATGATTGGCTCTTTCATTAAGAAGGAGGGGCTTCGCGGCCATAATGATCAAGGATAAACACCAAAAGGACAAGATGGATGAATTCAGTGTAATGTTTTGGTTTTGATCAATACGATAAACTTGCAGAGTTTCTACTTGACAGGTAAGCTATTCAGTTTGTGCAGTCTTTCTTTAATTGTTTCAAAAGTATTGTTACTGTACAGCTAAACCGAAGCCATGGTAAGGTCTCTGTTTATTACACTGTAAATGGCCTTATGGCCTGGACTTCGTTTGACAGAAAAGTTTCCTGACTTCTGCATTAAGCGTAACATTTGGTGAAACAGCTTGGAGGTAGTACTACTGTTATTGTAATTACAAAAATACAGTAAGTGAATTTTTCAATTCACTTACTTGAGCTTGAGCGCAATCCCAAATATACCAGTAAACTTTTCACATATTGTAACTACAACATTAGATCTAAGGCAAAATCCAAGACGAACAATAAATAAATAAAGCTTGGAAGTCTTGTTTTGTTCCACATCCGTCCATTTACTAAAATAATTATTTTGTTGATATGTTATTTATCTGTACACACACACATAAGATACATGCACTGCATTGTAGTCACATTTCCTTCAAATGCATTTACTGAAAATAATCTCAGCATTCACGTTGAATGGACATATCTCCAAAGTCCAGCAGAGGAAGTTTAAAACGTTACATATTTATTATGCTACACTTCAGCAGTTAGTATTTGGTTATAACTGGCATTTGAAAATAAATAAATCAAATAAAGGAAACGCTACATAACTAAACAGTTAGAAATGCAGCTACAAAAGTGAGTCACATGACACTTTGACATTTACAAACATTTACACAGACATTTAATGCTCTTTTTTTCTTCTTCTTCTTAGTTAGATGAAAATGCAACTGGGATTTAATGAGATTAAAGCACATGGGTTGTGAACATTAACAACTGTGTTGCTGCTTTTCGAAATCCCAGGGGTAAAAGCTTGTGGTGTTGGGATCGGAGCCGAATAACATCTCAGCAACGCTTTGTTGAACAGAATCAGATGAACCTGAGGATACCATTTTACTGAGCTCAGAACAGAAATAGTCAATTTCAGTAAGATCAGCATGTTTCACTGCTTTTCCAGCACAGTGTGTATCCTCTTCACCTTCTTGGCTTATGTCAGGTTCAAATAAGCCAAAATCTGATGTATTAAAATCAAAAACGTTGTTTTTCATTGGGTCGAGCACTTCAGGGTTTCCCCACACAGAGTGAAATACTTGAGAAGAATCACTAGCATTTGACACTATAGAGCCTGGTTTGGATTCTCCAGAAGCATCGGATACTCCTCGGATTGGTTCAATGAGTTTTTCTTCATTGCTATAAGCATAGCTCTCTTCATTAGATGGGCAAGAACCAAAGGGGTAACAATCTTCTTGTTCGGATCCACTGAGGTGATCACTTAGCACATCATAGGACGCAGATATCTGCTTCTCCTCCAGATTATTTATGTCTGTGTAAACTGGTTGAGGACTTAAGAGTTGGCAAGAAGTAATCATATAACCAGACTCACAGTTTTCCGTTTCCGAGTCAAATATCCCTGTATCGACTGATTCGGGACTAAATGGATCAGGGACGTGGATTTCAGAGTTGCTCTGCTTCCTGGTTTCCAAACCTGGGCATTGAAGATCAATGCTACATTTGGTTTTGTCAGCAGGTTCTGGACTAAAAGGGGTTGGAGTACCAACTTCATGATAACCAGAATCTAGTCTTGGAGCTTCATGACAGAACGAGTTAACAGTGTTCATTTCTTCTAATTCAGATACGCCTTTGACCGGCTCAGTAGGTACGGGACTAAATGGGTCAAAATACTGGAGTTCAAGTTTACTCATGGCTGAGCCTTCAGAGCAAGGTTTGGGTTGGGAACTGATAGACTCATTGGGATAAAACTGGTCGGTAGTTGATGTTTCTGTGTCAGTGAACAGACAAAAGAGGTCTTGAGTTGTAGAATTTGGTGGGTTGCTTTCTGCTTCCTGGATGGATGAATCAGGAACAGGTTGGGCTACACCTGGACTTGTCGTCCATTGGTCATCCCACTCTGAATCAAGCACACTTTGGCACGCATTTGAATCCTCAAATGTGAGACTTGGAATTTGCAAAACCACCTTTTCAGAATCAGGTACTAATATTTCATCATGTTTAGGAGAGTCAATGGTCTGATTCTCATTCTGGTCGTTGGTTATCTCGTTGTTGTGTTCTGTGTCTTCAGGCTTTCTGGAGCGTTCAAGTTCATCTTCATCATTGAATTCAGGGCTCAAAGAGGCGTCATTGGACTCATCTTTCTTTACATCATTTGGCTCAGGACAAACCGGACTTTGATTGTGTAGTTCAGGGCTACCGGGATCTAATCTCACAGTGAAGAAGAACATATCTCCATATTTATAGTCGTACACATCTAAATCAGAGGGCTGTGAAGGAGAAACGCAAGGAGAGCTGGAGGGATTGCTATTTTTATCATGCAACTGTTCACCTAGAGGACCAGGACTATTATCTGGAGGTGAACTCTCAGAATTTCCAAGTTCTTGGTTATTCGCAGCATTTAGTTCGGAAGTGATAATATGATGTTCAAAGGTCTGCTGGAAATCGCCTGGGTGGGGATCAGGGTCACATGGACTAAGAGGAAACCCAGTATAGGAGCCTGCAATGATGCTCTGTAGACCACACAATGAGTTAACTCTTAAACCAGATCCAGCCTGAACGTCAGCTCTGTCCTCCTCCTCTTCAGGGAATACATTGGAATCAGCGTCAATCGAATTAAACACTGTAGAGCTGTGACTAGAGTCAGATTCGTGGAAACACTCTTCATTGAATTGAGGGATGGCATCGTTTGATTGATCTGGTTGCACAGTATCACAATTTTGGTCTTGTGTGGTATTCGTCTCAGACTTATAATGGTCTTGTGTGGCGTTCATCTCAAACTCATATTGGTCTTGTGTGGTATTCGTCTCAGACTTATAATGGTCTTGCGTGGCGTTCATCTCAAACTCATATTGGTCTTGTGTGGCGTTCGTCTCAAACTCATAATCTACATCGCTGCCAGATTTAAGACTCCTACTTTCAGTGGACATGGACACACCACTATCACGCTTTCCAGTGGACTGTGTGCCATCAGCATCTGGCGGCATGTTGACGGAGGTGTTAAAGGTACCGTAGTCTTTAATAACGGATTGACGAGAGTAGTGTATAGTTTCTGGAAGACTATTTTCTGCAGGGGTGAGTTCATCCTCACAAAGCTCTTCTTCTGACATGACCAAGAGAGCGTCTGAGGCGAAAGGGTCTGTGCCTTTAAACGGGTCCCTGGATAATTGCTCTGAGAGAAAACGGCAACGTATTAGTGTCTTACAATGGATTGACTCACTCTTTTCCTCTGTATCTAATGCATTTATATGCATTTATCAGCAGCTAGGTTCTTTTCAAAACAGTGTAATAAATTTAAAAAAATTATTTTCGTCTCTGTTGCACCAGTTTTGGAAGTGTCTAAAATGACTGTAGTCATATGTACAAATCATTGGTGTTTGGTGATGGGTTTTTGGCTCAAGGTCTGCATTTAAAGTCACACCAGAGGTGTTCAACTGGGATTAGGACTTGGCTTTATGCAGACCAGTCAAGTTCTTCCACATTGACTGAATCAATCATTTTTCCATGAACCTTTCCTTATACACAGAGGCATTGTCATATTAGAATAGAAACGTTTTTTTTTTTTTTTCCCAAACTGTTGCTATAAAATTAGAAGCACACAATACCCTAGAATTTTTATTATATGCTTAAACGTTAAGATTTATACTCATGGAAATTATTAAAGTAGTCAAACCTGTTCATTAGTAGGGGTGTCTCAATACTTCTGGCAATATAAATTGAGGTCTTATGAAGCGAATCGATCAGTCTGTGCTAGAAACTGAACATTATTTACTTGTAATCCAGAGCTGCCTCAGACAAACAGTCCAGAGTGATGTCCGGCTCACAAACAAATCATTCTTTTGAACCGGTTCTTTCTAGTGAAACTCAATGTTTCAAGAATGTGTATACGGGTAAAATAAGTTAAGGTTTTAAACAGAAAGTTACCAACCTGTCACATCATCCTTTGGGAAATGGTCATCTCCAAATACATCACCTGGACATTATGAAAAAAAAAATGCTGTGAGTTATATGTAAATGTACAGTCAAACATAATCATGCCATATCAGTCACTCACCATCAGTGAAGGGGTTTGGATGGAAGAAGTCAAACTGTCTGTTTGTTGCCTGACAGGGTTGAATAATCTCAAAGTCCTCCTTGTCTATATCAGAAGAGTCAGACTGTTTGAAGAAAGAAAACATAAGCTAATAAGTGTCCAGTTCCAAAAATATATTCCTTAAAGGATAAGTTCACTTTCAGAACAAAAATGTACAGATAATGCATTCACCCCCTTGTCATCCAAGATGTCCATGTCTTTCTTTGTTCAGTTGTAAACAAATTATGTTTTTTGATTAAAACATTTCCGATTTCTCTCCATATAACGGACTTCTATGGTGCCCCAGAGTTTCAACTTCCAAAATGCAGTTTAAACGCAGCTTCAAAGAGCTCTAAACAATCCCAGCCGAGGAAGAAGGGTCTTGTCTAGTGAAACAATTGGTTATTTTCTAAACAAATTCACAGTTTATATACTTTTTAACCTCAAATGCTTGTCTTGTCTTGTCTCTGAGATGCGCATGCATAGTCTCTGTGATCTGGGCCAAAAGTTAGGGTATGTTGAAAAACTCCCATCTTGTTTTCTTCCCCAACTACAAAATCATCCTAGATCGCTGCAGAAGTTCCGACCCAGTGTTTACAAATTGAACATGCGAAGAAGATCAAACGCCCTTTACAAAAAAAAGGTAAAACAGCATTGTAGGACGATTTTGATGTTGAAGATGAAAACAAGATTAGGGAGATAAAACCCTTCTTCCTCAGCTGGGATTGTTTAGAGCCCTTTGAAGCTGTGTTTAAACTGCATTTTGGACGTACAAACTTGGGGGCACCATACATATCTATATATGGAGAGAAATCCTGAAATGTTTTCCTAAAAAAACATAATTTTTTTTTTGTACATTTTTGTTCTGGAAGTGAACTAATCCTTTAATGAGTTGTATAACTGATTTAATTTAAAAAGTATTCAAAGTTTGCTTTTAGTGTGTATTTGAAGCAGTGTTGCCAAGTTCACTGTTTTCCCGCAGAATTGGGCTACTTTAAAACTGTTGCTGCGGGTTGTTTTTCATGTCCGTGGGTTAAAGCGACCGCAATAAAGTGATATTTAGCCCCTGGAATGTCCATTTTACCAGGGGAACCTCACAAAAAATCTTGTATTTTACCCCCGGAATGCAATTTTCAGTAGGGGACCCCCTAGAAATGCTTTTGGGTAGCAGTTGGATGGGTTTTGTTGAGAAAACCAGGCAACCCTGGCAAGTTACTGCAGTTTTTGCACTTAAAGGGGTCATATGATGGGGTTTCTTGTTTTCCTTTGTCTTTGGAGTGTTACAAGCTGTTTGTGCATAGATACGATCTGTAAAGTTGCTAAGCTTAAAGTCTCAAACCCAAAGAGATATTTATTATAAAAGTTAAGACTCAGCCACACCTCCCTAAAACGGCTCGTTCAAACACGTCCCCATTTGTCCACATCACGAGGTGAGTAGATTAGCATAACACCGCCCATATGTATATGGAAAAAAAAGAAGGCGTAACTTTTACCGGCTCTAGTAGTGTTGCAGCCACCATGTTGTTGAGACGCAGTGTGTTTCATTGCGAAATCGAAAGTACTTTGTTCTGTTCTGAAACAGTTCAACACAAATATTCGAGTGGGTGCTGCGCATTTCGTGGAGGACTGTTTCCTGAACCTGGGAGAGCAGCTTGCAATGCCAGCTGAACACAAAGGGTTAAGGCTATAAAGTGGGGCAATTCCAATGTTGTAAGGACAGTCTGTGCTTCTGATTGACGGCCTGTAAGTACGTTTTAATATACTATTAATATACTATACTAATTTACTATTCAAACACCAGTTTTGAGCAGTGTAGAGTAGCACTTGTTGTTTCTCGTTCTACGATTGCAAATGCAGATATGGTGCAGACACGCAACGCATAATGACGCAGTATGAGTCATTATAATCAGTAGTTATGTCCCCACTGGATGCAACAAATGCCTTGTTTATAATGGGTTTTATTGTTTCTGTGCATCACAACATGGTAAGGGGTGTAACATTTCCATCACACGCTTGAGGTATTCGGCCAATCACAACGCACCGGATAGCTGGCCAATCAGAGAACACCTCGGTTTCCATCAACGATGAGTTTTGTAATAATCTAAGCGTTTCAGAAAGGCGGGGCAGAGAGAAGCAACATTAATGTACAGTATGTGAAAAATAATATGTTTTTTGAACCTCATTGCATTACAAACAATACACAAAATAATGATCTTTTTAGCAACATCATATGACCCCTTTAATCTTGTTTTTCCTTAATCTGAGTGTATGCAGACTGCAGTTTGATTAAACAAGCAATAAACTAAATTTCTAGGCATTTAGCACAACTGTATACAAATAAACACTCTGAAGAAGTTATTTAAATGGCTATAAGTAAAAAAAAAAAACAATGCAAAAAAACAGATACATTCTACAGGTACAGGTATCTGTGTCCTACCTGTGGAGTGGTTGATCTGAACATAACATCCTCCTCTTTGACCTCCGTCAGTGTGATCTCAGTGAAAGACGATGATCCACTGCTCTTCTGTAATCAGTAACACATCATGAGTTCAACAAACTAGTAACTAGTAGGAAATTACACACTCATATGAATGCTATTGGTCATACCAAGTTCTCCATTGAATACTGCATTTTATCAAGCTCCTCTACAGTGTTCTCCTGCTCAACATCATTCAGTTCCTCTCCTTCCGGTTTGGCATTGATCTTCTCACTGTAGACATGATCACTCTCGCTTTCTACAATATCCACGCTTCCTTCCGACTCCTGGTCCAAAACTGCACAAGGATCTTCTTCTGACATCTCAGCCATTGAACTTTCACTGGTTATGAGGCCAGCAACCAACTCAGCCAGCTTCTTTTTAACCTAGTCAAAAAGGGAAATAAAGAAAAAAACAACCATTACATTAAATTTACGGAGTGTAAATTGCAGATTGCACTTGGAGAGTCTCTCTTAGATTTCATCAAAAATATCTTAATTTGTGTTCTGAAGATGAACGAATGTCTTATATGCTTTGAAAGACATGAGTAATTAATGACATAATTTTCCTTTGTGGGAGGACTATCCCTTTAATTATTTTTACCTGTGTAAATATAGTGTGCATTTCTTTAGACTTGTCAATTTTTACGGTTGGAGACATTATTTTTTAGGATGAGAATGGATGTTATTTTCCAATATTCTTGGTCTGGGAGCGGACCAATATAGCTGTGAGTTTTACAGATATAAATGCCATATGGCAACAATTTGCTGTGAAAATGTGAGTTTAAACTTCCAATGGTCATACAGCTACAGTATTTTACAATAATTATGTTTATGATTGACATACAATAGCTTTTGTTTGTCAGCGAGGTCTAAAACAGTGGTTGTCAACCAGATGCTGGTGACCAGCCTGATATAAATGTTACTGTAAGATAATTATTATCTTTCTTACCTTTCTTACACACCACTGCACATAATTCAATCATTTATTAAACAAATATGATGATTATCACACGTGACTAAGAATGCTACACAACGTAACATTTAAATAATATGTTTTTATAATATTCTACAATAGAACCTAGTTGTTACTATCCAAATTTGGCATCAAGAACCGTGACCTTTTTTACCAGTATTAAAAATAAACTACTGAAATGTTGGTATTGTGACACTTTATGTACATTTTTGTAGCATTTCCATTGGTTCCAACTCCTAAAGACTGTGTTTTCCCTTTAAATCTACAGGGATGCAGTATAGCTTTTGATAAAAACAGGGATGTACTGTAGTACAGTTACATTATATATATATATATATATATATATATATATATATATATATATATATATATATATATATATATATATATATATACTAAATGAACTAAATGAAAAACTAAAACTAAATTCATTAAATCTATCATTTCAATCAGTAAATTAAATAATTATGGCAAGTTAGAATTTTTAATATGCCATCTGAAACAAATTACAACCTTAAATTTGTTACAGCGATTTTAATTGGACAATAAAATAAAAACAAACATTTGACAGTAGCCCTTAACTCAAACTTCATCTTGTCTTGGGAAGCTTACTTTATAAATGTAACAGATTACAGATTCAAAGTTACCCTATTTAAAATGTAATTACTTTATTGAAGTAATGTAACTGATTACATCTTATTATTTTTCCAAATTTCTAACAAATGTAACTAGTTACTCCCCAACAATTGAATAGCAGTCAATGGAATGTTTATATGGCAAGCCGTTTTAGCCTAAAATATACTAAGCGTTACTCATCGTAATTGCATTTTTAATAGTAACAATTCAATTAGAGAGCTCTATAATTCAATTTTTACTAGTAACAATGCCAATTAGAGAGCTCTCTAATTAAATTCTTACTAGTAACAATTATAATTAGAGAGCTCTACAAATTAATTTTTACTAGTCATGTCTCCATTGACTTCCATTCATTTTTAATTACAGAGCTCTACAATTGAATTCTTACTAGAAAGAATTACAATTAGAGAGCTCTCTAAATCAATTTTTACTAGTAATAATTCCAATTAAAGAGCTCTTTAATTCAGTTTTTACTAGAAACAATTCCGATTAGAGAGCTCTTTAATTTAATTATTACTAGTAAGAATGCAATTACCGAGCTCTACAATTCAGTTTTCACTAGTAAAAAACACATTAAAAATATGTTTAATTGCAGAGCTCTGTAATTGAATTAAAGAGCTCTCTAAATGGAATTGTTACTAGTAAAAACTGAATTAGACAGCTCTCTAATTGGAATTATTACTAGTAAAAATTGATTTAGAGAGCTCTGTAATTGGAATTGTTACTAGTAAAAATTCTGTTGTAAAGCTCTGCAATTAAAAATGAATGGAAGTCAATGGAGACATGACTAGAAAAAATTTTTTTTTAGAAAAAATTTGTAGAGCTCTCTAATTGGAATTGTTACTAGTAAAAATAGATTTAGAGAGCTCTCTAATTAGAATTGTTACTAGTAGGAATTGAATTAGAGCTCTCATAATTTAATTGTTACTTCTGACGAGCAACACTTAGTATATTTTAGGCTAAAACGGCTTGCCATATTATATGTAAAGCAGGATATATTACAAAATATTACAAAACATTTTGGGTGAACTGCTACCAAAAATATGCAAGGAGAAGAAGAAGAAGGTGACTGAACTGTGACCTGTATAATCTCCTCGAATAAGTCCTGCAGCGGAGTGATCCGTAGATGCAGGCTTTCTGCATGTGCTTTGGCGTAGGCCACTTCCCGCTGGAGCTGCAGGAGATCTTCAGCCGCGGCACACAGCTCTATATCATACTGCTGCACTGTCTGCTCCAGCTCCTGCTGCTCCTCCTGCAGAGACTGCAACTGTACAGGAACACAACGTCAGACACACACAGATGGCATCGCCCAAATACTGAGCTATATGCTGTTAGCACTCTGATGCACATAGTGAAATATGTATTTTATCAGCGGTGTATAAAGTACCTGAAAGCCATACTTAAAAGTAAAAGTACAGATATCTTACCGGAAAATTACTTTGGTAGAAGTTTAGAATATTACTTGAGTAAAAGTCTTAAAGTTTGCGATATTTATTGCACTTAAGTACAAAAAGTATTTTTTTAAATCTTAAATGTACCTAAGTATTGAAAGTAAATGCATTTTTTTTTTCGTAATTGCAAGTTTATATCTTCCATTTCTGAGAAAAACCGTCCGAATTAACAGTTTATATTGCAATTCTGACCTTATTTCTCTCAACTGCGAGTTTATATAATCAATTTCTGAGAAAAAAAGACAGAATTCTGAGTTTATATCTCACATTTCTGACTTTATTTCTTGCAGTTGCAAATTTATATCACCCAATTAGGAAAAAAAAAAAGTCCGAATTATCAGTTCATATTGCAATTCTGACTTTATTTTTCACAAATGTGAGTTTGTCACCCAATTCAGAGAAAAAAAAGACAGAATTGCGAGTTACAACCATGCATGTGAGGAAAAAATTCAGATTTGTGAGATACAAACTTGCATTTGTGAGGAAAATTATTTCTCACAACTGCGAGTTTATATCATCAATTTCTGAGAAAAAAAGTCAGAATTCTGAGTTTATATCTCACAGTTCTGACTTTATTTCTCACAATTGTGCGTTTATATCACCCAATATGGAGAAAAAAAGTCAGAATTGAGTTTTTACATCTCGCAATTCTGGGTGGGGGGGGGGGGGGTTTCCTGAAAATAAGTCAGAATTGCAAGTTACAAACTCCTTTGCGAGAAAAAATGTCAGAATTGTAAATTGTATCTCCCAATTCTGATGTTTTATCTCAGAAAAGTCAGAATTGCAAGATAAAATTTACAATTCTGACTTATTATGAGTTTATTAACTTTGTGTTTGCTCACAAATATTTTGTGACGGAAATAAAGAGGTGAAAGAAAGAAACAATAATTTCAATGCAAATGCAATTTTTTTTCAGGGAAAGGCAATATTTTTGTGAGCAAACACTTTCTAGATAGAACACAATACTTTTGTGAGATTTTTTTTTTTTTTCATACAGTTTTGCAAAATTAAGAAAAAAAACTTTTCTCAACATCTCGCAATTCTGACTGAGATCCTGACTTCTGACTATTTTGTAGTAAGTAACGAATATGCTTCAGGAAATGTATCAGAGTAAAAGTATACATTTTTATTAAGAAATGTGGAGTAAAAGTAAAAATAGGCTGAAAAATAAAAACTTAAATACAGATACTCCCCAAAATTCTTCCTTACTGTATAATTACTTTGTTACATTACACCACTGTATTTTAAACCTCAAATATTGTGTAATAAGTGCCAGATTGTTTTTGCATCCCAGTTTAAATACTAAAGTACAGTATATGACCATCACTGCAATGTTTATTTAGTTTTTCCTGTGTGCATGTACGTATGATGTTGAGAGTCCAATAGAAACTCTAAACCTAACAAGTGTTGATGAAACATACTTTTAAAAAAGCAATGCATTACAATATTGCATTACTCCCTAAAAAAGTAACTAATTGCATTACTTAATTACTTTTTATGGAAAGTAATGTTACATTTCTTTTGTGTTACCCCAACACTGAATCGAATCTACAAAAAAATATCAATACTGTGCTTAACTGTGTGCTTCTTCCCACTCTTAGCAGTTCGTTATCTAATACAGGATCCAAAGTGTAGACCATACTATCCTTTTGACCATCTTTGAACACAACTATTAGTTTCCTCTCTGAATTGCTGATTGAAAGAAATAATGGCAATCTGATCCTTAGACTGATCCTCTACTGTCTTAATATGGTTCTTGTTCTCCAGGGAAGCTTTAAACTCCTTTAGTTTTGCATCTACAGTAGATACAGCAATATTGTTAGTCTGTTCAAAAGCCAGTTTCTTCTATTCTTTACGGCTCCATCAATACTTTCTTCGGTTTCAAGTACCAGGCAACTGCAGCGCTCATCTACTTCTGACCTGAGAAGTAATTTAAATGCTGACTAATGGCATTCTGGGGAATATGTGTAGCTTCCACACAAACCACTGAAGACTCAAAGCTCTTTCAGCTGGCAATCTTCTTATAATGCATGCAGTTGTTTTATGATGCATGATGCAGACGACTGGTGACTAGATAATGTGTGGAAAATATGAAGGCAAAAAATGCCTGCGTAAGCACTTTTGTTCTATATTTATATCAAAGTATATAGTTTAGCAATGCTGCATGAGCAAAAGTGCTTTTTCCCAAATATCTGCACAATTGCAAATGTAAAATTGATTTTATATATGTTAATATTTTGATACATTTTAGACTCAATATTGTCTGTTTCAGCTCGATTTCACCAAAGAAAACAGTTCAATCAAAGTCACAGCAGAACTGTTGTGCATCTCTGAGCAACACAGCAGTTTAGATTACTAAATGAATCCATGGTTTTGAATGAATTGAGAGAGTCAATGATTCAGTGACTCAAAGCAAAATTCATAAGGACAGTCACCTGCTTTCTTTTTTAATATATCAGCTGTTTGAATGAATTGGTTGAATAAATGACTAAATGACTCACTCATCAAGTTTTGCTGCAACCTAGTGCCAGTTTCAGTGTCATATTTACATTAATGTCTATTTAAAACCAATTAATCTCATAGCATTATTCATGCATTGTAATGTCAGTGTAAATGCATTCATGCCACCTCTGAAACATTCTAAAAACAATGTTATGGTCACATTGCAGGATTACAATTTTATGTTTAATACATTTTATGTTGCACCAAAAGCTGTTTTCTAATGACTATCCAATGCTTTTCTCATTTTACACAATAATGACTTTTAATGATCTTTTGGCAGATTCTCAGCCCAAATTGATATGTGATTCATTTGTGAGTTGTGAGTTTGAATTGCACTCAGTTCCGAGAAAAAAAGTCAGAATTCTGAGTTTATATCTTGCAATTTTGACTATATTTCTTGCGAGTGCAAATTTATATCACCCAATTAGAAGACAAAACGTCAGAATTGAGTTTTTTTATCACGCAATTCTGGGGAAAAAAAACTGAATTTCCTGAAAAGAAGTCAGAATTGCAAGATACAGAATTGCGAGAAAAAAAAAGTCAGAATTGCGAGAAAAAAAAACAGAATTGTGAATTGTATCTCAGAAAAAGTCAGAATTGCGAGATAAAATTTACAATTCTGACTTATGAGTTTATAAAGTTTGTGTTTGCTCACAAAAATGTTGTGACGGAAATAAAGAGGTGAACGAAAGAAATAATAATTTCAATGCAAATGCAATTTTTTTTTTTCAGGGAAAGTTGCAAACACTTTCTAGATGGAACACAATACTTTAGTGAGATATTTTTTTGAAAATAAATTCATTTGTGAATTATCCGATTAATTAATTGGTACATCATGTAATAATTTAGATTAAAAAATGTCAAAACACAAAGAAGAAAAGCGCTTGAAGAAGATACAGCTCTTCAAATATGAACAAAGAAAAGGATGGAATACCATTGATTTAGTTTTTCTCCTACGGAGCATGAGACTGGCTATTGATCACTGTCTGTTGTGTCCAGTCAATGAATTAGACGCTAAAGTAATATCTAATTACCCGACTTGCTACTTATCCTCATCCTTATACTGCCACCCAATAGTCAATAACAACACTGCAACAAAGAAATATGGCTCACCAAAAAAAGTCACACAATATGCAGTCACATACTCTATGATGTATTTCAGTTAGTGTCAAATGAGTGATGCAGTGTAGAAAGGACTGATGCTGATTTATAGGATAAAGAACTTTTGTGGTTCCAACAGTAACTGGGTCTAAATAGTTTGAGCTTGGTTTCTCCCAAGGCTTTTTTTCTCCATTTCTGTCACCATTTGAATTTGGTTCCTTGCCATTGTTGCCTTTGGCTTGCTTAGTACATTTTTGGCATCATTGTCAGCTTGACTGCACAGACAGTATTTAAAGAGAACTGAACTTGAAGAATCAATGAAGAAATGACTTTAACTGAAAATTTGACTCTAGAATTGAATTTTGTTTGCATTATTGACACAAGCTGTATTCTACAAAGTGCTATAGAAATAAAGATACAAAACTGTGCTAAATGCACTGTGCTATAATGTTGTTTGTAAGCAATTAGAGGCCCACCACATTTGGAAAAGTGTATCAGCTGTATAATCAATTATTGGTCAGTCTCTAATCGTCTAAATTCATTAAACTTGGAATCTCTGTAATAGAGGACACATTAACATAAAAGGCACAGACTGAGTGGCTCTTTCAAGTAATTTCTTGGCATTTCAAGCGTAGGCTGCTGCAGTGCTCTTTTGGCTGGTCGTCTGCCGATGATTCAGAACGCAGCAGCACGCCTTGTTTTCAATCAACCAAAGAGAGCTGGCAACCATTCGCATCGAATTCAAAGCTTTGTCACTGAAGATGGTAATGTTCCATCTTTTAATGAACCTAAACCTGCAATAGCAGCATTTGACCTGTTGTAGGTCTCTTAAGCATTTGCTTACCGCTTCCTTCTCCTGTTTCTGGAGGTCATAGATCATCTTCAGTTCTTCCTTTAGCTGCGTCTTCTTCTCTTCCAGCATCTCCACGGTCTCCTGTGTGTTACGACACAAAGCCTTGACCGTCTGAAGAGTCTCCTGTTCCATGTGGACCTCATCTTGCAGACCCTGAGGATATATTCATAAGCATATGTTAACCTGATGTCCTCGCAACTGCTTCTAAAACTTGGATGCACACAGAGTCTCGTGCAAAGTGAGCTGATTTTTTTCTCTCTCATCAGACCTGGCTGAAAAGTCATTCATAAATTGGCGAATGCACAAATGCACAAAGAGATTTTGCTGCTTAATATTTTTGGAAACCTGTGATATTTTTTTCAGGATTCTTTGATAAAACAATGGTAAAAAAAGAACAGCATTTATTAAAAATATAAAAATCTGTTGGTACAATATGCACAACCGTTCAAAAATGTGGGGTCAGTGCATTTTTTTGCTTTCTTTTTTTTGAAAGAAATTAATATATTTATTTAGAAAGGATGTGGCGAATTGATAAAAAGTGATGTTAAAGACTTATATCGTTAGAGAAAATTTCTATTTTGAAAAAATGATGTTCTTTCTGACCTTTTGTTCATCAAAGAATCATAAAAAAGTATCACAGGTTCCAAAAAATGTTAATGAATCAGCATATTAGAATGATTTCTAGAGGATCATGTGACACTGAAGATTGGAGTAATGATGCTGAAAATTCAGCTTTGAATCACAGGAATAAAATATATTTTCAAAGTATATTCAAATACAAAAATGTTCATTTAAAATGTTGTAATATTTCACAATATTACTATTTTTTTCTGTATTTTTGATCAAACAAAAAGGCAGCCTTGATGAGCATAAGATAATTGATCCCAAACTTTTGAATGGCAGTGTAAATTTTTATTTTAATAATAATATGCATTATTAGTATATTTTCAAAATTAGTTAAGAACCACATTCCAAGTTAAAACTGTTCTAAATTCTATATACATTAGTGGATTTTCTCATTTTGGAGGAGTGACATGCATAGTATAAAAACATTTTAAGGCACAGGGCTTTCGACAGTGACAGGGAGAAAAATGGGCTTTTACTGCCAACAATCAAACAAAACAAACCAAACCACACCATTAGGGAGTGATGGGTGCTTTTGAAGCACTTTGGGGAACTTTTGAAACCATTGCAAATTCAGTTATGTTTCACATTTAAAAGAGTGGTTTTCATTTCTGTCAGTTTTACTCTTTACCTCAGTGATGGAAGCATTGGATTATTTACCATCTCTCTCTCTCTCTCTCTCACTTGATCTTGTTTATTAAAATAAAATTAAGTAATTTTTAAAGTTAAAATGTTATTTTTCAATTGTCAAAATCCCCATACATAATCAAAGTCACAATCTTCAATCATTCCAGATGAGAAAATCCTTAATATACAGCCAAAGAAACATGAATAATTAGTCCACATCCTCGAGTCTTTGCTTCATTTACCTCGTGAATGAATGACCTGTTCATGAACGAGCCATCATTAGTTCACACAAAAGCAGACGGGGCGTCACGATCCTGTCACTAATGACTAGAAATAAACAGCAGAGGCTCCCGCGGGATTCTCATCATTTGTATGCAGAAGAAAATCATTTTAATCATAGGCCGCGGGTCACAGGAGCTGTTTGTTTACATTTAGCCGTCCTGATTAACTGTGTCAAACTGTAAACTGTGCACAGTTAAGTATAGATTGCAGCAGACGTGACGCCAAAACCTGGAAGACTAATTCACCAGTCCCTTAATTGATTGGCTTCTGTAATTAGGTTTTCAGTTTATGAGTAAAACAAGGTCTGTGCTAAATCGAAACTGACTATACCTGGGCATTTTGCTCTACAACAGAAATTGCACAGTCTTGTACCTTTTGTCTTTTTGTCTGATTTTCATTCACTTTTTGGCTTCAACTCAAAGTGATTCTCCTCGTAGCTGGCTGGGCTGGTTTATAGCTTCTAACACTTTTACAAAGACTTTTTAAAAATCCCTATTGGAAATATGAATTGGGAACTTCCAGAAACCAGCTCTGACTGAAAAAAATCACTAAAATTATCACATTTTTTAGACTTATTGTTAATGGTTTTCAGTATTGTTTTGGGTAATTAAATCAACAGTTCTTCAGTAACTGTAAGGTTATGGTATTTGTGGCAAAAATCAGCCTTGTTGTTGGGAATTAAGGTCCTGTTTGAACTCAGTAGCTTGTTGGACTAATTGACAAGACGATAAAAGCTGGCTGACAACAAGCTTCTTTTAAAATGGCCAAAAGACCTTTGTCAGTGTACCAGCATATTTAATTTTTGACAGGAATGAAACCGAGGAAGTGAAGGTTAGAAATACAGTGCATTCAATGGACTAATATCATGTTCAGTTGATGAAATATCTTTATGAAAGACTTTCAGTTAAGAAAAACTCCAAAAATGTTATTACATTTTTAAAGTTTGATTTTTGAAAAGTACACATTATCTTTTATTCAGTGCATGTCATTGTACAGACTTTAAGTCTATGCCTCACAACCTTGTTTTCATCCGTGGTAAATTCAGTACAGTGTCTATCCTGATTGAGGTCTATGCCATTTTGAGATAATGGGTGTACGCTTAGAGATGATCATCATATTTATAATGAAACCATACTTTTGTTTTGTATAGTGTTAGTTAAATTAAGGCATCTCTGTTTCAGGCAATGTAAAAACATTTCAGAATCTTTGTTTAATATTTTTTTGCATCTCTGAAATGTGTTTATATTTTAAGTACAGTTGTGGTAATAAAACATTTAATTGAACATCTGTATATTTTGAGTAAATGTTACATAAACTATTTATTATCAAATTTTATTTGGCAACCTTTGCATAAATTTATATTTTAAACAAATATTAAGTGCCATCTTTCTCAAGACATATTATTTTAGGTAAATTATTTTAATCATAGCAAATAGATTTTATATATATATAGCTCATATGTGACCCTGGACCACAAAATCAGTCTTAAGTAGCATGGCTATATGTGTGGCTATAGCAATAGCTCAAAATGCATTGTATAGGTCAAAATGATTGATTTTTCTTTTATGCCAAAAATCATAAGCATATTAAGTAAAGATCATGTTCCATGAAGACATAAATATATCAAAACTTAATTTTTAAAGAGTAATATGCATTGCTAAGAACTTAATTTGCACAACCTTAAAGGCAATTTTCTCAATATGTTGATTTTTTGCACCCTCAGATTGCCAAATAGTTCAGACAAATATTGTCCTGCCCTAATATACCATACATCAATGGAAAGCTTATTTATTCCGCTTTCAGATGATGTAAAAAAAAATGTTTTGTGGTCTAGAGTCAAATATATAAATAAATAATTTATACAAATCATTGTTATTGAAGGAGTACAATAGTCCTTTTCTAGGTGTCTTTAGCCCCTTTTGTTCTGTGCAATCACTTATACATAGACTATTATTTCTTTGATATCACACATGTTGCTGTTGTGAAAACCTTATCACATAAATAAAAGTATAGAAGCATTATGAAGGACATATCACACCAAACACGATGCAATAAAATAAAACAACCTGAGACAAATGGCCCATTCACTCTAAGAATGACAGCAATATGGGTTGGACTGAGAGAACACGACGTTCTGGCTTGACTGCAATACATACTATCGGTGCGGCTATGTTTGTCAGTCTCTCTTTATAGAAACACGCGTAGAAAATAACACAGTACCTTGATTTCATTATCATGTGGAGTGTTGACCTGAGCCTCAAGCTCCGTGTCCCTGAAACAATATAAAACGCAAAGAAGATAAATCACATCAAAATATCACATAATGCATGATTCTCTCATTTACGCGCACGCAAACAGAAGATTACTGCAGGTGAAATGTGTACAGTTTAATTCTGCAACCCATGTGTCAAATGATGTCAGGATGATGAATCACACCTCTACAGTAGCCTACATGCAAACACCATGCCATTATTTCCGTGCATGAATAACCTCGACGTGAAAGGTGATGATTTTTGAAGGAATGTCGGTGAAATCGCATTTCAAAGGCTAAGTCTGCATGCAGCCACTTAGATGCATAAAGATAACGCTGCGCGCATTCGCGTACCTTGTAGCGGCTGCAGCGCGCGCTCGTGCCGGCCGCAGGCAGTCTAGAATAAAGCGCAGCATATTCATGCGTGACACATCATCCGCAGCACACACGTCACACGAGCGGGTTAACACTCGCTGTTCAAAATTATCTTTCCACTTTCCATGAAACGCATGCTGTCAAATAAAGATGCGCGAATGAGGCGTTCTCCTTCAATCGCTCTCCGATCTCCTTCGGCTGCGGCGGCGATCACGTGATCACGGACACTGCGCGACACGAGACCAAACCAGAACCGGCCCCACGGTACGTGAGGAAGAAACCAGCTCAACACACCGCCAGTGGTCTGCCCCTGTACAGTCAGTAACAGCATACTGTAGGAAACGTGGAAAGATGCAAACTTTATTCCCAAATGCCCAAAAATACATTTAGTGTCAGTTTAAAACCAAGTTAATGAGACACAGCCGGACTAATGAGAACTGGAGGGGGTTTACTGGACAGTATAACATTTCTTCAGGACAGTTTATTTTATTTTTGACCACTGGAAGTCACTCTTGCATATGTGAGAGAACTGAGATGTGTTTTTCATTGATCTCTTCATTCTTGGTGTTATGTCTCAGGGACTTTACAGTTTTTTACGACTGCTTACACACTAAAATTAAAAATAACACACAGTTAGTGAAACCTGACACCCAAGGAGCAAAACCTCAGCCCAAATCTACACAACTATAAGCACATTCTCAGCCTCACACTTTTTGCAAAATACTACACACATTGTTTTGCAAGACACTAAACACACTTCTCTACATTAGACACAGAAATATACAGAAATGTCACTTCTTTGCCATTTTAAGGCACTGCTTTCCAAAATACTACACATGAACCAATTGATCAAACATGGCCATCAGGTGTGCAGACCCTTAGGTGCTTAATTGTAAACTCAACAATCAAGGTGTAAGCACTATAAAAGGCAGTAAGTTGCAGTAAGAGGAATAAGGAGAAAGATCTTTTACCACAAAGATATTTTGAATGTCCCCGGCCAATGCTGTGGGAACATTACTATATATGCTGCAATCATTCAGAATGGGCTCATTACACTGGCATGCCAAAATAGGTCCTTACAATACAGAACACATACTCACATTTTTAGACAGACTAATTATTGGACAGACTAGGTACTGGACTAATGCAACCAGAAACTTGTTCCATCATTACAGTACCTCCCACAACACTCTCCCTTCCTTTCCTTTTTCCCTTACGCATGGCAGTGGAAGGTTTAGGATCTCCAACCCTATGTTATGCCCCTCATTCAAGCTATGGAGGAGGCCTGTGTGACCTACTAGAAGACGAGTCTGGGCAAGGACGGAATCGCCATTCGAGAAAATTCTTCCCTTGCCATCTTGCGAGGGAGGACATTGGCTGTCCCTGTTGAAAAAAAAAAAAAAACAGCTAAAACCAGCCTAGGCTGGTTGGATGGTTTTAGCTGGTCAACCAGCCTGGTTTTAGCTGTTTTGTTTTTTTTTTCAGCAGGGGTAATGTGGACAAAGTGCCTATATTCAGCTACATGAAGAGATGATGATGCTAAGGTGTTTTTTTTCTCCACAAAAGTATATGTACTATATTGTATTTAGAATATGTTCTGATTTTCAGTGCAAAATGCAGCATAATTGCAATGATGTACTGAAGGATTTTACAACGTGGTAAAAAATAAATACTTTCATCAAGGTGCAATACTTGTCTTGTGTGTTGTGTTTGAACAATATATTCATATTCTTTAACAATATCTCAAAAAAGAGAAAAAAATCAAACCCAGTCTGTATCATTAGAAAGGTAGAAATGTTACAAGTGTTTAAGATTGAGCACAGCAGTGTGTAAGTGGTTCAAACAGAATCCGACTATATGAACCATGTGTGTGCCATTTGGTACCAAAACAGGCTTTTGGTAAATCATTGTACAGTTTTGAATTAAGTGTTTCATTTTGCAAAAGATCTGAGATGTTCTGCTACTTGTGTGTGTAAATGTGTGAATTGTGTGTAGGGTTTTGACAAAATGAGCCTTGTTTTTAAAATTGTGCCTAAGCAATCGTAAAAAACTGTAATATGTGGCTTTGGACCACAAAACCAGTCATAAGGGTCAATTTTTTTAAAATGGAGATTTATGCATCACCTGAAAGCTGAATAAACAAGCTTTCTATTAATGTGTGGTTTGTTAAAATAAGACAAAACGCCTATTTGGCTGAGATGCAAGCATATTTGCAATCTGATGGTGCACAAAATCCAAATATTGAGAAACCGCCTTTAAAGTTGTCCAAATTAAGCATATTACTAATCAAAAAATTAAGTTTGGATATATTTATAGTTGGAAATTTATAAAATAGCTTTATGGAACATGATCTTTCCTTGATATCCCAATGATTTTTTGGCATATAATAAAAATTGGTAATTTTGACCCATTGTTGGCTATTGGTACAAATATATCAGTGCTACTTAAGACTGGTTTTGTGGTCCAGGGTCACATAGTATAAGTTCAAAAGGGTTTACAGGTTGTGTGTGTGTGGTATTCCCTACATTATGGGGACCAAATATCCACATGAGGATAGTAATCAGCAAATTTTCAGACACTTTTTTTGGTCCCCAAGCTTATAAATGTTGTTTTGACCAAACCAGAACCTGCCCACGGTACGTGAAGACGTACGGTACGTTGAGAAACCAGCTCAACACACCGCCGGTGGTCTGCCCCTGTACAGTCAGTAACAGCATACTGTAGGGAACGTGGAAGCATGCAAACTTTATTCCCAAATGCCCAAAAATACATTTAGTGTCAGTGCAATACCAAGTTAATGAGACACAGCCAGACTAATGAGAACTGGAGGGGGTTTACTGTACAGTAATATTTCTTCAGGACAGTTTATTTTATTTTTGACCACTGGAAGTCACTCTTGCATATGTTTTATAGGACTGAAATGGAAACACTTTAATATGTGACTCTGGACCACAATTTTTTGAAATTGAGATTTGCATCACCTGAAAGCTGAATAAAGAAGCTTTCTATTAATGTGTGGTTTGTTAAAATAGGAGAGTAGGCATGTTTGGCTGAAATGCAACTATTTCTGCAATCTGAGGGTGCACAAAATCCAAATATTGAGAAAATTGCCTCCAAATAAAGTTCTTAGCAATGCATATTACTAATAAAAAAAAAATAAGTTTTGATATATTTATGGTTGGAAATCTACAAAATAGCTTTATGGAACATGATCTTTACTTAATATCCTAATGATTTTTGCCGTAAAATAAAAAATGAAAATTCTGACCCATACAATGTATTGTTGGCTATTGCTACTAAGATACCTGTGCTACTTAAGACTAGTTTTGTGGTCCAGGGTCACATATAATATAAGCTCAAAAGGGTGTACAGGTTGTGTGTGTGTGTGTGTGTGTGTGTGTGTGTGTGTGTGTGTGTGTGTGTGTGTGTGTGTGTGTGTGTGTGTGTGTGTGTGTGTGTGTGTGTGTGTGTGTGTGTGTGTGTGTGTGTGTGTGTGTGTGTGTGTGTGTGTGTGTGTGTGTGTGTGTGTGTGTGTGTGTGTGTGTCCTGGTATTCCCTACAACCAAATATCTACACAAGGATAGTAATCTATATGTTTTGACCTTGTGTTGACATTTTTATGGTCGCCAAGCTTATAAATAATACAGAAAGTTTTTTGAGAATGTAAAAATGCAGTAAGTTTTGTGTGAAGAGTAGGGTTAGGGATAGAAAATACAGGTTATAAAGTATAAAACAGTTTTGCCTATGGAATATCCGTCCCATCAGGCCCTCGTTAAAAAGTAATATATTTAAAACACATTTATGTCATACTAAGAATCGAGTCCCCATGCCTAGACAATTAAGATCCAGCCCCGGATGCCAGATCCTCTCAGAAAATATCAGATTTGTCTGGTAACTCTGTACATGGTAACTGGTAACTAATCTAATAGTCAAACCCTGTTAACAGGAGGTCTTCTCTGGTACCCTAAACACTATTAAACACTAATAACAGTATTCTATCAGCCAAAAATTTGACTCAGGGAAAAGCCAGTGAAAGTGAAAGGAGCAGAGTTTATTAAATAGTCTTAGTTGCATATGTTTCAGTGCTCAGACTTTGTCTGAAGAACACAGATCCAACAAGTAGTGTTATAGCAAACTGATTCACAACAACATCCCATAAACCTTGAGTTTCTATAAACATTCCCTTGTATCTCTTATACATAAAGACAAACAGCCCTTGAAACCACACAGCCATAAGACTAAACAACGTGGAATATATATATAACTACAATAATATAACATAAATGACTAATTAATGATTCAATGAAATGCAAATTTAAATGGCTATATATGATTATTATAAATGAATAGTTTATTGAATAATTAAATGATAAATGATTATAAAAGAAGAAATGAATGAAGAATACAAGTGCAACACAACACAAATGGTTGCTCTCTTAAAGAAAAACACACAGTTTGTATTTGAGGATCCTCAGTTCTTTTATATCTGATCAGATCTTCATATCTATCTAACTGTAACTGAAATAAGAGAACAGTTGAATGAACAGTTAATAAAAACCGTCCCGACTACTCTGGTATACTTTGCATTGACAGCTGCTGGACTTGAACAGTTTTGACTGTGCAAAGTTCTGCATTATGTTCTAAAATGTGTACTTCATGAAATACATGCTGTAGTTTTGTCTGTAGATAAAGCGCAAGACAAAGGCAAACTCATTATTGTTTTCTAATTGTTAAGGTATTTTTTATATATTTTTTGGATGTCCGATTAAATGCCAGCTACTGTAAGTAACATTGCTTTCGGATCACATTATTGTGCTTTTTTTGCACAAATATTTGCTTACTTTTACTGTGGACATTGAAAATGTTAAAGTCCAAGGGTTAAATTTTCCAAGGGTTAAAGTCATCGGGCTAATTCCATAATTGCAACTTTGAAAAGATTTCTGAACATTTTAAGCTTGTTTTCTGACTCCCTTTAAGGCATTTGCCCTGTTTTGATTCATATTCATGTGAAACTGATTTATCTTTATTTTATTTTATTTTGTCATCACAATTTTTTTTAAGAGATAAAAGAGATAAAAATTGTCCTTATCAACCTTGATTGGCATGGCAATAAAATTCTATCACATTATTTTGGCAGTTACAATTTTAGACTGGATTTTGCTGAAGTGGATGGGTTTTAGTGAGCTTTTGGGATGAAAAATCGTCAACCCGATCTGGCAACACTGTTCCAGTGTATGACGTAATAATAATAGTGGGACCTTCTGGTTAAATTATGGCGGTGTATACACCACAGCTAAAATCGGTTGCCAATTCAGATAAAAACAAACCCATAATAAACTGAAATCCAAACGCATTATCTTTCAAATAAGCTCCATATTAAAATAATGTGATGTGCACCTGACAATTTTAACAACTCTATAAACTGGATCACTTAATGAGCTGAGGCCGTTATTCAATGACACTTATTAAGCATCGCTTATAATAAGTGGAAATGGCAACCCTTCACTGCTTTCTGCAAAGCAGCTGTCCAAACATAAACCACCCTTGACGGAACCACAGTGTTTCGTTTATTTACCTTCAATCGCTGTAGTTTCAACAGTAAGTTCGGTTCCGTACACACAACAAAAACAAAATTATAATTCAGAAAATTCACTCCCATAGTGACCTTTGCCTCTGATGATATTTACTCTTTGTCTAGTTGAATAGCTTATCTTTTATTAGCTATACAGTGATTTTTAGTAGCATTGTTGGTGTGGGTAATTTTTCAATATTAAAATGCTTTTTTTTATATCTAGGCCTACCTATTATCTTACTACTAGACTGTCAATCATCAGAGAAATTAAATCCTGCATTGTCTGTGGTCATACTTCATCCGAACCTGTGAAAATGTGTCTGTGAGAAAGTAGGTGTTATCTCTATATTTTGTTTCAGTGTTCCCTGAGTTGACTTGTTTTCAACCTTGAGGGAATGTTTGTGTGTGAGAGAGAGACAGAGAGGCTTTGGAGGAGGAGGAGATGTCTTCTGTTAGGTGTACAGCTGGCATATATTTGTGAAAGATGTTTTCTCTGTTTTGGAGAATGAGCATTGTTAAATTATATCATATTGCACCATTATAGGTTAAGGGTGTATAGTTTTATCAATTGTTTATTAGTCATGCAACAATACATATTACTGTTGTAGTTGTCATTGATGAATCTAGTGCTCTTATGAATGTAGTTAGCATGAATGAAAATTAACCTACAATACTCAATGAAATAGCGTAGACTTCTAGATGTCGGTAACCTACTTGTTCTACAGATCTCTGCACTGGTATAAGCTACTGTGTTGATAGCACTGATGACGTTTCTGACAGATAATATCATGATGTTTTTGCCTTCGTCTTACCGAATCCTGTCAGTGGGCTCTTTTGATTACTGTCAGATTAAGAAAAACAAATGAACATTAAACCAAAATTAGTTCAAATCTTTTATATATGTGACCTTGGACCACAAAACCAGTCTTAAGTCGCTGGGGTATATTTGTAGCAATAACCAAAAATACATTGTATGGGTCAAAATTATAGATTTTTCTTTTATGCCAAAAATTATTAGGAAATTAAGTAATTATTAGGAAATTTTTTGTAAAATTCCTACTGTAAACCTATCCAAATGTAATTTTTGATTAGTAATATGCATTGTTAAGAACTTAATTTGGACAACTTTAAAGGTGATTTTCTCAGTATTTTGATGTTTTTGCACCCTCAGATTCCAGATTTTCAAATAGATGTATCTCGGCCAAATATTGTCCTATCCTAACAAACCAAACATCAATAGAAAGCTTATTTATTGAGTATTCATATGAGATGTATACATCTCAGTTTTGTAAAATTTTACCTTATGACTGGTTTTGTGGTCCAGGGTCACATATAAGATAAAGATACAGAATTCTGTATCTTTATCTTAGATTCTGATATGATGTGTCCTGCATCCACTAGTAAAAAATATAAAAAATTATATCTGGTGTCTGAATAATTTTTTGGTTTGACTGTGTTGAAGCTGTCCAATAGCAAATTGCGACATTCTGTACTTTTACCTCTTATTAAGATTATTTTAATCCTAAAAATGTGTTAACTTCACAGCAAACAGCTAATTTTTTTTTTCACTCATTCTCACTTCTTTCAAGAAAATTAATAGGGATGCACCGAATGTTCGGCAACTGAAAGTTTTCGGCCAAAAATAGCAAATAAAGCTCTTTTGGTGTTCGGCGAATAAGCAAAAAGGCTGAATAAATGACATGATGTGATCGAATAGAGGTGTGCACTAATGCAGCAAACATGTGAGCAATGTGGAAGCCTTTAAAGAAAGAGAAAGACGCAAAAATCATTACAAGCACCGACAGCGAGAGACTGTTTAGTATCGCATCACATGTCTTCCATGAGAAGAGAAAGGGCTGGTTGTTGCTGGTTACTGTATGATGACTGAAATCACCAAATGGCCTTAAATCATTAGTAAATAAACTACAGAACGTTATGTTGTCTAATACACACACAAATTGTGTTTATTCTGACTGCGCTGCACCAGCTCCTTAGCCAAGGTTCAAAATCCAAAGTAGTACTGAGGTCTTCTTGCGGGTTTGCGCCAAAATAAAAGTCAACATTCATAAATGTTAGTATTTCAATTTTACTGTTGTTCTGTAAAATAAAATTAAAAAGTAAAAAAATAATAATAACAATCATTACAACAGCTCTATTAATACATTTATTATAACATTCTCCTTTGCTCAGCAAGGCTGCATTTATTTGTGCATTAAAAACACATGCCTGATTCAAGAAGGGGGTCTTAAAAATGGCCAACGAATATTATTTTACTAACTTATTAATTTTAAGTTAAATCATGCCTTGTTGGTAGGCGATAATGTCTACTAGAATGTTAAAAATGTTCAGTGTTAAATTAATATTTTTAAATTGTTGTTTTGTAATCGATTTTTTTTTCTTTGAAAAGCAAGACAAAATTGTAAAAAGCAAGCATTGGCTGTTTAATTTATGCAATGGTGAAAAAAAACTGGCAAAATACATGGGGGAAAAACCTGAAAAACTGTATTCGGTAATCAACCTTCAGCTTTCGGCCCGTTTTGTAATTTTGTTCAGCTTTGGCTTCAGCCGAGAATTTTCATTTCAGTGCATCCCTAAAATATTCAAATCCCTGGATCCTTCAATCCCCTTGTTTTCAATGTGAACGTCAAGGTTCACACAGCTCTTATCTGAGGCCTGTGGTAACTTTCCATTGTTATGGATACTTTGTTTGACAAGAGGGGGGCAGCAAATAAATTTGTCCTGGGAAAGACGGGCACAGACGGTGTTTGAGAGCTGAACTTGAATGAGCAAATCAACGAGCTCAAAATGGAGCCACAGAAACGATCATGGCATCTCATGAAGCATCCTGCACTCTGTGCTCTGAGGGCTACGGCATGCGTTCTGATGGTTCTGTCATTATGGATCTTTTTACCACTGATTGGAAGTGATCCTGAGCCTGTGATGAGTGATATTGCATCAGTCAAGCATACTTTGAGACCGAGACGAGTACGAGAAGCAGCAAGCTGGATGGACCATCCCAACCCTCCTCACACATACGCTACGAACATGTGGTGGAGACTCACCAACTTTACAGTAAAGGAGAATGGATTCGAGAACTGTTATGTGTGCGCACAACTCCCACTCAGCACCGCTGGAGTGGACTGGTGGCCGCATCAAGATCGCAACACGTCAACCATCCTGGCTGTGGTGGCTGTGGCAGCAGCTGCTTTTAATGACAGCTCCTCTCTGTGGTACGACCAAGACGAGGAATGGAGGGAGATCAAAGTGACAAAACGACTGTTTGGCCAGGTAGCAACGGTTCGGGACATACCAACCGATCTTACATGCTATAGTAGAGTTACAGGATCTAATCCTTTAGGGAAAATACCAAAGAGTAATTGCAAAGTGATCTACGAAGAGAACGAAATGAATCTTGCCAAACAACGACGTTGTCTCGGATGCTTAAACAAGGGTTTCGTTGTTTCTGGGCCTCTGGGACAGTCTGCAATCGCTAGACAATACTTGTTTAGCAATCATTGCACACGTACTCAATGTGAATCTGCTTGTGCAGTTGTGCACATACCTGGTGAAGAGGGCACAGGAGTGGTAGAAAACACCTTCTGGCAGTGTGGGTATGAAATATATGTGTCTCTGCCTCGAAACTGGACTGGAACATGTGCTCTAATTCAACTGCACGGTGGAACCATCATTCTCCCACACCATCCACATGAAATCATGACGAGAAAGAGAGACGGACTGCTTAACGTTGTGCAAGACAGCCAAGTGCCCAAAAACCATCACATCTGGAGCATAGCTGAGAAACTGCTGGCTGTTTTTGTATCTGGAAGAGGTGTTGCACCATTAATGCAAGAGGTACGGGTTACCAGGTATGATCTGATTTCTTTCATTAACACCACGAAGATGATGGAAGGCGTCGAGGAGGAGCTGAGAGGACTGAGGCTCAGCATTTTGCAGAATCGCTTAGTCCTGGACCAGATTTTGGCGGCGCAAAGCGGAGCGTGTGTGACATTGGAAGAAACGTGCTGCACGTACATTCCTGAAAATGACGGAGATGGAAATGTCATTGAAGAAGCGTTAACGAATTTGACCTTCCTGGCACAGACTGTGAGAGATTGGGAAACTAATTCAGAGTCTTTTGAATGGGGGTGGTTTAACGGTTCATCTACAAATGTGACAGATCTGATTGTGATGGCAGTTTGCATGGTTTGCTTTGTCTTGTTGATCCTGTGTTGCATGTATCGAAGTGCGATGACATTGGTTAGAAATGTTGTGTCGTCTACCTTTGAACACCAAAAGGTTCATTATGATTTTCCTTGCTGGTATCCCAAACCAACACCTGCGGATTACTCTGAAACAGATTCCAGCTTTAGCAGCAGTGAAGACGGCACTGAAACTGACTCCAGCTATGCCGTGGCAGTGAAGACCACACTGAAGCTTAATTATGTGTAATTATGTCTGTGGTGGTACGAGTTCAGAAACAGGCTTTATGTTTAGCTTGCTTAAATGTAAGAGATGTCTATGTCTCACAAAAAATGCGATAATTGCTTTCTTGCCTATGAAGAATGATAGCGTTTTGATTCCTTGTGAATGAACATGTCAAGATGAAAGTGGAAAAAAAGTGTTTTGATTCAAGAGAGCAACCATATATTTGTGTTGGTTTTACTTTCTTTTTAATACTCATTTATTGTTCATTCATTCATTTAGAATAGTTTAGCATTTAATTGTTTTGTTCTTCCATTTATAATCATTTATAATAATCATTATAGCCATTCATTTACTCACTTCTTTTGCATTTATGGTAATCATTATAGCCTTTCATGTACTCACTTAATTTGCATTTATAATCATTTATAATAATCATATAGCATTTATGTACTCATGTCTTTTGCATTTATCATCATTTATAATGAACATTATAGCCATTCATGTACTCACTTTATCTACATTTATGATAATCATTAAAGCATTTATGTACTCACGTCTTTTGCATTTATAATCATTTATAATAATCATTTACTCACTTAATTTGCATTTATAATCATTTATAATAATCATATAGCATTCATGTACTCACTTCATTTGCATTTATAATCATTTATAATAATCATATAGCATTCATGTACTCATGTCTCTTTTGCATTTATAATAATTTATAATAATCATGTACTCACTTAATTTGCATTTATAATCATTTATAATAATCATATAGCATTTATGTACTCATGTCTTTTGCATTTATAATCATTTATAATGAACATTATAGCCATTCATGTACTCACTTTATCTACATTTATGATAATCATTAAAACATTTATGTACTCACGTCTTTTGCATTTATAATCATTTATAACAATCATTTACTCACTTAATTTGCATTTATAATCATTTATAATAATCATATAGCATTCATGTACTCACTTCATTTGCATTTATAATCATTTATAATAATCATGAACTAACTTCATTTGCATTTATAATCATTTATAATAATCATTAAAGTATTCATGTACTCATGTCTCTTTTGCATTTATAATCATTTATAATAATCATGAACTAACTTCATTTGCATTTATAATCATTTATAATAATCATTAAAGTATTCATGTACTCATGTCTCTTTTGCATTTATAATCATTTATAATAATCATTAAAACATTCATGTACTCACTTCATTTGCATTTATAATCATTTATAATAATCATTAAAACATTCATGTACTCACTTCATTTGCATTTATAATCATTTATAATAATCACATAACATTCATGTACTCACGTCTCTTTTGCATTTATAATAATTTATAATAATCATGTACTCACTTAATTTGCATTTATAATCATTTATAATAATCATTAAAGTATTCATGTACTCACTTAATTTGCATGCATAATCATTTATAATAATCATTAAAGCATTCATGTACTCACTTCATTTGCATTTATAATCATTTATAATAATCATATAGCATTCATGTACTCACTTCATTTGCATTTATAATCATTCATAATAATCATGAACTAACTTCATTTGCATTTATAATCATTTATAATAATCATTAAAGTATTCATGTACTCATGTCTCTTTTGCATTTATAATCATTTATAATAATCATGAACTAACTTCATTTGCATTTATAATCATTTATAATAATCATTAAAGTATTCATGTACTCATGTCTCTTTTGCATTTATAATCATTTATAATAATCATTAAAACATTCATGTACTCACTTCATTTGCATTTATAATCATTTATAATAATCATATAGCATTCATGTACTCACTTCATTTGCATTTATAATCATTCATAATAATCATGAACTAACTTCATTTGCATTTATAATCATTTATAATAATCATTAAAACATTCATGTACTCACTTCATTTGCATTTATAATCATTTATAATAATCACATAACATTCATGTACTCACGTCTCTTTTGCATTTATAATAATTTATAATAATCATGTACTCACTTAATTTGCATTTATAATCATTTATAATAATCAATAAAGTATTCATGTACTCACTTAATTTGCATGCATAATCATTTATAATAATCATTAAAGCATTCATGTACTCACTTCATTTGCATTTATAATCATTTATAATAATCATATAGCATTCATGTACTCACTTCATTTGCATTTATAATCATTCATAATAATCATGAACTAACTTCATTTGCATTTATAATCATTTATAATAATCATTAAAGTATTCATGTACTCATGTCTCTTTTGCATTTATAATCATTTATAATAATCATTAAAACATTCATGTACTCACTTCATTTGCATTTATAATCATTTATAATAATCACATAACATTCATGTACTCACGTCTCTTTTGCATTTATAATAATTTATAATAATCATGTACTCACTTCATTTGCATTTATAATCATTTATAATAATCATTAAAGCATTCATGTACTCACTTAATTTGCATTTATAATCATTTATAATAATCATTAAAGCATTCATGTACTCACTTAATTTGCATTTATAATCATTTATAATAATCATATAGCATTCATGTACTCACGTCTCTTTTGCATTTATAATAATTTATAATAATCATGTACTCACTTAATTTGCATTTATAATCATTTATAATAATCATTAAAGTATTCATGTACTCACTTAATTTGCATGCATAATCATTTATAATAATCATTAAAGCATTCATGTACTCACTTCATTTGCATTTATAATCATTTATAATAATCATTAAAGCATTCATGTACTCACTTAATTTGCATATATAATCATTTATAATAATCATTAAAGCATTCATGTACTCACTTCATTTGCATTTATAATAATCATGTACTCACTTCATTTGCATTTATAATCATTTATAATAATCATTAAAGCATTCATGTACTCACTTAATTTGCATGCATAATCATTTATAATAATCATTAAAGCATTCATGTACTCACTTCATTTGCATTTATAATCATTTATAATAATCATGTACTCACTTCATTTGCATTTATAATCATTTATAATAATCATGTACTCACTTCATTTGCATTTATAATCATTTATAATAATCATGTACTCACTTCATTTGCATTTATAATAATCATTACAGCATTCATGTATTTTATTTTATTTTACTTTATTTGCATAATCATAATCATATATAATTGAACATTTCTCCATGTACACATTCTGACCACAAATTCTTGTCATTTCATTACTATTTAAATAGAGAGGAAAAAAATCTAGTTTTATACTTATCTTTTCGAATTACACTAGGTAAAACATGTTCTGTCATTTTCACATCTGCTTACTTCTCTTAAAGCTAATTTGAAAATATTCCAACTGGATGAATATTTCACTGTAAGAAAAATGTACAAAAGAGGTCACTTTATGTAAGGAGCTAACATTTAATGTAATAATATTCACTTTTTAGGGGTAATTCCATGCAAAAAAAAAAAAAAAAACCCCAGCTAAAACCAGCCTACACTTGTTTGCTGGTTTTAGCTGGTCAGGCTGGGAGATAATCATTTATGATGATCATTAAAGCATTCATGTACTCACGTCTTTTGCATTTATAATCATTTATAATAATCATTATAGCAAAGCAGCTAAGACAAGCCAACCAGCCAAGGCTGCTTTTAGCTGTTTTTTAAGCAGGGAAGATACAAAGGTTTATATTTTTTAAGAGGTATCGCCCTAAAGCTTTTGTACTTGACAGTGTTAGATTCAAACACAAGAGGGCAGCAGAGCATCACACTGCGTTTAGCACTAAAAAATAAAAGTAAAAAAAAAATCAATAAAAATAGTTATTTAGTCAGCTGACAAATGTATTCAGATTTAAAAACTGAGGTATTTCTAAGTTGTTTTGAGTTTTTTTCTTTGTTTTACAGATAAGCAGAAGCTGACTCGTGAACATTGCTTTCTGACTTTCTGTTCACTGCTTTTGTCATTTGTGCCCTAGTCTCTCAAATACAGTGGAAAAGCCTGTTTGAATTCATTTGCAGTTATTGACTGCCAACTTTGGTTCATCCGTGGCTTAATGTCATCCATGTTGATAAATCTGTCGCTGCCATCCAAGAGTAAATGCAGATATTAGCTTCATCTTAGCTTCTGAAGACTATTATGACTTACATTTTCAAAATAAAAACTTGTAGTAAACTATTTCAGCAAAATTAAAACAGAATGACAAAACACTTGCATGAGTTCTTTATTTATAGTTTTCTGCTGTGGAAGTATCACACTGGGACTGTTTTGATCTGACAGTATAATCTAACCACTACACCTCAGTGATACAATACAATATAAACTGAAAGTTTATTTTTGAATGATAAAAAAGACTACATTAAGGCTTGGGGTGAAAACTACAAGTGCAATTCATCATGTATACAGTGTCTGTTACTTCACAGTAATTTACATTTTATAATATGCTAGCTACTAATTTTTCTGTTTATTCTCATTTTGGACGGATTGGTTTCATTTCCAATCATGCATGCCATTGTTAAATGTGTTTTAACAAATACACAGAGTATTAAAAGCATATTTACAGTAGACTATTAGTTTATCAACAACAGCAGTAATAAAAACGTCCAGTAGAGGTGATTTGAATCCATCGAAAAATTCTGAACAAAAAGATCAAAATCTTCACAAACATTCTGATGCCATAATGATCATTACAGCCTTTATGTACTGGTAAACAATCAAATACATACATTTATTCATATAGCAAATGCTTTTATCTAATGTAACTTACAGATGAGCAAAAACACAACTTCAAACTTCATAAAAAAAGAGCAAACAATATGTAGCGCTGATGCATTAAAGAGCAGAAAAAGTAGTATTTATATATTTGTTGTATAGTTTTGGTTCACTGCTAAAAAGAAGCATTTTTTATGGTTATGGATCAAGTGCTCATAAAGGAGTGTGTGTGATGGCTCAGAAGGTTTGTTGCAGGCTCAGAAATCATTCAGAGCTCTAGTAATAGAGTTTCAAAGAGCCTGTTGAACGTTGCTGATCCACAATCAGTCCAGAATACAAGCGTCAGTGTCTTGGATTTGATAGCAAACATTTTTTTATTATTTGAGCATGCAGGAATAAAATCCTTTTGAGTCAAGAGCAAGTGGAGGTGGACTCGCAGATATAGGATGAAATGATCAATCTTAGATGACTTTACAGGACTGCTTACTAGGGATGCACCACTGTATCAGCCAATAATCAATATCGGTCAACAAAATCCTCTGCACTATCGGCAGACCAAGCCACGATCAGGACGAATTGTATCCTGTCAAGCAAAAATGTGTCTGACTGCAAATACCTCTAATGTAGACATTGTACAGTCCATCAGTGTTGGGGAAAGTTACTTTTAAGGGCAGACACTGCAGGCAAAAATGCTGTTTTTTCATGCACCTGTCAAGTTTGAGATTTTTGGTTTTTCATAAAGTGTTTTTTTCAGTGGAAAGTGGAACTAGTGGAAGGAAAACAACCAAAAGACACTGTTAAGTGTTTCTTTTATAGCACTTTGGCTGTTTGTGTCAATAGATTTCAATTACAATACATATTTTTCTCAAAATGAGTTTTTTCTCCTACACTGAGCCATAAATCACCACTTCAGTAGCACTTACACACACACCAAACTTTATTTTTGTATTCCTGTCTATATCCTGAAGGTTTTTACAGAGGGATTTGCTCATGTATAATTTGCTTGATTTTATACAAGATGTATTATTCTCCAAATATTCTCTGATATTTTATTCTATAAAAAATATTTTTTCCAAGTGTTTCATGTCTAAGTTTTTTTCTAAATTATGACGTGACGAAATGAGATACCCAAAATTCCCTCTGTAAAAACATTTGACTCTAAAATGTCAAAGAATTAAACAAGAATTTTGAATTTAGATTTTTGCACTAGAAATGTATGCAAATTAGTGCATATTTCATTAAATAATGCTTAATTTGCATATTTCAACCTAACATTTTAGAAAACTTGTAATGCAGAACATGTTTGCAATTATCAATGTAATCAATCAGCTAGGTAAGGTGATGACTATTAGTTTTTTTTTTTTTTTTTACACTATTCACCTGCAGTGTCTCGCCTTAAAAGTAATGCATTACAATATTGAGTTACTCCCTAAAAAAGTAACTAATTACATTACTTAGTTACTTTTTATGGGACATAATGTGATACATTACTTTTGCGTTATGTTTGCGTTTTTAGCAAATGTAAAAGCCCTTTCACACCAAAAAGTGAAAAAATAATGAGAAAAATTAATAATAAATGCTTAGTTAATCAAAAGTTTTACTTATTCGTATTGAATTGAATCAATAAAGTTCAGCAGCAAAGACATTGGTTAAGAAAATGGGATTAAATACATAAAGGAAGTAGCAGGCATTACTTTTTGGAAAAATATTTCCTTGTAAATAATGCATTACTTTACTAGTTACTTGAAAAAGTAATCTGATTACGTTAACTCACGTTACTTGTAATGCCTTACCCCCAATGCTGCTGTCCATATTAACCCATTAATGCAAACTTATTTAAAAAATAGCATTATTATCCTATTTGACCTTATGAATCACCTGAATCACCTTCGAGCCAGGGTTGCCAGGTTTTCCTTTTAGCAAATATTATTTGTAGTGCCTGTTATACTTATTGCTTTGTTATTTCTGATGAGAATCAAAGTCTCAGCTTTCAAATATTATCCATTGTATTGAAAATTCAAACAATAAATGCCATTCTATTTGATTCTATTTTGAGTCTTTTCCTGTTTAACCCCTTACAGCATCAAATAAACATGAATGAACATCATGGTATGCTTTTGGTGTGAAAAGGCTTTTACATTTGCCAAAAATAGAACTTTTTATTAGGGCTGTAAAATAAATCGAAATTCGGTTTCGATTTCTGCTTCAAACGATCATGAAAATACAGTAATGGAGATGAAACGATTATTGCGCCCCGTTCTGCTCCTCTTTCCAGTGGTGCGCTTTCGCTCCTCCATAAAAGCCTAATTTCACATGCAAGTCAGCAAAATCATGTAAGGTGTGACGTTCATAAAACGGGACATGCTTGATTTATTAATGTTTCTTCGATGTTGTGTTTTCAATGGTGCGTAAGAAAACTTGCGCATGTAACACATGTAAAGTTATCTTTTAGCGCAAAAAGCACCTAAACGGTCAAATACACACAAATTATTTCAAAATGAGGCGTTTGGTGATTATTCATGTAAACTCTTGTCCGTTATGTCTTAAATAATCATAAACTGTTGAGGATAAAAATACATGTGCAACAGTATATTGGATCCGTGTGGCTCTTAAAGCGGCAACACATAATATTCCTTCTGCCGTCTCTGTGTCTAATATGAATAAAATGTAGAAATACAAAGAGAAAAATCACTCACTGCTCTTGAATGAAGGACATTTGTAGTTTTAATAAGAAACCAAGCATGTTTAACTATTACAGTGAAGACGCTGTTTTATTTTACATTCAAATAATTACATTCAATTTCTGTAGTATTGTTGGACTACTTTAGACTTGGATAAAAGTAGTCAGTATTTTTTTTAAAGCACAGTTTTTTTTTTATTTGTATCTTTTTTTCTCGCTGTATTGCTATCTTTAAATTAATCACTATATAAATTTCGAACACTGTCATAACCGTTTAAATAATCGTGATTACAATATTGACCAAAATAATCGTGATTATGATTTTTGCCAAAATCGAGCAGCCCTACTTTTTCATATTAAAAACAAACAAGCAAGCCGTGCCCAGATTTAAAAAGTAATGCAAAAGTAACATAACGCATTACTTTCCATAACGTAATTAGTTACTTTTTTAGGGAGTAACTCAATATTGCAATGCATTACTTTTAAAAGTAACTTTCCCGAACTCTTATTATGCCCCCTTTAAGGCACTATTGGTATTGGTATCGGCAGATGTCATTCTGAATAATCGGTTCTCTATCAGCTGAGACATTTATTTTTGGTGCATCCCAAGTGCTTACAGACTCTGAGGAGCCCCCATATCCAACAAAGCACAAACTTCCGTCTCTCTGGCCGCTCCTGCCATCACCCTTCTGGCTGGATGGATCCCCTGTCTAACCTCACGAGTCTCCATGGACTGCATCATTTCAGTGTTAACCATCTGAACCGATGGATGGTGCACCTGTCTAACTCCTTGAGCCTCCATGGACTGCATCATTTCAGTGTTAACCATCTGAAACGATGGATGTAGAGCCTTTCTAACTCCTTGAGCCTCCATGGACTGCATTATTTCAGAGTGGGCCACTCCTTGAGTTTGCATAGACCCTTTCATTGGCTGCTTCTCAACGAGAACTACATTCTGGTAGTGGTGCGTTTCCCGTTTGGCAGTTCCAAGATGGGAAGCACCAGAGGCCTTCCGCTCCTCCACTATCAGGTTCTCCTGAAGGCCTAGGACTGGGTTGGATGTCATCAACAGGGTCGGCTGGGCTTCCACTACATAAACAGGGTTGGCAGAGGTGTAGTACAACGTAGGCTGCTGGACTAACAGGGTTTGGTTAGGAACCATCACATTCTCTTGGACATAGACTCCTGTTGAAGACATGCTGCTGGTCTGCTGCGCTCCTGCGGTTTGAACAATGGTGGATGAGCTTGCTTTCTCCTGAGACTGTGAATGACTAACTGTGCTTTGTAGGTTGACATCTTTGTGCGCGCTGGGCAAGACCGGTTTAGAGGTCACAGGGACGGTTGTGCTGATTTTAGATTCAATTTTAGAGCCACTGCAGATCTCAGCCAGAGTCTTGAACCTCAGGTCAAGGTCATCAAGAAAAGCCAAGTCGTCGTCTTCGTGTAGGAGGCCGCAGATGTCCTCAAACGATTCCTTGTGTGATTCCTGACCCTCGTAGTCGTAGACCTTCAGACTCTCTCCCATATTTTGCTTCTTAGCTACATGACTTGCTTTCTGTAATAGGATAGAAAAATGTTGCATTTATTTATTTATAAACCCTTGACCTGTTCATACACACCAATGGCCCAAAAATACATTTATATAATTTTAGAAAATCGTTCTAACAATGCATACTTTATTAAATAATTTTCTAGTTGTTTAAAGGACAAGTTTAACCCTATCAGTCTGGTCTTTAATCTGTATACAAATATGTATACTATTTTTACATTAAATGCCCATTTAGAGAAGAATAATTAGAGAATCAGTGTTTTTTATATACAAAATGTCTATAATTTAATATTTTCTGATCAGCAACTTTTCATGAATAAGAGAATGTGAACAAATGTTTCTAATGTTACCATGTTATTACTATGTTATTACTGCATTTACCTATATATCATTGTATAAAAATAATAAGAACTTATAATCTTTATAAACTTTATAAAAAAGCATTATTATATATTATATATTATATATAAGCAGTATTACTACTATTGGAACGAATGTCATTTATTTAAATTCCTTTGTCATGATTTATGTCAGGATTGCTTAAAAACAGTAAAAAAAACAAAAACAAAACAAAAAAGACTATTACTTACATAAACTATTATATTTGGTTCATCAATGGCCAAACATAAAACTTATTTTTTATTTTTATTTTTTTTATTTTTTTTTGGTACGCATTTTTATGTATCTCTTCCAGGTCAAAACTATGCAAGCCTGTTTCCTCCACCGAATAAAAAATAAAAAAAATAAATAAATAAATACATTTATCTCATAATTCTGACTTTTTTCCTCAGAGTTGCATGATACAAATTCAAAATTTTGCCATTTTTCTCAGAATTTAATCTTGCAATTGTGAGTTATAAAGTCATAATTGTGAGGAAAAAAGAAAAAAGTCAGAAATGTGGCTTTAAATTTTGCAATTCTGACTATAACTCGCAATTGCAAGTTTATATCTCACAATTCAGATTTTTTTCTTGCAATCGTTTTGACTTTTTTCCCTTAGAGTTGCATGATACAAACTCGCAATTTAGATTTTTTTTTCTGAGATATGATATATAAACTTGCAATTGCAAGTTATAAAGTCAGAATTGTGAGATACAAACTCACAATTCTGAGAAATAAAGTCAGAATTGCATGAAAACTTGCAGTTCTGAGTTATAAAATCAGAATTGCAAGACAACTGTGCCTTTTTTCTTAGAATTGTGAGTTTATAATTTACAATTCTGACTATAACACAATTGCATATTGTTAAGTGGGAATTCTGAGAACATATCAGTCTTTTTCCCACCTCAAAATTATCAGAAAATAAAGACAGAATGCTGGTAAGATAAAAATTGACAACTGTGAGGAAAAAAAGAGAAAATTTTCAAATTTTCAAATTCTGACTTTATAACTTGCAATTGCTAGTTTATATCTCACAATTCAGACTTTATATCTCACAATTATGAGTTTATATCTTACAGTTCCAAGAAAAAAAGTCAGAATTGCGAGTTTGTATTAAAAAGTCGCAAATACCCTTTTTAATTTTTTATTCAGTGGCAGAAACAGGCTTCCATACAAAACAGACCTGAATGCATTATTAAGATTAAAGTTTTCTGTTCTGGTGTAATCTTTTATCACATGCTATGCAAAAGCAAGTTATGTGCCCTTGGCATTTGGAGTCTTCAAATATGCATTTTTATGTCAATTAATTTATTTTAATTACATGGTCGATTGTTATATTGAGCCATGAAGACTTAAGCTGTGTAAAACTGATACTTACTTGAGAATAGTAGTTGCTTAAGAAAGCATCAGACAGCGCAAGCCCATCAAAGGTGTAGTCTTCAAATCTGCTGCGTTCATCTGTTATTTGTCCATAAATGTAGCGCCCATCAGTCTGGATCTTGTGGTGATGATATGCACTGTCATGCTGGTCATGGACAGAGGTCCAGTGTGAGCCTTCTCCTCTTCCAAATCCTCCATCTTTAACTCCACCCCATTTCTGACCTCCTCCTACGGCGTCCACATTACTGAGCTTGTTGTCGTCCAGGTCTGTTGACATCTGTAAGAGAGCCACGTCCTGTGGGATAGAGTACAGCATGTTTATATGTCTGCAGAGTCTAAGATTAATGCTCAGTTAATTGCCAAATATGTGTAATCATCTTCTGGGGCGCTGTAAAGGGGGGGTAAACGATGACGATTCTCGGGGCCCATGACTGAGAGGGGGCCCAGAGAAGCCCCCAATAAAATGTGGTTCTAAAAAAATATTTGATAGTAAAAATGATTAGCTTTAAATTATTCTATTTGAGGTTTCCTGGTGTCAAAAAAATGTATTTGTTTAGGAAACACAAACGTCTGTGGGGCGTCGTAATAATTTTAAGATCACAATAAATGTTGTTAACTAAATACAAGTCAATGTATAAACAACCCGAACCCGACCAACGTTTTCAACTAACCCGCCCACAACTCGGACCGCAAAATGAACTGTTGGCTATAATATGTCACAGTTGACTTTGCTATCCTCACATAAATGAACTATAGTGTCCTTCAGCCACTAGAAAAATATATCAAAGATTATTTCTAGTGTCTAAATATTTTTTGTACAAACTTTAATTGTATTTTAAATGATTAAAAACGTCTGACAAATGGGTAAACCTTGAAGTTTGAAGTAAAAAACTGATAATGGAAATTAAAACTGATATGGAAAAAATTAGAGCGGTATTAAAGTTTAATTGTTTTGATTCTTGAAAACTAATTTTCGTCCTTTGACCCATAAATAAATAAATAGCCTATAGGCGCCTGTGGAATAAAAGGTTTAGAAGTTTGTGTGTTTGACAGCGCATTGTTCTGCTGCACTCTTTACTCTTCTAAGACAAAGAATCACAAGAAATGCAAACATATTATTATAAATAATAAATGATTATAACAATAAACAACAGCAGTTATCAGGGTCAAAATGCTCTTTATTCTTTTGGAAAATATATACAAACGTTGGTAGTTCAAAAGTTGGAAATATTTGATATTTTAAATATTGTAGGAAACATTAGAAAATTATTAATATTTTGTCCTCATAATGTTTGTGTAGTTTTGATAATGTGCTAGATATAAGATACAAGGTACAAGCTAAAGGAAGCTAGAAAGTTACACTAGATAAAACAGTTTGTCAAGAGAAAAAGCAACCATATTGCTAACATGTTTCTAACAAGATAAGGAAGTTGGTAGCATGCTTCTAGCATGATTAGCATGTTGTTAGCATGTTTCAAGCATGATTAGCAAGTTGCTAGCATGTTTCTAGCATGATTAGCAAGTTGCTAGCATGTTTCTAGCATGATTAGCAAGTTGCTAGCATGTTTATAACATGATTAGCAAGTTGGTAGTATGTCTCTAGCATGATTAGCAAGTTGCTAGCAAGTTTGTAACATGACTAGGAAGTTGGTACCATGTTTCTAACATGATTAGCATGTTGCTAGCATGTTTGTAACATGACTAGGAAGTTGGTACCATGTTTCTAGCATGATTATCATGTTGCTAGCATGTTTCTAGCGTGATTGGCAAGTTGTTAGCATGTTTCTAACGTGATTAGCATGTTGCTAGCATGTTTCTAGCGTAATTGGCAAGCTGTTAGCATGTTTCTAGCGTGATTGGCAAGTTTTTAGCATGTTTCTAGCGTGATTAGCATGTTGCTAGCATGTTTCTAACGTGATTGGCAAGTTGTTAACATGTTTCTAGCGTGATTGGCAAGTTGTTAGCATGTTTCTAGCATGATTAGCATGTTGCTAGCATGTTTCTAGCATGATTAGCAAGTTGGTAGTATGTCTCAAGCATTAATTGGCATGTTGCTAGCATGTTTCTAACATGATTAGCAAGTTGGTAGTATGATTAACAAGTTGCTAGAATGTTTCTAGCGTGATTGGCAAGTTGTTAGCATGTTTGTAACAAGACTAGGAAGATGGTACCATGTTTCTAACATGATTAGCATGTTGCTAACATGTTTGTAACATGACTAGGAAGTTGGTACCATGTTTCTAGCATGAATAACATGTTGCTAACATGTTTCTAGCATGATAAGCATGTTGCTAGCATGTTTCTAGCGTGATTTACAAGTTGTTAGCATGTTTCTAGCGTGATTGGCATGTTGCTAGCATGTTTCTAGCGTGATTAGCAAGTTGGTAGTATGTCTCTAGCAAGATTAGCATGTTGCTAGCATGTTTCTAACATGATTAGCAAGTTGGTAGTATGATTAACAAGTTGCTAGAATGTTTCAAGCGTGATTGGCAAGTTGTTAGCATGTTTGTAACAAGACTAGGAAGATGGTACCATGTTTCTAGCATGATTAGAATGTTTTGCTAACATGTTTGTAACATGACTAGGAAGTTGGTAACATGTTTCTAGCATGAATAACATGTTGCTAGCATGTTTCTAGCATGATTAGCATGTTGCTAGCATGTTTCTAACGTGATTTACAAGTTGTTAGCATTTTTCTAGCGTGATTGGCAAGTTGTTAGCATGTTTCTAGCGTGATTAGCATGTTGATAGCATGTTTCTAACGTGATTTACAAGTTGTTAGCATGTTTCTAGCGTGATTGGCAAGTTGTTAGCATGTTTCTAACGTGATTGGCAAGTTGTTAGCATGTTTCTAGCGTGATTAGCATGTTGATAGCATGTTTCTAGCATGAAGTTGGTAGTATGATTAACAAGTTGCTAGAATGTTTCTAGCGTGATTGGCAAGTTTTTAGCATGTTTGTAACAAGACTAGGAAGATGGTCCCATGTTTCTAGCATGATTAGCATGTTGCTAGCATGTTTGTAACATGACTAGGAAGTTGGTACCATGTTTCTAGCATGATTAGCATGTTGCTAGCATGTTTGTAACATGACTAGGAAGTTGGTACCATGTTTCTAGCATGATTAGCATGTTGCTAGCATGTTTGTAACATGACTAGGAAGATGGTACCATGTTTCTAGCATGATTAGCATGTTGCTAGCATGTTTGTAACATGACTAGGAAGTTGTTAGCATGTTTCTAGCATGATTGCCAAGTTGTTAACATGTTTCTAGCGTGATTAGCATGTTGCTAGCATGTTTCTAGCGTGATTAGCAAGTTGGTAGTATGTCTCTAGCAAGATTAGCATTTTGCTAGCATGTTTCTAACATGATTAGCAAGTTGGTAGTATGATTAACAAGTTGCTAGAATGTTTCAAGCGTGACTGGCAAGTCGTTAGCATGTTTGTAACAAGACTAGGAAGATGGTACCATGTTTCTAGCATGATTAGAATGTTTTGCTAACATGTTTGTAACATGACTAGGAAGTTGGTACCATGTTTCTAGCATGATTAGCATGTTGCTAGCATGTTTGTAACATGACTAGGAAGTTGGTACCATGTTTCTAGCATGATTAGCATGTTGCTAGTATGTTTGTAACATGACTAGGAAGTTGGTACCATGTTTCTAACATGATTAGCATGTTGCTAGCATGTTTGTAACATGACTAGGAAGATGGTACCATGTTTCTAGCATGATTAGCATGTTTGCTAGCATGTTTCTAGCGTGATTAGCAAGTTGGTAGTATGTCTCTAGCAAGATTGCCAAGTTGTTAACATGTTTCTAGCGTGATTAGCATGTTGCTAGCATGTTTGTAACATGACTAGGAAGTTGTTAGCATGTTTCTAGCATGATTGCCAAGTTGTTAACATGTTTCTAGCGTGATTAGCATGTTGCTAGCATGTTTCTAGCGTGATTAGCAAGTTGGTAGTATGTCTCTAGCAAGATTAGCATGTTGCTAGCATGTTTCTAACATGATTAGCAAGTTGGTAGTATGATTAACAAGTTGCTAGAATGTTTCAAGCGTGATTGTCAAGTCGTTAGCATGTTTGTAACAAGACTAGGAAGATGGTACCATGTTTCTAGCATGATTAGAATGTTTTGCTAACATGTTTGTAACATGACTAGGAAGTTGGTACCATGTTTCTAGCATGATTGCCAAGTTGTTAACATGTTTCTAACGTGATTAGCATGTTGCTAGCATGTTTCTAGCGTGATTAGCAAGTTGTTAGTATGTCTCTAGCAAGATTAGCATGTTGCTAGCATGTTTCTAGCATGATTAGCATGTTGCTAGCATGTTTCTAACATAAGCAAGTTGCTTGCATGTTGCTAGTCTGCATCTAGCATGTTTTCTATGTTACTACCAAGTTGTTGACATGGTTAGCAAGTCGCTAGCATGTTTCTAGCATGATTTGCAAGTTGTTAGCATGTGGCTAGTATGTTTCTAGCATGATTAGCAAGTTGCTAACATATTTTTAGCATGATTATCAAGTTGATGGCATGTTTCCGTGTTTCTAGCATGATTTGAGTTGCTAGGCATAGATAGGTTCTGTTAGTTTTGACAGTTGGAGTTTGAATAGTGTTCGCTCATTTGAACACTCTGTCATTGAAAGACTATGGGATTTTTTCAAATTTTAATAGAAGAGCCGTTTTTGATTCCCTAACGAATCTTTCAGTAAACAGTTCCTAAAAGAACCATTTTGAAGAACATTTAAAAAAAACTAAAGAAACTTTTTTGACTACAAAGAACCTTTTCTGCATTTGAAAGGTTCTGTGGATGTTCAAGTTTCTTTGCAGAACCACTGATGCCAATAAAGGACCTTTATTTTTAAGTGTACACAGCAAAATCTGCGTAAAACAGAAATAGAATCCGAATCAAACTTTTATTTTTTTTTGCCCCAAAAATAACTGTATATTTTTTTACATTAACTTACTACACAATATAACATGATTTTATATTCTTTATATGAATTATTTTGGTTTAAAGCAATAATTTAAAGCATTCTATGGATATATTTATCAAGTCTGTGAGTTTCGGATCATTTTTGTGAAGAGCTCCTCCTCAAGACAGAGACGGCAGAAAGCGCATGTTTGTTTTCTTTAACTATTTTACAAAAGCACAACGTTTTGTTGATATTGTGAAAAGCGGACCCTTTGCAGTTCCAAATGATGTATTACTCTTATCTTTATGAGCAAAAATGATGGAGTATTTTAGGTTTCCACTGTTATAAAGAAAAAATGCGCTGCTGCTTCCATGTCCTGCAAAGCGTGCTTTAGCTTTCTCTTTCCGCACAAATGATTGGATATGCTTCTAACAGCACACATTTATCTAGGTTAAACGTTTAAATTAATATTGTGAAATGCATCGTGTTTAATGTCTATACATTTTATTTTAGGCAAGTCGTGTTGCCGCTGGCCGCTCTGTCGTTACTTAAGCTTGAATTTAACAAACATAAAGTGTTCCAAACATATTTCTAAATTACCTTAATAAAGAACCTAAACGAAATCTAGCCACTTTGCCATCAAAATCCAAAACTGAACAATTTTAATGACTGCAACATGGTTCTGTTCTGATAAGTTGTCAGACAAGATATTGTCATGCAATATCTGACTCTGAACTTTACTGAAATTTATGACACAAATTCCCAAGCAGATTAACATGAAAGAAACAGTTTGTATTGCTGATCTCCTTTGTGTTTGGCACAATTCTGCCTTGTACTGTAGTGCTGCAGTGTCACATACCTTGTCCTCTCCTTGTCCTTCAGTGTTATACATGATAAGATGCTCTTTAGTATCAAACGGCATGGTCTTGAAATCTCCTATCGCTGATGCGCCTCCACAAAGACAGAAGAGCAGCAAAAGTGGCACCACTGCAAACACAATTGGTGTTCATTTTACCATGCTGGTATAGCTGCAATAAAAATATAATACTGAATAATACAATAACTGATGTTAATCCTAACAGACAATGAATTTCCTTAAAGATTAGTTAAGAACTTCAGCCAGCAAAACTGCAGCAAAGTAGTAAAGAATGCATTTGTAAGAAAACACCTTACACTATAAACCCTGATAACAGAGCTAAAAAAAACGAAGGCAACTGATTACTTTAATTTTTTGAGTTAATAAACTTTTAAAAAAATCTCATGTTTTCAGAAGTTAAATATTTTGATTACGTTACTTTTTGATTACAGTTTAATTAAACGTTTTCGTTAAGTCTACTCAAATTTTATAAGTTATTAGGACTCAATTTTTAATCATTTGTGACATTGTAATAAGTTAATATAACTTAAAAAAAAATTAGGTTACATAAACTCAGTATTGGTATTACTCAACTCAGTATTACTGAGTAGCACTTAACTCAAACACTTTAATTACACAATACTTAAAATCATGTGGCTCAAACTTAAACAGTTTGTGGACACTGATTACTTTGAGTACAACAAACTCGAATAACTTAAGTAATGTCTTTTAATGAACTATTTTTTAACTTATTTCTTTTAACACAATGCAAATGAATACACTGCAAAAAATGCTTTTCTTATTTAGATTTTTTGTCTTGTTTCCAGCCAAAATGTCAAAAAATTCTTGAATCAGGAAGGATTTTCTAGACAAGTAAAAATTTGTGTCTTGTTTTCAGTAAAAACAAGTCAAAATTAGGTGAGTTTTTGCTTAAAACAAGCAAAATAATCTGCCAATGGGGTAAGAAAAATAATCTAGTTGTCTGCTTAAAATAAGATTTTTTTTTCTTACCCCATTGGCAGATTATTTTGCTTGTTTTAAGCAAAAACACACTTAATTTTGACTTGTTTTTACTAAAAACAAAATAATAATTTTTACTTGTCTAGAAAATCCTTCCTGATTTAAGAATTTTTAGATATTTTGGCTGGAAACAAGACAAAAAATCTAAGTAAGAAAATCTTTTTTTTTCAGCGTATTTAAAAAATGTAAGGAATAATTAACGACGGGCCGTTGAATTCTTTGAAAATATAATTCTAGGAAAATAATGCACTCCGCGGCGTGCATTATTTTCGTAGAATTCTACGGCCCGAAGTCAATTATTCTGCTTATACTACAGTTACCACACCTCAAATCAATGATATATTTCAAGACATTCGTCCGGTTTTTATCCTTAAAATGCTACTGTGAGTAGGATTAATTTCTTACGCAGCTCATCCAACGTAATTTTAGAGCTAGTAACGACGCTTGAGCCGTTGATAGCAAACTAATGCAGTTAATAATGAAGTTTAGACAGACTAACAGACAGACAGACAGAGAAAGGGAGAGAGAGATTAAGTGCATGAATTACCTCTCTCAAGTCTGTGTGTCTCTTAAAGGTGACTGGCAGCATCGTCTCTACTAAGTTAAACTTTAAGTTCATTTTCTTCAAGACCACACCGTTGTTACCTCGCGTGTGAGAACAGTCATGTCGTTGTTAATCGTCAGATCAGCGCTATCAACATTAGCGCGAGTGCTAACTGTATGTGTGTGCGTCCGAGAATGAGAGAGAGCGAGAGAAATATAGTTTGTGCTTTCCGAACATAATAAAACATAATATTGTGGAAAAAACATGGACATAATCTGTTGTTTTTATCTTGTTGTTTACAGTGTTTATTAGTTTGGCCAGTGTCGTTGTGGGTTTTGGTTATTCTGCCGTTTTGGGCTGTAAGGATCTTTGAAATAACTGAAATCGTTTGGTGCAGTGATATAGACATGCACTGCGGTCAAAAGCTGCCTGGATCTCCCTGAAAATAATGCACACCTCTAGAACGTTCGTCAACCAATCAGATTCAAGCAATCAACGGCCACTAGGGATGCTCATATTGACCGTTTAACCGTTAACCGACAGTAAGAATTTTAACCGATTATTACTATCAGTTAAACGGTTTAAAAGGGTTTTTTTCTATTCTTTTTTTTTTTTTTTTTTTACGTTTGCTGCATGGTGAAAGAAATAATGCTATTTGTAAGTTATCTGTTTACTCACGTGCGCATGTCGACACGTGCAGTGTGGCTGTACAGACATATTTCGCTTCACCTTTACTTAGTAAACAGATGTAGTATATGCAACTCAATGGCAAGTGGCGTTATTGGGTTATTAGAGAGTGAATCCGTGAGTGAATGTATTCAAATTCTGAATGAATTTTTAGTCTAGAAAGTGCGCAATAGGCGCTCCCGTTACAATCACTGGAAAGCTATCACTCATCCTAGAGTAGTTCATCGCAATCTCATAAAGTTATTAAAAAGTAATAAAATAACCTTTACACTGCACAATTAATCTCTTATTTATATAATGCCAACACTTTCTTTGTTTTAATAAGAGAGTTCGCGAAAGTGTAGTTTCAGCAAAACTGAAACCGGCACTTTGGTTGGTGAGTGGATTGTAACATAGCCTCCTCTGATTGGCCACAGTGATAATCAAATCAACATACATGTCTGTGATTGGCTATTGCTGAACGCTGTAAAACACGCGCTTCTCCACACGCATATGACAGTGGATGGAAGTCCCGAACCGCAAATTGAAAGGGTTTTTGTGATGTGCTGCGTCCCAATTCGCCTACTTATACTACGCCCTGAAAGTATGTACTCTTTTTGTGAAGAAAAAGTACATACTTTTGAGTATGTAGCAGAATAGTAGGCAAGCTTTGGGACATACTACTTCGTCATAACTGCGTCTTTAACGGACGCTCTGTTGCTTATGTTACCTTAATCCTGTCACTGTTTAAACTGCCCTGTCAATCATCACAGTTAACACTATCTACATTTCATTTAATTTAATTTCCTACCATATTAGAGAGAAATGAAGAGGCACGTTCCTTCATGAGTCTTTCATGCCGAGAACTTTGCTCTTGTGTTTGCATAATTATGCATTTAAACGTTAACGACCAAACCTATCATTATAAAACTTCACAATGTTGCTGCACATGAAATATAACGCGGATAACATTAAAAAATATTTTTTATCAGGTTACACACTGATTATTTATCACTCAAAACCCTTTCTCTACCTGTCCGTTGGTCGCGCATATCCTCCATGTTTGTAGTTTTTTAACACTTTTTATGCGTGTTTGTAGTTCTAATCGAATCCTCGTTCACCGCGCAGTGTGTTGTGGGCAATATTAGCCGTTAGAGTGTGCATTGATCCGCACTTCGAATTCCGAAATTAAGTAGTAGACCATCCGGGAATCTTTGGAATACTTTTTTAAACGTACTACGATTTGGGACATACTAATTCTATTTTCGAATACTATTTAGGACGGATAGTATGCGAATTGGGACGCAGCAATGGTGTTTTTTTTGCGGATCTAAGAGTTAACAGGCAGCGGTCCTGCCTATCCGTACAGCATGTGGACATGTTAAAAACTAGGCACACTGAGGTATCGGCTGGCCTGCTATATATTTTTATGTCCGACGAGAAGAATAAGACCGGTACAGTTAAATAAAAGGATTCAGTGTGTTTTAGTTTTGTCATCTTAATTAGGTAGTTATTTAATTTATACATATTTAGTGTAGGCCTATTTATATCCTATTCTTTTTTTTCATTCAGATTTTCTCTGTTCAGAAGCGCTGCTGATGCGTGATAATTTAAGTATATGTCAATACAGTTTTTGTTGTTGCTCTGTATGCTGCTGTTTGCGCGTTAAAATAAAACATTTGCTTGTATTTTTAATGTATCATCACATATACTCGTGCGTTTTATTTTTATTTTAAACTAATTTATTATTCTAATTTTATCAGTTAACGGTTAATGTTCGGATAACGAGCAGCGGTTGTCGGTCAGGAAAATTAACCGAAATGAGCATCCCTAACGGCCACGTAGTATAAAACAATATATCGAGGAAAACGTATTTACACAAATGCACACACACTAGTGAAAAATATACTAAAATGTATTTACATTTATTTCATACTACAAATACATTTACATATTATGTACTAAACTGGTATATTAAAAGTCTGCTAAATGGGAACAACTAATTTTGTACTTAATGTACTTTAAATGTGCAGAAGTAGTGATGAAGTCCAACTAAAGATATACTGAAGTATATTTAATTGTGCTAATGTGGAACTATTGCAAGTATACTTTAGGTGCACTTTTAAATATTTTGCAGTTAAAAAACTATAATATTTAAAGGTCATACAATCCTCATCAATAGTGACATTAAAACATATTTTAGGCTTAATATTAAGAAATGTGCATTTTGCACAAGTAGTACTTCAAATAATAGCAATTGAATTACAATTTTTATATCAGTAAATTTGGAGCAATATGTCAGTAATTATGTTAATAGATTTTAGTATAAACTAAATGCATTTTAAATCTTACTTTTAGTATTATTACTTTTTAAGGGCACACACATTTTACTTTTATATTGCAAGCATTTCTGTTTTAACAAGTGAGTTTTTCTACTTACGCAGGAGCAGCAGCAGTCCCAGCAGCATTAGAAAAACACCAGATCCTCCAAATGTAGAGGTGACTTTTTTGGGCAGGCAAACTTTAGCTGCGTCACACGTGCAGACGTTTATGTGAAGCTCCTGACCGGCGCAGATCTTCCCCTGCTGGTCCCACACGTCCACAAACATATGGTACATGCCAGGCCACAGTGTTTTTTGAGATCTGAATATCGCTGTAGTGCCTGAAAACACAAGGATATAGAAGAAGACACAATAAATGACCTGTTTTCAGGACATAAATTCAATACTAAAATCAAAACGAACAAATGTTTGTTTGTTTGTCTGTTCTGTAAAAAAGGTTCAAGGTGACTCCACTGCTATAGTAACTAATTACACAGCTTCTGTCTAACATACTGTCTAAAACTGTGCATTCTCTGAATTGTGCATTCTTGTGCTCAAAATGCTTGCAGTGTTTTTCGCTTTCTTTAAAAATTTTAATATATATAATTACCCAGGTAGTGGGTATAGTAGTTTTTTCTGCACTCTAAAAATGCTGGAAATTTTAAACCTGAATGTTGGGTTCAGTTTGTTAGGTCACTTTATTGGGTTATATATATATATATATATATATATATATATATATATAGCTTGTTAGTTCATTTTATTGTTATTTTTTAATAGATTTTCAGAATCAGAATCAGAAAACTTTATTGATCCCGCAGGAAATTGCTTACGTAATGACTGCCATAACACACAAAAACACAGAGACACAAAACAGTATAAAATTAGATTAAATAAAATAGAATAAGTCTAAATAAAATCTGAATAAAATCTGTAGAAAGAAAACAACCACAATAAAATATACAAACTATGCTACACACAGTATCTATCTATCTATAAGTCACGCAGCTAAGTGAAAAACTACTGACATAAGTGGAAGTTTGAAATAGGTTATTGCACTTTAGAAAATCAGTGGTAATTAAGTACTATTAAGTAATATTAAGTAATGAAAGTCATATTAACCAAGTACTAATAATATTGCACATGAAGACAATTGCACATAAGTTATTGCAAGTAATAAAGTGATTTAACACCCATTTAGAAAACAACAAATGATATTGCACATAAGAATCTTTTAACGCCTGGTAAGAACAATACACAGTATTGCACATAGTAGACTGTTGCACATCATAGCAAAAATAATGCACACAGACTTCCACACACTAATTTTAACCCGTAATAAACAAACAGCAAGAAGCAGCAGGCTATTGCACGGATTACTGTGTGGGTGTGTGACTGAGGGAGGAGTTGTAGAGTCTGATGGCAGTGGGAAGGAAGGATTTTTATTTATTTTTTTACCCAGGTGCTGGGTAGCTTTTTCTGTAACTGAGCTGTTGGGTCATTTTTAATGCTGGGTTATTTTCTTCTACCAAACCGCTGGGTTGAGCCTGTCTCAGCTGCCAAGTTAGTCAAATAACAGAAGTTGGGTTGTTTTTAATCCACCATTTTTGCACAAAAATACCATTTTATACAAGAAAACATATTTTTACCCTAATATTGTGAAAAAGTCATAAATCTAAACAAGTTGTGTACCAAATTTGAGGTTGATATCTCCAAAAAAAAAAATTTCAGCTTTCAGTTCTTGGTTTGAATGCAGGACTATTCACTTCCCATTTATTTCTGTGGTCGTTTTTTTTACCACTAGGAGCACAAGTGTGACAAGTTTTCAGGAGCATTTAACCCTTTAGAATCATGTACAGGTTTTTTTGTTTATTTGTTTGTTTTTTGCATCACGTTGCAAGTGCCAAAACCCAAGTTTTGTACTCTTCCGATGAAGTAAAATAATTTAAATAATTTAAAAAGCACCCAGGGTTAATGGTGCACTTAAATAATGTCAGAAAGATCGTGTTTATGAATTAAACACATATGAACACCACCAGAAAGTTGTAAGTGAAAAAACATCAGACACAAGAGATGCAGCATCTGTACCGACAGTATTTTTTTTAAATTGTGTGTGTGTGTGTATATATATATATATATATATATATATATATATATTCTTATGAAAGGGAATTGAAGTGCTTTATCTTCTCTAATATCTCATGGCCATGACATTGTATAAAATCCCCATGAGTTCATGTATCTTAGCTTCAACAGAGACAGTCTGTGACGTTTCCACAAGTTAATATGATGTGGCCGCAAGAAGTTAAAATGAATTACCGTTGAGAGATTCAACGCTCCATGACTCTTGGCTTGTGGCGTCCACTTGGAAACCAAAGGGTGCTGCATTGGGGAAATGATCTTTGTCCACAGCCGTGACATAAACCACATGATCCTCATAGCAGAGTGTTTGGGACTGATGCATCAGCACAGGACAGTGGTCATTGAAGTCCTTCACTTGAATAGCAATGGTTCCTGTTGCAGTTTTAGCTGGGATTTCTGGAACAGAAATGATTTGATTTGACTTTATTAATCCCAAAGGGAAATTCACATATTTCCCCCATGACTTAAATGCAATCTGATTACAACCATTTTAAAATGTAATATAATCAGATTTTTTTCAGATTGAGATTTTTCTCAACCCGTAAAACTGGCCTTCTATGTACTATTTCTAATCTACTTAACTATTTAGCCAAGAGTATCAACTAGAATCATGCTAACAACTTGTAAGTCATGCTAATGACATGTAAATAGCATGCTAATCATATTTAAAAACATGTTAGCAACTCGCTAATCATGCTAGAAACATGCTAGCAACTTGCTAATCATGCTAGAAAAAGGCTAGCAACTTGCTAATCATGCTAGAAACATGCTAGCAACTTGCTAATCATGCTAGAAACATGCTAGCAACTTGCTAGTCAGGCTAGAAACATGTTAGAAACATGCTAGCAACTTGCTAATGACATATTAGAAACTTGTTACTATATGAGCAGAGTCTAATTTATTATGGGTGTAGAACGGTTCGTGTGAACTAAACTTTAAAGTCTTTTTTTATAAATTTATTTACAAGAAAGGAACACAAATAAAGGCTTACATTCAGTGCTTAATTTGAGCCGGATCCTGCCGGATCCTGTTCCGGAAAATGTCAGATTTTGGATGTATGCGTTCTGGTATTTGTTTTTAAAGATCCGGCATTAAAAGTGCATTAGATCGTGACAGTGTGTGCGTGCATACGAGACAGAGCAAGCGCGGGTTTATGTGGATGTAGGCTACAAATCCAAGTGTTTCCATACTCCCAATGTATTTGAACGCTAAACTGTTATTTATAATGTATACTATGCTTTGTACTATACGTTCCTATGTCTATGGAAAAAAAACATATTCTCTTTAGCAAAAATGCATTACAGGCATAACAGCAGAGTGGACCGTTTTTTCTAGGCTATGGACTATTTAAATTGACCAGACATATTAACATTTTGAATGTTTGATTGACTGTATTTTATTTTGATAGTGTACACTGAAATGTCAAGTTTGAATTGCTAGAATGGTGTGTGCGCGTGCGAGGCGTCGGTGCGATCGAATAGCTGAAACATAAAATACTCCACTATTTTTGGTCATACAGAAAAAGTTGGACATGATTCCGTAAAATGTTTTATTTTTGCACGCTCACAGGATGCACATTCTGTCATCTCGTTTCTCGGTTTCCTTTTCTTAAACTTGTTTGCGCAGCGCCGCACCTTACATATGTTTTAAATGTGTTAATTATTCAAGTCAGATATATGTTTTATATTTATACCTTTCATACATAGACTATGATTGTATTTTATTTTTATGAAAACAATTTTTATTTTTAATGTAACTTACATTTTCCATCATCCTGCTTACCTATATTTTTGACCCAGGGTTTGTGCCCTAGGCTGCAGTCCATGCAGAAACTTGTAAACTATGCGCTTATAATCAGGGGCGCCGCTAAGGGGGGGAAAGTTAGGACAATTCTAAGGGCCCACGCCCTTTAGGGGCCCCCAGAGATCAGCTTTAGTATGGTAGGGGGGCCCAACCTCATATTTTGTCATAGGGCCCAAAATTGCGAGCGGCGCCCCTGCTTATAGTTGTAGCATCACCGTTAGTAGTGGCGTAATTGGATGTTCCGGTAAAACTGAAGTTGTATTGTCAGTGTCGGTCACAGCGCCTTTTAACTGCTGTTTTGGATCCGGCAATTATTCATTTACAAATTAAGCACTGCTTACATTATTGCAAAAAATCATAGACACAATGAACAAACTCAGTGCAGTGCCTCAGGGACATGACAAAAGACTTGGTTTAAAGGAACAATCCACTTTTTTTGGGGAAATAGGCTCATTCTCCAACTCCCCCCGAGTTAATAAGTTGATTTTTACCGTTTTGAAATCCATTCAGCAGTTCTCCTGTTCTGGCGATATCACTTTTAGCATAGCTTAGCATAGATCATTGAATCCAATGAGACCGATAGCATTGCGTTCAAAAATGACCAACGAGTTTCAATATTTGTCCTATTTAAAACTTGACTCTTCTGTAGTTATATTGTGTACTAAGACCGGTGGAAATGCAAAGCTTCAATTTTCTAGGCTGATAAGATTAGGAACTACACTTCCATTCCGGTACCCTGGAAATCCAGAGGTCTCGCGAGAGCACAATTTGATTTGTCTCTGCAAGACACTCTGGTATCGAGCAATGATGCATGTTACTGCAATACGTAAGCAATTGTGGGAACCAATCAAATCGGTGTCTCTGATGTAGGCGGGCCAGAGGCGAGCTAAGCTGATGACGACAGCGTTGCAACGTCCGGAATCATTAGTAAACATTGAAAGAGATCTATTCTACAGATGAAAATCAGTTGTTTGAAAAGGCTTTGGCCGCTACAATGACCGAGTTAGACTTGGCTTTTCATTTAAAAGAGGAACAGAAAGCCGCACTTGAATCATTCCTTTTCAAGAAGGACGTTTTTGCTGTTTTGCCGACTGGATACGGCAAGAGTTTAATTTATCAGTTAGCTGGTAGTTAAGCGTATGGGGCAACCACGAAGAGGAACAGATCTGAAGCGGGCAATGCCAGATAGTCCCGAGTCCTGGCTGTTAAAAAAGAAGTGGCGAAAAATGTTATCGAACAAGGTCTACCGGGACAACCTGATCGGGATTGTGGTGGATGAGGTCCATCTCATTTACAAATGGTAAGAGTCACTTGGTAAACTTACTGTAACGAAAAACTGAGCTATACAGTAGCCTAACTGGAACAGGACGATATGTCTCGCTGCTGAATGAAACGCTAACATCCATCCACATGTTCGTTAATATAATGAATAGTTTGATCGGACCTAATTGTTTTATGAGGTTGATTCGGCTGTCGTAATTAATAGTTATTAATCTTGTCACATTGTTTATGTTATAACATTGAAATCCACTCTTATATGTTCACCGTCGCTCTGGATACGTCACACCATGGATTGTTGTTATTGGTCGTGGCGTTATCCAATTGCGTGCAGTGAGTTTCAATGCACGCTTGGTGCCGCCCCTCGAGTTAAGCTCTATTCATTGCTCGATGCCAGACCCTTAATCTTAATAGATTAGGGTCTGGATTTTTCCATGCTACCATTCCGGCACAATAGTGCAGCAGGCGCATTACGCCAGAATGGCGGGTCAATTCAACTAACCTATTTTTTTCCTTTAAAACATATATAAGACATAGTTTTATGCTAAAAATTTTAAATGCAGTAATTATTTTATTCATTATAATGGGCATGCCAAAGTATTGTAAAAAGCTTTGATCAATTAATTTTGGTGAACCACCACTTTAGAAACTGGGGACTGAAATATTATCGAATCCCAGGAATGACTATACTACCCAGCTCTGAATGTCATTAAATGCATTACCGCCACATGCTCACTTACCATTAGTGATGCAGATGATATGAGCGTAATATGTGCCATTGATCAGAAACTTAGACTCATAATCTGGTATTTTATTCAGTCTTATATCAGCTGTCCTCTCATCTATAATCAGCCAGTTGTCAGCGTCTCGTCCTTTTGCGTACCTAACACGAATATAGTTTCATTACAGCATCTGAACAAAACCACATTCATATTCAGTGTTGGGGGTAACGCATTACAAGTAACGCAAGTTATGTAATAATATTGCTTTTTCCAAGTAACTAGTAAAGTAATGCACTACTTTTTAATTGACAAGAAAATATCTGAGTTATTTTTTCAAATAAGTAACGCCAGCTACTTTTCCCCCCCATTTATTGATTAATAGCTCTCCTGTCCCCAAGTTGAGAGAAATTGTGAGTAAGATGTTACTTTAGTTCTAGAATAAATGTGAACATGCATTAATTCATCTCACTCACTAAAAAACAGATAACAGTGTCCTTCATAAAAAAAACAGTGAAATTTAATGCAAACCTGCAATAATTAAATGTTAAATAATACAAATATCCTTTATGTATTTAATCCCATTTTATTAACCGATGTCTTTGTTGCCAACCTTCAATGATCCAATTCATCCATACTAATAAGCAAAAATGACTCAAGATTAACATTTGTTTTCCGTTTTATATTGCTAAAGAGTTGACTTTTTTCTTCTGTGGTCTACTGTACAGACGTCAATTTACTTTTCTATAAACCTGAGGCTTTTGGTATGAAAAGGCTTTTACATTTGACAAAATAGTTTCTACTAAAAACAAACAAGCAAGCCCTGCCCAGATTTAAAAAGTATCACAAAAGTAACGCAACAAATTACTTTCCATAAAAAGTAACTAAGTAACGTAATTAGTTACTTTTTTAGGGAGTAACTCAATATGCATTACTTTTAAAAGTAACTTTCCCCAACACTGGTCATATTGTTTTTCACAAAGTGTTGAAGGTCTCACCTGACGTTAGTAGCAGTTATTAGCGTGTCGCTGTCTATTGCTGCGTAATTGGTTATGACTTTGTTCAAAGTGATGCTGGAGTGTTCTTCAGAGATGGTGATGACTTTGACGGCGGGTTTGAAGCGAGGACCCTCAGGCTGGTTGGTCACACTGACGTGGACGGTGTACGTCTTGCTCTCCGTTATGATTACTGATGAGTGATACTCTGCCTTGTTAGCCACAGAAATCTGCAGCTTGATTTCTTTCAGCTCTTCATAGTCCAGCTCCTGTAAAAAGTAAACAAAGGGTGAAAAGCAGGAAATGAGGGATGCAGGAATCTGGGAGACTTCCTGTTGAATATCTGAAGTATTAAACACATGCACATTTTAACATCAAAGTTAGAAATAAATTTGGAAATAAATGGTAATTTCCTACTTTTTGATCTTTTGTTTTCAACATACCGTTCTTTTTCAATAAAAAGCGCCCTCTGCTATGATTGGGTAAAACCTTTGCTTATGAAATAATGAAATTATACTTTGAACTATGATTATGATTACAGAGACTAATTATTTGTGTTTGGGTCATTTTGGACCTTGGAGAACATTAGGTGCCAAAAAAATACTTTTTATAAAATTATGTATCACGTTAAAGTCAAACCAAAAGGTGCTATAGTTTAGAAAATGGTAATAAAATATGACAAGAACTCAAGAGGTAAACTCTGTCAGAACAACTTTGACAGATAGGTATGTAAGTGTCAAATTAAATTTTTGGTCCCAGATTTTTATCAATTTTTCTGGTAGTCTACTGTAGAAAGAAGATTTTTGTGTATAATAT
>NC_133370.1:48047665-48146599 GCF_049309525.1 Garra rufa
GAAAAGTAAATTCAGTAACTGCTGTTACTTATTAACTCAGATATTTTCTTGTCAATTAAAAAGTAATGCATTACTTTACTAGTTACTTGGAAAAAGTGATATTATTATGTAACTTGCGTCACTTGTAATGCATTACCCCCAACAATGATTATAGACCCTCTGTTAGAAGACAGCAGATTTCAGTCTGATATTATCAATCTGAGCAATGGGTATGAATAAAGAGATGTACAGTAGTTTATTCATATATGTAGTAACAACTGTGTCTTCACATAAAATGATGAATCTGGTACTCTATTATCTTTGATAATAAAATATTCTAAGTGTTACTCGTCGTAATTGCATTTTTACTAGTAACAATTCAATTAGAGATCTCTATAATTAAATTCTTACTAGTAACAATTCCAATTAGAGAGCTCTCTAAATCAAATTTTACTAGAAAAATGCAATCACAGAGCTCTACAATTCAATTTTTACTAGTAAAAAGCCACATTAAAGATATGTTTAATTGCAGAGCTCTGTAATTTAATTAAGAGTTCTCTAATTCAGTTCTTACTAGTAAAAACTGAATTAGAGAGCTTTCTAAATGGAATTCTTACTATTTAACATCGATTTAGAGAGCGCACTTATTGTAATTGTTACTAGTAAGAATTCAATTGTAGAGCTCTCCAATTAAAAATGAATAGAAGTCAATGGAGACATAGAGCTCTCTAATTGGAATTGTTACTAATAAAAAATGCATTTACAACGAGTAATGCTTAGTATATTTTAGGCTAAAACGGCTTGCCATACTGTTGTCTTTTACAGCTTTTTTACAGAAGAATCTGAACTGTCTCTATAGTTGAGTTTCCAGAAATAATTCTGTTATTTTCCTGCGATTCACTGTGAGGCTGCTTTGACACAATCTGCATTGTATGTACCTATATGGTACTAATATGCACCCTTAAGGCGTACATAAAGAACAAATGTTTACCTTTTGAAAAGGTATCACCCCACTTTTGTACCTTTTTCTAAGAGTGTACTGTGAATTTCTAATATTTGAATTGAACAAAAAATATAATGTCAAACAATTCCTGAAACATCTGTATGTTTTAGCCTTACTCGCAAACACTCAAATGAAAAATAACAAGATAATAATCAACAAATAAAATGAGAAATGATAAAACACATAGAAAGCAAACAAATGAAGCAAAAAAGCAATAAAAAATGGATTTAGTGTGGAGAAATTAATCAGTACAAGATTGTAGGTGTTACTGAATTAATCATAAAAAAATCTTTATACTTAAAATAAATCATAATTTAAAACATAAACAAAAAACATACGCGATTACGTACGATTATTATGATTATTATTTTAAAAAAGATTCACATTATTATTATTATTATTATTTTTATTTTAGCTAGTTTCCAAAGCAAAATTTCTCATTTTCATTTAGTTCAACTTGATGAAGCTTAAAAACTAAAGCTTAAAAATTAAAATAAAAAAACATGATTAACACACACAAAAAAGTACTAAAACTGAAATTAACATGAAAGCAAATTATATATAAATAATTTATATTTTAAATAATAACAAAAACCATAATATCTCATTAATTCTTTTACTTGTTTTGCCGTGTCCCAACAATGATAAAAGGTATCTTTTCCATGATAATTTTAATTTTTGTCTTAACCAACCCACAAAAGGCAATGCGCATAATTTCTAATTTTAAACTGGATTTCTATTTCTTTGACTTCACACCTAGAAGAACAACATGGGAATTATAATCTCAGGTACTGATTTTGTGCTTTATTCAATGTTCAAAGTGTCTAATGTGAATTTGAATATCATATTGTGTGACATTTATAGCTATACTGAATTCAAAACTAGATCTTGAAAATAAATTAAAGCAAACATATCCATTAAAGAGCAAACCAACAAGTTTTCATGTTCTCACACAATGTAAATTGCGTGTCTAAATAAGAAAACAGCGTTCTGCTATGAACACACTGCACATCTCAGTGCAGATTGTTTTTCTTAGTCTGTCAGAATGTAATGCAGGTTTTGCATTGAGCTTGTTGAGGAATTTTACAGTCAGGCTATTGAAGGTTATTGAAGGATGGAGCGGATAAAACTATATTCATCTGGACAGCTGTTGTGCAGTGAAAAACAAAGCACGATTTGTAAGAGCAAAACAGAAGAAATGACAAACTGATTAATCTACCTTATTGAGAATCACAATGCCTTCGTTGGTCTTGTTGTCTGTGGTTATGGAGAAATAACCAGCCTCGTTTCCTGACACGATTGTGAAGACGGCCAGCCAGTTTTCAGTATAGATCAGATCCGCGTCGATCGCTTGAACCCTCACCACTTCCACACTTCGAGTGTTTTCCTCCACACGGCACTCATACTAAAAACCAAAGGGTTTCACATTTAAACAACTTAATTGACCATTTTCTTAAATTACAAAACACTTCATATCAGTTACAGTCAAGCCCGAAATTATTCATTCCCCCGGCAAATTCTGACTTAAAGTTACTTTTATTCAAGCAGCAAGTTTTTTTGTTGACCGGAAATGACACAGGCTTCTCCCAAAAGATAATAAGAGGATGTACAAGAGGCATCATTGTGAAAAAAAATATGTCTCAGCTTTTATTTACATTTGAACAAAAAGTTGCATGTCCAAAATTATTAAAACCATTTGCAAACCGTCACAGTCTATGGGAAAATCCAAAGTTCTATACCATTCCAAATAGTCCAAGCTGTTCTAAAGCATCCTAATTACCCTGATTCATTCAACAGCTGTTTTAATAAACTCAACAGGTGAAAAACAGAAGCTCTCTGCAGTTGGTTTGCGGACATTCATGGCTAAGACAAAGGAGCTCACTGAGCGGCTGCTCATTGTGGATGCTCACAAGTCAGGAAAGGGCTATAGTTTTTCTAAATGTTTTGAAGTTCCAGTGGCTACAGTGCAAAGTATTATTAAAAAATACAAGACGTTCCGCACTGTGAAAAATCTCGGAGGACGTGTTCGGAAGCCAAAAGTGACACCTGTGCTGGCCAGGAGGATAGCTAGAGAGGTAAAAAAAATCCAAGGATCACCACCAAGGCCATCCTGATGAATCTGGGCTCTGCTGGTGGCAACATCTCAGTACTGCATACAAGGAGGACACCACTTCTCCAGATAAGGCACACAAAGCCCGCTTGGCCTTTGCAAATGCTCATCTGGACAAAGAAGACGACTTCTGGTCTTCTGTTTTATGGTCAGATGAAACAAAAATTGAATTGTTTGGCCACAATGATGTAGCCTTCATTTGGCGTGAAAAAAAGGAGAAGCCTTCAACCCTAAGAACACCATCCCCTCTGTCAAACATGCTGGTGGGAACGGGAACCCTGGTGGACCAGGAAACCTAATCACAGTAAACGGCACCATGAAAAAGGAGCAATACATCAAAATTCTCATCAACAACATCAGGCAGTCTCCAGAGAAACAAGCCAACACCAGCGTCCTCCCGCTCACCTGAAGTCTATGTTAAGACACGGGAGGAAACGGCCTCTACGCGAAGGTTGTGGAATCTAGCGAAGGTATTAGGTGTCGCCCAGCCCGCAGCTCTACAGATATCTGATAGTGAGGCGCCATGAGCCAACGCATAGGATGAGGCAACACTCCTAGTGGAGTGGGCATGAACACCTAAGGGGCATGGCTCTCCCTGATACAAGTAAGACAGGGAGATGGCTTCCACCACCCAGTGGGCCAACCTCTGTTTGGAGACAGCATTGCCTTTCTGCTGACCTCCGAAGCAGACAAAGAGTTGCTCAGTGCGTCTGAAGTGGCGAGTACGGTCTACGTATAAGCGCAGAGCACGAACAGTGCACAGCAGCGCAGAAGCTGGGTCTGCCTCCTCCGGGGGCAGAGCTCGCAGGTTCACCACCTGATCACGGAAGGGCGTGGTGGGAACCTTGGGCACATAACCGACTTAACTTGATGGAGGCCAGTGCAGTCAGGAGCGCTGTCTTAAGTGACAGGTATTTCAGCTCAGATGACGCAAGTGGCTCGAATGGGGCTTCCCGTAGGCCACGGAGGGCGATGCAGAGATCCCAAGAGGGTATGAGGTGCGGTCTGGGAGGATTAATCCTTCTCGCACCTCACAGGAATCTCACGATGAGTTGGTGCTTACCAAGGGATGTTCCATCCACTGCATCGTGATACGCTGCAATGGCAGCAACGTACACTTTGAGAGTCGAAGGGGACAGCCTACGCTCCAACTTCTCTTGCAGGAAGGAAAGCACTACTGCAATCGTGCATCTCTGTGGGTCCATTCTCCAGGGTGGGTGGACTGCTGTGAGAGCCGATCAGCTGCACGGTTGAGTTTCCCTGGTTTTATGTGAATGGCAGGTTGCGATGTCTGCCACGTTCGACTCCGTAGGAGCAGATGGCGGGCGAGTTGTGACCTGTGACACGTGGTCGTAGTGCAAACAAGCACGTGCTTCTGGCGTAACGTCGGTCGGATAAAACGAGGGGCTGGAAGCACAGGCAACAACTCGAGGCAATTGATATTCCGCTGCAGTTGAGGTCCTGTCAAGGAGCCCAATGCTGCTTGCCCGTTTCACATGGCACCTCAACCCGTGGTGGGCCACGGGTTGACTAGGCGTCAACACTGCGGGAAAACGCCAGTCCGGAGTGTGCCAGGTTGCCATGCCCATCTCGGGACTCGATCGTGCTGAAGCGGTCTCATGTGAAGCAAGCTCAGCGGCATGATTGCGGCTGCAGCTGTCATACACCCCAGGAGCCTTTATATTTTGAATAAGTTCAGACACTACAGCACTGACTGCGGGCTCTTGCTGGTGAGGCGGGCTGTCATGTTGACCGAGTCCAGCTCCACACCGAGAAAGAGATTCTCTGCACTGGGGAGAGTTTGCTCTTCCCTCGGTTGACCTGAAGGCCCAGATGGCTGAGGTGCCAAAGCACCAGGTCCCTCTGTTCGCACAACAGATCTTGTGATTGAGCTATGAGAAGCCAGTCGGCGAGATGGATGAGAATGCGAATGCCCGCGACCTTCATGAAGACGCGGGGAGAGAGGGACAGGCCAAATGGAAGCACCTTGTACTGACACGCTCGACTATCGAAGCAAACCGCAAAAGGGGTCTGTGTCGAGGGAGAATCGAGACGCGAAAGTAGGTGCCCTCTAGGTCGATGGCTGCAAACCAATTCTGGAGACTGTTGCATTTTAGCATGCAGCTCGTTATGAGCATCTTGAACTGCAGCCTGAGAAGGGACCGATTCAGAGCTCCGAGATCCAGGATGGGTCTTAACCCACCGCTCTTTCTGGGCACGATGAAGCAGGGACTGTAGAACCCTGACTTCATCTCGGCTGGGCTGATTGCATCATTCACCAGTAGGACTTTTTGCAGTGGCCCAGCCAGAGTCCTGACTTAAATGCAATTGAGAATCTGTGGAGGGAGCTGAAGATCAGGGTGATGGCAAGGAGACCCTCCAACCTGAAAGAGTTGGAGCTCATGGCTAAAGATTAATGGGCAAAAATACCAGTGGAGACATGCAAAAAGCTGGTCAGCAATTATAGGAAGCGTTTGATTGCTGTAATAGCCAAAAAAGGCTTTTCTATTGATTATTGAGAAGGTTATGAATCATTTTGGACATGCCACTTTTTGTTCAAATGTAAATAAATAATAATAAGTAATAATTTTTTCCACAGTGATGCCTCTTGTACATCTTCTTATTATCTTCTAGGAGACGTCTGTCATTTCTAATAATAAAAAAAATTGCTGGTTGAATAAAAGTAACTTTAAGTCAGAACTGCCAGGGGTATGAATAATTTCAGGCTTGATTGTACATGTGTAATATCAAATATAATATATGTGCATAAATATGTTCTCAACAACTCATGTATATGTTGTGTTAAAAAAATGTAATCTTACATAGGTTTTCTCCAAAGTAGGGATGTTGTCATTGACATCAAGAATCTTGATGACAGCTGTCCCTGTTCCTGAATTTCCATTCGGATGTCCATCCAGATCAGTCCCCACAACAGTCAACGTGTATGTGTCTTGTTTCTGGGATGAGAAAAGCACAAACATCAGTGACAAACTTCACAAATTTCTCATTTCGAAAACTATAGTTATGTTTTATGTACGCTTTATTTTAAGGCGAGACACTGCAGGTGAATAATGTAAAAAAATTAACTAATAGTTATTACCTTACTTACCCAGTTGATTGATTACATTGATAATTGCAAATATTTTTTGTATTACAAGTTTTCTAAAATGTTAAGTTTAAATATGCAATTGAGGCATTATTTAATCAAATATGCACTACTTTGCATACATTTCTAGTACAAAAATCTAAACACTGGATGGAGTCAGATTCAAAATTCTTGTTTAAATTTAATTTAAGTTTGGTGTGAGTAAGTGCTGCTAAAGTGAAGATTTATGGCTCAGTGAAGGAGAACAAACTCATTTTGAGAAAACGGTCTTTAAAAATATGTATTGTAATTCAAATCAGTTGACACAAATAGATAAAGTGCTATAAAAGAAACACTTAACAGTGTCTTTTGGATGTTTTCTTTCCACTAGTCTGAAAAAACACCTTATGAAAAACCAAAAAGCCCAAAATCTCAAACTTGACAGGTGCATGAAAAAACAGTTTCTCCCCTTAAGTACCAATTCTCACTATTAACTAGTTGATTACTAGCATGCATATTAGTAGCACATTGGCTGTTTATTAGTAAAATCTATTAACCTGATTTATACCTACATTTAACCACCTTACTAACTATTAATAAGCAGCAAATTAGGAGATTATTGAGGTCAAAGTCGTAGTTAATTAAGCCTTACACTCACATAATCACATTCTACAAAAGTGGCAGAAACTTATAAAACACAATGCAAAATGAATTATATTTGTGTAAAAAACTAGATTTGCGATTTGATCGAAGTATAAAAGTTTGAAATACATAAACAAACAAATAAATAAATAAATGCAGACAGATACACCTTAAAAAGCACAATTTGTTAAGTAAACTTAAAATAATTTGTTAATAATTTGTTACCCTGCTGTTAAATTGTACTAAGAGGCAACTAAGATATATGAGTTGACTTCACAAAAAACTTTTAAGTTTGTTAAACTTAAAAGCTGGGTAAGTTACCTGGCTGTCTTAAAATTTTAAGTTCAATCAACTCGAATGTCACTTAGTACAACTTAACATTTTAAGTTGACTAAACTTTTTAGTTGAGTTGACTGAACTTAAAGTTATAAGGCAGCCAGGTAACAAATTATTGTAAGATGACAAATAGTTTTTTACAGTGATAGAAATGTGAAAATTATCTATCTTTAATCTTAAATTTCTTCAACTATACATTATAGTAAAAAAATAAATCAACTACAAACCAAATTTGAAATTAGTCTGAGCCATTCAAGTTAAATGAATTGCTATTTGAAAAAGCAGTTATAATTTAAATGTTAGTAAGTGCATACCTCTCTGTCGAGCGTGTTTTTCATCACGATTATCCTGTTTGTCCCTCGCTGAATGTCGAACATGTCTTCGGGATGCTGTTTCACAATTCTGTAGGCAATTTTTGTATTCAGAGTTCCTTCTTTATCTGCGTCTGTTGCGGTGATGGTCATTGCAAACGTGTCTGAAAAATGACATGCGGCAGAGTAAACACAAATTAACTTAATGAAACATTTAACTGTTTCCAAAAGTGAAATGTTGTATTTTGCTTGTTTTCCAGGTAACACTTTAGATTAGGGAACAAATATTGACTATTAACTAAGAGTTTCTCCTTAATAAACTGCTGTTTTACTGCTTATTTATAGTAAGTAAGCTACACATGAAACTTTGATGTACAAAGCAAGCTTATTGGAAAAATTTGCCTGTACCTACTTATTTGCCAAAATCCAAAAACATACACAATTTGCTGCAGTTTTCCAGCTGAAATGAACCCCAGTAGCAGTAAAACACCAACAACTTTCATTTCTGTTCACATTATGATTATAGGTCAGATTATCCTTTCACAGTAATAGGTTTTGACCACGGCAAAACACTTTTACCATAGTGCATGATTAAAAAAAAAAATGGATTTTGACGTTTACCTCACATAATCGTACTTATTGTATATACTTTATTGTCTTTATTATTCCCTATGTTTTTGTTCAGCTGGTACAGCATTGCACTTGGAATGTGGAAAGATTAAAGAGCTTAAAGACTTGTCAAAGCACGCTAAAGTGGCATGTTTGCTTTAGTGAAGGTGTTATATCTCATTGTGCTTTATAACTCTTTAGGTTTAGTGTAGATGTGTTATTCTGAGACATGATAAAGTGTTAACCTTTTAGCGCCACTCACTGTATATATAGTTTTAAAACTAACTATCAGTTTATCTTTTTGCTTTTCTTTACAGTTTTTAGTTAGTTATTTTGACTATTTTAGTAATATTTTTAATACAATTTATTATTTTTATTTTTTCATGTCTTGATAGTTTTGATCAATTTTCATTTATTTAAAAAAAATAATATATATATATATATATATATATATATATATATATTAGTGGTGGGCCGTTATCGGCGTTAACGTGCTGCGTTAACGTGAGACTTTTATCGGGCGATAAAAAAAATATCGCCGTTAATCTATTCTCAAAGTTGGGTTGGGAGCTGGGTCTAAACTACGCAAGCTATGATGACTTTCACCTTGATAGTTTAACGCGGATGTATACCAAAGACTATAGAATATGGTCGCGCGTTTACGTCTCCTCCGCCAAAACACAGACGGGATCGCGTCGTCCTCCATTCATAAAAACCGAATCTACTATAGCGCGAAATGCCACGTAAATTCGTCATTTTTTGGATTCATAAATCAAATATGGTCTGTCACTTAATTCAAATCGCGATATGGACTAGTGTCTGTGAAAACTGAAATGCAAAAAGACCGTTTTAATATGAATCCGGTATGTTCCGTTTGCCTAGCTGTATGTATGAAATTCATACTATGAATGGTGGAGACGCGCTTTTACTACACGCATACTGAAACACACGTGACGCTCCCGGTAATTTTTGGCATTTGCATCTCACATGAACAGATAAACTCAATCTCCAAAACTGCTGTGAGTGTCACTTATACCGTTTTATTTGAGAAAACTCGCATCATGTCATACTGTATACACAGAAACTTCACGGCAACCTGTCAAAATAAAAGTACGGCGTAACATGTTTAGTCATTATTTGGGTAGCACACATATTCTGAATGCCTTCAGCAGAATTCAAATTAGCCATTTTAATCTAGATTAATCTAGATTAATTCCAAGATTTAATCTAGATTAATCTAGATTAAAAAAATTTATCTATGCCCACCCCTAATATATATATATTTTTTTTTTTTCTCAAATATTGTATATTATCTTAAAATTTGTATTGAAAATGTTTTTATTATGATTTCATTTTATTATGAGTTTAATACACTCACCAAAAATGTACAAAGCTGTCACTGTAATTTAGGTTTGGGTGAATGTCTTTTTCAAGCTCTTTGTAACATTTTCTTTATGCTTTCTAGCTTTTTTGTTCAAAAACAAACAATATCAGAACAGTTTAAGCTAACAGATCGCTACATTAATAATCCATTTTTATTCTGATTTGCAGGGCTTTCATAGCATATCTGTGAAAATAATTTTTTTTTAGAAAGAGTGTGATGAAAGGCTCTTTTTGAGACTGTTTACTAGTTAGTTAAGCTGAAAAGAAATATTTTTTCTCAGCAACTAGGGATTGCACAACGCTGTTTGTATATACATATGAAAAAACATGCATCTGGTGGTGAAACCATGGTATTGCATTTGTTTTATTTATTTATTTCCACCAGATTGCACTAATCTGCCGTTATTCTTTGAATTTTAAATACCTTTTCTGAGTTTGCTCTGTTTTCACCTTATATACTGCATTAATTTAAAAATGTGTTTTTAACCTTTTTTATTTTTATATAAATATAAATGGTGTGTAATTTCATCAAAATCATGAAAAAGTATTTTATTTTATTTGCAATTTGAGCTCATCATGAATTCACTGAATGCTAGATAAAAAGTGGATAATAGAGTGACTGATCAAAAAATGCAAATCAGCCATGAAAAAAGGGCACTGCACACTTTTTGAAACCCTCTAAAAATTGTGACTGGCAAAACATTTATTATAATGTAATGAAATATTGTTGCTTGCAAAAAATTCTCTCGCAGACTTCAGTTCCATCGCTGTCATGTGGTGTTTGTTTGCCACATCAGTGTTTACACTCACAAACTTGTGATCAGATTTCAGCAGGAAGGTCTCTTGTTTCATGAATGCATCACACAATATGTACTGTGATAATGTGCATTATTAATATCCTTCACATAAATGCAACTGCATGCTGATATGAGACATACGGAAGATGTTCTGTGAACTCTTGTGCTTGTAAATGTACTGCATGTGTAATCAGCAATGGTTAAATCCTTATTTAAGCCGTGGTTAAATGACAGAAGTGTTTACGCAGAAGAGCAATGTTGTCAGATGCATTATGGACCACTTCTGAATGTGGTTGAACGTTTTGGACCCTGTTTATACCCTTAAGTGTTAAGTGTTGGATCAACCAATGAATTTGAATGCTCGTGTGCGCTCTGCTAATGCATCTGTTATGAAATAAGCATTAAAATGAAAGTGCCATCGGAGCATGAAAATGTTGGCTTTATCTGTGTGACTGTCCTTACATGCCCTACAACATGACGATTCCTGCTTTAGTCATTTATTCATTGTGTTTCACATTGCATGTTCTGCAAACATCAAACAAACAGTTCTGTTTAACTTTTGTGTTTGTGTTTCGGCCCTTTTGACTCTGAAAAACTCTTCAACGTCTATGTCTTCAACGTCTATGTCTTCAACGTCTATGTCTTCAACGTCTATGTCTTCAACGTCAAAACCGTCCTATGAAGCTGTTTTTACAGTTTAGAGTTTAGAGTTTCTTTGTATGTTCACTTTGTAAACACTGTGTTGGTACTTTTGCAGCGATCTAAGGTGATTTTGAAGTTAGGGAAGAAAACGAGATGGGAGTTTTTAGACATACCCTGACTGTATTTACCCGAATCACACAGACTTCACATGAGCTGCGCAGAGATGAGACAAGACGAGCATTTGAGGTTAAAAAGTATATAAATTGTCAATTTGTTTCGAAAATAACCAATCGTTTCGCTAGATAAGACCCTTCCTCCTTGGCTGGGATCGTTTAGAGCAAGGGGTCCCCAAACTAAGGCCCAGGGGCCGAATGCGGCCCGCCCCCACATTTTGACCGGCCCTCTGAACAATGCCAGAGACAAATTTTGAAAATTTAATTTGAAATGTTTTACTTATATCATGTCAGTATTTGATAATAAAGGTTGGCTTTCAAACTAAAGTTTCCCTTAGTTATTAACATAGCCTAATTATTTGTTAAATTCACCAACAGAATGGTACATTCAACATAATAACATTGTGATTGAACAGGGGCAAAAGCAAGACTTCACTCATCTCCCAGTTACCCAAAAATTTCCAGCTGAGAAACCAATGGCCCCATTCCCAGTTGAAAAGTCTGTGGAAGCGCTGAAAATGCTGAAGGCGGAGTTTGACGTGTGATTCAAAAAACACAGTGGACCAACACCAGCAGATGACATTGCACCCCAAATCATCAAGGAACTTGTGCTACTTGTGCGTAAGGGTGTCAATGCTTGTCTTCTGGACAACTGTCAGATCAGCAGTCTTCCCCATGATTGTGTAGCCAAGTGAACCAAACTGAGAGACCATTTTGAAGGCTCACGAAACTTTTGCAGGTGTTTTGAGTTGATTGGCTGATTGGCATGTCACTATATTCTAATTTGTTGAGATGAAAGTGAAAGTGAATTGGTGGGTTTCTGTTTAATATGAGCCAAATAATCACAATTAAAGGAACCAAAGACTTAAACTACTTCAGTCTGTGTGCATTACGGTTATTTAAATAAGTTTCACAATTTGAGTTGAATTACTGAAATAAATAAACTTTTCCATGACATTCTAATTTATTGAGATGCACCTGTATATCTTTTAAAAAGAAATGATAATTTGTCTGTCTGGTGCATAACAAAATAATACACTATTCTAGCATTAAAAGGTAAAATAAATACAGGTAAAATCATAATAAATAATAATAATACTAGTAGTCAGTCCGGCCCATGGGATTTTCTTTTATAAACCAACCCGGCCCCCCATTAAAGAAAAGAAAATTATGTGGCCCTCTCAGAAAAAAGTTTGGGGACCCCTGGTTTAGAGCAAGGGTTTTCAAAGTGTGGGGCGCACCTCCCCAGGGGGGCGCCAGAGCATGTCAGGGGAGGCACAGGGGAAAAAAAAAAAAAAAAAAAAAAAAAAAATATATATATATATATATATATATATATATATATATATATATTAAAAATGTAATTATTGAGTTTAAATATTATATATATTTTTATTATGTCTAAATGTTTTTAATTAAACGAAGCTAAATAAAATAATATGTCAAAAATAAGAAAAACATTTTTCATCCAGAAGGCTGTAGCTGTGAATTCACTTCTGTTTATCAAATCAAATCACTTTGCGCTACTTTAATGTCATGTCGGTGTGCGTATAGCGCAACTTCAAGCCACACGCACCTTCTGTCTATAACACTAGGGTGATGCACCAGAGCAGTACGTATATCCCGTTCAGCGGGTTTGTAACCAGACTCAAAACAATGCAAAATCCATGCACGCATTTTACCACGGTAAATTTGAACGTACATACTGACTTTTTTATATGTTCGATAGTATCGATTTTGCATTGTTTTGAGTCTGTTTACAAAACTGTTGTCTATTGGGAACATTTTAATAACATATTTTTGCTCCAAATTCATTCAGGTCGAGTGTTTGAAATAGCTTCCTTTTGTGATCTGACGTGGTTTTACATCACAGAATAAGGCAAAATCATTATTTTATTTAGGCTAGTATTTTATAAATTGTGACCCTGGACCACAAAACCAGTCATAAGGTTAAATTTGACAAAACTGAGATGTATACATCATATGAAAGCTCAATAAATAAGCTTTCTTTTGATATATGGTTTGTTAGGATAGGACTATATTTGGCCGAGATACATCTATTTGAAAATCTGGAATCTGAGGGTGCAAAAAAATTAAAATACTGAGAAAATCACATTTAAAGTTGTCCAAATTAAGTTCTTAACAATGCATTTTACTAATCAAAAATTACATTTTGATATATTTACAGTAGGAATTTTACAAAAAATCTTCATGGAACATGATCTTCACTTAATTTCCTAATGATTTTTGGCATAAAAGAAAAATCAAAATTTTTGAACCATGCAATGTATTTTTGGCTATTGCTACAAATATACCCCAGCAACTTAAGACTGGTTTTGTGGTCCAAGGTCACAATTGATAAAGGCTATTAATTAGCATGGCATTGCATCTATAGTTTATTCATATAAAAATACCCGATATGGCTTGAAGAACAGAGATAAACCATTAGTCGCAATCGTACAGAAACGTCTTCATGTTTCATCAGTTAAAACGTCTCTATCGGAGTTAAGTGTATACCTTTGTCCATTTTAGGGACTTCCTGTATGAATGAAACATTATATTACATGTATATTAACACCTTATTTTGGGTAAAAATAGGAAAATAATACTTCTTCTCTAAGTTTTTTTTTTCTCCAGTGTAGAGGAGTTTTTTCCTCTCCCTCAGTGAATGCATATGATTTTTTTTTTTTTTTTTTTTTTTTTTTTGTCAAAGATTTTTAATCATAACTTATAATGGAATAAACCCTTATACCTTTCTAAACATTTATAGTTAGGCATCCTGCATGTTAACAGGTCATGCTGCAGTTTTCTGTCAAATAAATAATCATTAACAATAAATATAGTTTTGTTTTAATGTTTAATTTTTGGTAAATAAAGTCTGAAAACCTTTCTTGTTAAAGTTCAGATTTTATTGTTATGGTTCAGATTTCGGAATTCATGTTAACACAAATAATGATAATTATTTGGGTAATTATTTGGGCCAATGGGTAAGTTGAGTCAAAAGGGAGGCCCACAGTCTTAGACTTTGAAAACCCCTGGTTTGAAGCTGCATTTAAACTGCATTTCGGAAGTTCAAACTTCGGGGTGCCATCCAATATCCATTATAAAGAGAGAAATCCTGAAATGTTTTTTCCTCAAAAAAACATAATTTCTTTACGACTGAGGAAAGAAAGACATGAACATCTTGGATGACAAGGGGGTGAGTACATTATCTGTGCATTTTTATTATGAAAGTGAACTAATCCTTTAAGCATCCTTCATATAGCAGCACTTAATTTGTCCTTCGTGGACACATTTGGGCACAAAGGTCTCGGATGTGATCCCAATCTAAAAATAAATAAATAAATAAATAAATAAATAAATGTTGCATACAAAAAAACTAACTAAACTAACAACCTGGAAGTTTTTCAATGGTTAATGCTATTCTTGACATGCCTTACTGTTATGTAAATCAAGCCAGTCTCTGGAATATCCAGTTCTGAGAAAATGCAGTAGGTGCAACTATCAAGCTTAAATCTTTTCTCATCTGGAACTTATCAATGAAGCCAAAGGTTAATGCTATATGCACCTTGTTTTTTACTATATTTCTGTTTTGTATCAAACAATACTTAAGTCTAAGAGTCTCCTAGCTGAGTGGCATCAATGTTCAATGCCAGTCTCGCACTGGATTTTGTTATTTTTAATGCTGAGTGTTTTTTACATTCGCTGTCAGTCATGGGAAGTGACAGCAGTGATAAAAGCCATGTTCTCTCCAGCACTCAGCTCTCAGAGTCTGGCTGTAATCAGCTTTGGTTTTGAGTTGTGAATGAAATGTTTGAAATGTTCAGCAGGGCTGTCTGTATCCTTCACATTCCAACTGATAAGTGTTTAAGAACAACAGTCTTTATGAAAATGACTGTGAACACAAAGCATAGCAAAACTGTATCAGTGAAAAAAAGAACAGTGGGCGAAAACCTAAAAATTCACCTTGAAAAACCTGTTCGGACAAAAAGCGACCACAGAGAATTCCACAACGCCAACATCAATGAAAGAGTTGCAACAGCTAAAACTGTTATCACAGACACAAAATTACAAAACAAACAAGACGCACAAAGATGAACTTTTTCATCACTATAGACAGTAGGGATAAAAACTGTGTAAACAAATTCTCCAAAAGTTAACTAGAAACAAGTGATTGACTTAAAGAAATGAGAGTGGATTTGACAGCATTTAAATCGAATTTAAAAAATGCATTAAGACATTTTACTTGAAAATGTCAGGAGAGCAGTCCACAAGCTCAACTTTAAGAGCAGTTCGGGTGATGCATCAATACAACGACCCAAAGCACACAAGTAAACTAACAAAAGAATCACTTCAACAAAAGACTGCCGAGTAAGTGTCTTGTTTGTGAGGGTGGACAGCCATAAAAAAATTCTGAAGAAATTTCTATCCAGAATCTTGCGTAATCATCAAATGTTAACAGGAAATGCATTCAATGCTAATGTTGTCTCCTATTGTCTGTAATGCTGTTCTACACAACTGGCAATTTCTCGTAAAGGATTTGGTATAATACTTGAGTCATAACTGTAGTTATAACAATAATGATTTACTCTTAAAGCACAATGGTAATTATAATGTTTTGTTCAATACTATTAAAGGATAACTATTGCCAAAATGCAACCAGGGCTGTTTTACTGTAAACGCATAATTACGACAAACGAGCCGTTTTTGAGATTGACCGTGATTTAGTTTTGTGGTCAATGGCCGGTGAATGGGAGTACTAGGGGCATAACTTTGAGCGCATCAAAATCGATATTTTTACAACACTAAGAAGGCTCGACACACCATGAAACTTTGCTCGAAGTATCGCCTGGGTCTCTACACATGAACTCCAGCATTGAGAACATTGTTTGTGTACACAGAGTTTACTAAAAAGAAAGGTTTTGAACAACTCACTTTCACTGTTTGGGTTTCACTTGTTTCTCAGAATTACGTGACGTAAATCACAGTTGTGAGAAATAAAGTCAGAACTGTGAGAAAAAACACGCAATTCTGATCTTTTCTCTCAATTGCGAGTTTGTATCTAGCACTTTTGACATTTTTTCTCAGAATTGTGAGATATAAACTCGCAACTGTGAGTTATAAAGTCCAATTTTGAGGGGGAAAAAGACAATTGCAGACTTTTTGAAAATTTTCAGTCAGGGTTTAAAGTAAATCAGTTCACAGAAACGGCATTGTTGAACATTTTAAATGACATTTTGGTGCCCAGGGATTTTAGTTTTATTTGACCTCAGCACAGCATTTGACACCATTGATCATGCTATTCTTGTCTCCTGCCTAGAAAAGACTGTGGGAATTCAGGGTATAGCACTTGAAGGGTTCAAGTCCTTTCTTTTTGATTGGGCCTTTTCAGTTTATTACTCTAAAACAGCTCTCTTGTCTAGCGAGGTTCAGCAAGGATATGTTATTGGCCCAATCCTGTTTACATGAAGTTAAACCTCGGACTTCACAAAATTTTCTTAATTTGAATGAATGCATAATCTGGTTTGGGGCTCCCTGAACATGTTTTAGCTTTGGCAATTCTGTAAATTTGTAGTTATGGAAGCCTGTTTCCGACAAATAAAAAAATAAAAAAATGAATTGCAACTTTTTATCTCACAATTCTTACTTTTTTCTCAAAATTGCATGATACAAACTCACACTTCTGACATTTTGTGAGATATTTTCTCCGAATTATGAGATATAAACTTGCATTTGGCAGAAATACTGTCAGAACTGCAAGAAAAAAACACGCAGTTCTGACCTTTTCTCGCAATTGCAAGTTTGCATTATTCTGACTTATAATGTCCAATTTTGAGGGGGGAAAAGACAGATAAGTTCTCAGAATTGCGATCTATGAATTTGCCATTTTGAGAAAAAAGTCACAATTGTGAGATATAAACTCGCAATCGCCAGTTTAAATCACACAATTCTGACTTCATTTCTCAGAATTACAACTTTATCTCTCACAATTCTGACTTTATAACTCGCAATTGTGAATTTCGATCTCATAATTGTGAGAAAAAAAGTCAAAATTGCGAGATGTAAACTCGCAATTGTGAAATACCATGTAAATTCTATTTTAGCCACGCCAGTTAACAGTTTATATAATAAGTAATGAATTACTTATTATTTTATATAAAGCATTACATAACTTGGCACCTTCATATTTATCGCATTTTCGTCACATACTAAACCATTTAGGACCCTCAGGGCAGAAATGGTGGCTTCAAAGCGTTGGTAAAACTTAACATAATTATTTATTTACAGCACATTGATGAACTTTGCATTGTTTTCAATTTTGCATTAAAGAAAAACACAAACAATAATTTTGAAAATGTTTATAGTTTCTTAGAAGTTCTCCAGGAACTAGTAGTAGTATTGGCCAATAGTGAACTACCACATTGAACTGAGTGCTATTACTGTATAATTTGTCAATTTTAGTTTCTTGTCAGTTAAGGAATGGTCCAAAATTAAAACTCAATATTGAGCAAGTCTTACGCAATCAATTACAGGAAACACTGATGATATTTATCAGTATTTGTCTCTCACACACCTAGTTTCACTTTCACTATAGGGCTGTTTCTCATTTACAAAAATGCAAAGAACAGAACAGTGTTGTTTTCGTCAACGATGACGATGACAAAATCATTTCGTTGACGCCACTTTTTTTCATGACGTTAACGAGACGATGACGAGATAAAAATGGCTCGTTGATGACTAAAACATGATGAGACGTGTGTGAGTTTTCGTTGACGAGACGAGAATAGACGAAAATGTTAGTGGGTGGTCCGTCAGACATTTAAAATGCATGACATTTCCGCTTATAGTGCATGCCAATTAAAACTTAAAAAGTATCTGACGCTATGGCAAGCCGTTTTAGCATTAAATACTCTTTGCTATACTAGTATGGCAAGCCGTTTTAGCATTCCATCCTTGTTTGTCTTTTATGTTTTAAAACACTCCTTCATTATTGTAATTATTGGTGAAAATAGTCGATCCGGAAGCTCACATTGTGTTGAACTATAGATCTGCTATTTTCAGAACTTATAAGTGACACTACCCAACAGCAAAATACTTACTGACCTACATTAATTTGTTAAAAGACTACTTTTTCCCCTTTTTTGACTAAAACTAGACTAAAACCTTTTTGAATTTTCGTCGACTAAAATTGGACTAAAACTAAGAAGCATTTTAGTCCAAAAGACTAAGACTAAATCTAAGATGGTTGTCAAAAACAACACTGGAACAGAACAAGATCAGCCGGTGTAAATTCATAAAAAATATGTCAGTTCTTTTTATTTTACCAGGTGTACTTGTGAAAATGAGTATGTATTTTGCCGTCTATGCTTTGTCAATGTCAAGATTCTTTTTGATAATATGTCAATAAATATACTACAGGCTTTCTCCAGATCATTATCACTTAAAACTAAGCAAAACAAATGTTTATTTTTACAAGCTACTTGCAGCATGAATCTCTTAAGTGAGAACGAGAAGTTTAAAGTTACAGGTTTCTGAATGTCGACCACCTACAGCGTCTTCTGGGATTTCCAACAGTTTGAGTCTCTCAAGTCTGGACTCAATGCATCATTGATCTTAATCTGGCCACTTTAATGTGTCCTCCATACATCAGTTCTTGAGTATTGGAAATGAGCTTTTGTGGTTGATGATGACATACGAAGACACAAGATCGGATAATAAATGGGTAATTTCTTTCAGATTTTTACACCTTTAGGCCATCATTTTTTATTCTACGTAGAGTATTAAACAGTCTTTCATTTTGGAGAAATGTATTTATGTTAGATAGTAATTAATGTCAAGCCATGTAAATGTTATAATACTTTTCTTCAGCTTTTGTGGTTAAAAAATGCCTTTACCTGACTTGATCAAGTGCACATTCATTCACAAGTTGACAGTGATGGGACTAATATAAATAAACTGCATTACTAATGGCATTACTTTTTTCAGTCACGAGTAATCAAATAAAATACGGTTACAACAACGTTACCATTGCTGACAATAAAATGCAGCATTACATTGCATTCTTCTTCTGAGGTAAATTCTGGCTTATTATTGGACGACCGCACAGAAATTAAAAAGCGGAGACGCTACATTAGAGCTTACATTAGAGATGAGTTTCGACAGCAAAACAAACGCATAACTTTATCAGAGACTACTTCATTTAAATGTAGGCATTTTAAGCTGTCTATACATATATTTTTCATGTCTGCAAAGTAGGTATTTGTGGAGATTCAGGTTGTTTTATTAACCTGAAGAGAGCGCACACTGTTTGTTTTACAAAAGCAAATTTTTTTTCTTGTATATTTATGACTACACAAATAAAAGTAGACCCTTTCCAGTTTAAAAAATTGAGTATTTTTAGACAGACCTCACAGATGTGAATTTATTTTTCCTTCAACCTGAGGCTTTTGGTGTGAAAGGGCTTTTACATTTGCCAAAAATGTACCTTTTTATATTAAAAACAAACGACCAAGCCCTGCCCAGATTAAAAGAAGTCATGCAAAAGTAACATAACGCATTACTTTCCATAAAAAGTAACTAACGTAATTAGTTACTTTTTTAGGAAGTAACTCAATATTGTAATGCTTTTTTTTTTTAATGCAGGTACGGTGTATGATCAACTGATTTTGTGTAAACATCCACATCTTCCAGTGTTTGTTTTGCCCTATGTGTTTTGAAGCGTCTGTTTTACTCACGGCAATTCAATTTACTAAATGCGTGTGGTTTTGGTCTTCTTAAATAAGAAGACTCAAACAAGTCATTGATTTACAAATTCATGCATTCAGCATTGTTTTAAGCAGCTGACAGAAATGAAACAACTGCAGAAATGTTGTAAGGGAAAATGTGGCATTCTAATAAATTAATAAATTATTATTAATAATAAATAACAGTCTAATAAATGCACTGTCCATCATGTCCAGCTCTTGCAATTAGTGCAATTAAAACTGATGACATTTTTGTCTAGTTTTAGTCAATGAAAATTGTTTTTTGTGTCTTTTTTTTAACAGTGCTTGTTTTTTTTAAACACTACTTGCAACAATCACAAAGAATATTTTTATTTCAACCCAGGCTCATTGGAAATACCTGCATGCAACCGTGCTATTTTAACTTCCTCATATGCGGGCTTGAGCTGTCTTGTCGAACCATAGTTTTGTATTCCTACCAGAGAGCTTCATATCTCAAGTGCAAAGCCGTATCGTGTGAGCTAACATTCAAAAGTATCAGTTGTCAAATCTCACAGCATGTTAAAAGGGTTTTAAAGTCATAACATAACGTTGTGCAAGCAATTGTGTGAAAATTAGGCTTTTTATAAGTTGAAACTCTGGCCTTGTAAATCATACTTTATGTGAAAAGGAATAAAAGTCAGAGTGTAACCATCTCCAGTGTTCATTTCAGCTGGAAAAATTGCTATTTGTACACATGTTTTGAGATTTGCAGAAATGTAAGCAGAGACATGTATTTTCAATGAGTATGATGAATGATCCAGTACCTCTTCGGCTCCGCTCATAAACGGATCCGGTTGTCAGGTTGAACACAGGAGCACAATCGTTCTCATCCTGCACCTCGATTCTCAAATCAATGTCTTTCTCAGCAGGAGTGCCATTCAGAAACGTGGCCACCCCTTTAAGCTGAAATACAGGAAAATCACACAAAAATGTCACAGAAAAACATAATAGTCATACATACAAGCCATCAGTGTTGGGGGAAATGCATTACAAGTAATGTGAGTTACGGAATAACTACTTTTTCCAAGTAACTAGTAAAGTAACGCATTACTTTTTAATTGACAAGAAAATAGTTACTTTTGCAAATAAGTAACGCCAGTTACTTTTCCCCAATTTCTTGATTATTGATCTCCTGTCCCCATGTTGAGAGAAATAGTAAGATGTCATTTTAGTTCTAGAATAAATGTGAACATGCATTAATTCATCTCACTCACTAAAAAACAGATACAGTATTCCTCAAAAAAAAAAAAAATTCAACGCAAACCTGCAATAATTAAATGTTAAATAATACAGATATCTTTATGTATTTAATCCCATTTTATTAACCGATGTCTTTGCTGCCGACCTTCGATGATCCAATTCATCCATACTAATACGCAAAAATTTCCTTTTTATTGCTGAAGAGTTTACTTTTTTTTTTCTGTGGTCTACTGTACAGACGTCAATTTACTTTTCTCTAATCTTGTCGCTTTTGGTGTGAAAAAGGCTTTTACATTTGCCAAAAATACAACTTTTTATATTAAAAACAGACAAGCAAGCCCTGCCCAGATTAAAAAAGTAACGCAAAAGTAATGTAACGCATTACTTTCTATAAAACTAAGTAACGCAATTAGTTACTTTTTAGGGAGTAACTCAGTATTGTAATGCATTACTTTTAAAAGTAACTTTCCCCAACACTGCATGCCATTTACTACTTACAGTATAAAGTCACAGCATAGATTTACATCTATTTTTCATTAATCTGTATTTTATTTACCGTCCTCTCATAACCCTTCGTTTTCACCTTGTCCTGTTTTCTAAAACTGCATTCAAGGAGAACAAAGCAATGCAAAGTGCATTAAACACCCATTCACCTAAACACAAATGAGATATGAAACCCTGCCTTTTCAGTTAACAAGACAGAAATCCTCTGTACGCCAGAAATTTCCTCAGTCTATGCATGTGAACTCTGATAAACAAGTACACTCTCTCTATCTTTTCATTTTAGCTTCCAATACTCTTTTTTAAGTATGATATGAAAGTAATTTTTATCTGGTGTTGGTCATGTTCATGCAAGCCTGATCTCTGCCGATGCTATGCAAATCAGCCAACATTTACCTCATGGCTTTTATGAAACATTCTGCCTAAAATAAACAATCACTTGCAGACCACTGGATCCTCTGCAGTGAATGGGTGCCGTCAGAACGAGAGCCCAAAGTATTATTATTTAATCTACAAGTAATCACACCACTCTTGTCCATCAGTTAACATCTTGAGAAGACAAAAAAAAAAAAAATCCATCATTAAAATGTAAGTTTAAAGCATTATCTATAAAGCTATTAATGTTTCCGCCAGTAAAAAAAGTGATCTGGTCCGAATCCTGAGAAATTACCACAGATCACACACAGTTTACCTAGAAATTTCTAAATACATATTTTGGTGGATTTTTATGTGAGAACAAGAAGAGATAGACTTTTCCACTGGATGAAGCGTTATCATGGACTCCCATTTTAGCCGAAAGTGACCGAATAAAGGTAAGTTAAATGTCTTGATGCATTTGCTTCTTACAAACACACAGCTTTTCTCTTTACAATATGTTAACTGATGGACTGGAGTGGTGTCGGTTTCTGTGGATTATTGTGATGTTTTTATCAGCTGTCTGGACTCTTGTTCTGACGGCACCCATTCACTGCAGAGGAGTTATTGGTGAGCAAGGGATGTAGTGATAAATTTCTCCAAATCTGTACTAGGGGTGGGCAGTATAATTAAAATCTTGGTAACACTTTACAATAAGGTGTCATTTGTTTACATGAATTCATTATTAATAGGTAATTAACAAACTTGATCGAACAATAAACAAAAATTGCATTACACTATTTATTAATCTTTGTTAATGCTAGTCGTTCGCTGTTTGTTCATGTTAGTTCATTGTGCATTAATACTAATGTTTACAAACACAACTTTGTATTTTAAAAATGCATTAGTAAATGCTGAAATTAACATGAACTAAAATGTTTGTGACTTTAAAGCATTGCTTGTGGCTAAAATACAAGTCCATAATCCATAATAGTGCTTCCTCTAGTGAAATGAAGCGTTATCATGGACTCACATTTTAGCCGAAAGAGGCCGTTTAAAGATAAAGTTAAATGTCTTAATGATGGATTTGCTTCTTACAAACACACAGCTTTTCTCTTTACAAGATGTTAACTGATGGACTGGAGTGGTGTGGATTATTTAGTTGTTTTTATCAGCTGTTTGGACTCTCATTCTGACGGCACCCATTCACTGCAGAGGATTTATTGGTGAGCAAGGGATGTAGTGATATATTTCTCCAAATCGGTGCAACTAAAATCTTGGTAACGATTTTCAAAAAGGTGTAATTTGTTAACATTAGTTAATGCATTAACTCACATAAACGAACAATAAACAATACATTTATTATGCTATTTATTCATCTGTGTTAATGTTAGTAAATAAATAATACTGTCGTAGTTGTTTGTTCATGTTAGTTCACTGTGCATTAATACTAATGTTAACAAACACAACTTTGGATTTTAATAATGCATTAGTAAATTAATAAATGCTGTAGAAGTATTGTTCATTATTAGTTCGCATTAACTAATATAGTTAATTTATTTTCACTAATGAACCTTATTATAAAGTGTCACCACGATATTAGTAATTGTATTTCACGGTAACAGTATATATGATGGTATAGTTAGTTTTGCTTTAAATAAGGTCTTTATGATATCAAAAATTTTGAAATTTCAGAATTCTGTTTCTGAAACAAATTAGAACTAAACTAAATGTAAAAAAAAAAAACTCAAGTGCATTGAATACAAGCAAACAGTCAAATAATAAACAAATTACAAGCAATAGGACAAAAAAACGAAGAAATTTGAAATAAGAAATAAATACGAAAGTGATTTAGTCGAGCAGAGAGATTTTCTCTCTTTAGTTGTTTGATTAACATACAAAGGATACTTGCAAAGATAGCATTTTGACATATACAAGTGTGTGTGTATTTAACTGTTAAAGGCCTATAAAAAGTGTCAAAAAAAAGTACATGCATATAGCAGAATAAGTTATTTTTCGCTGCTGATTGCATTTCAACAGGGATTCTTTTAAAATCGATTGTTTTTAAATCGCAATGCTTAAAAAAATGTGCAAACGATACATTTTCGGGACAAATTTCACTTGACAAATATCAAAATATATCGCCCACCCCTAATCTACCCATGAATAAACAAACTCATCCACATCTCGGATACCCTAAAATTAATTTTTTAGGTGAACTATTCCTTTAACAAAAGCCACACTTCTAAGACCATCAGAATTTATGATTGTATGTTCTAAATTTGATTCAAAATATAAATAAAATTGAAGTCTGAACCTATTAATGAATTATGATTTCTCTGTGAAAACAAATACACTGCCATTCAAAAGTTTTTTTAGTTTTTAAAAAAAAGTCGCTTATGCTGATCAAAGTTTCATTTATTTGATCAAAAATATAGATAAAAAGTAAATTCTGAAATATTATTGCAATTTAAAATAACAATTTTCTATTTTAATATAGTTTAAAATATAATTTATTCCTGTGATGCAAAGCTGAATTTTCATCAGCCATTATTCCAGATTTCCTTCAGAATTCATTCTTATATGCCGACGTATTATCAATATTGGATTTTGGAAATTTTTTTTTTTTTTTTTGGAACCTGTGATACTTTTTTCAGGATTCTCTAATGAATAAAAAGTTAAAAAGAACAGCATTTATTCGAAAATAGAAATCTTTTCTAACAATATAAGTCTCTTATCAGTTTAACAAATCCTTGCTGAATAAAAGTATGAAAAAGTATTTTTCACAAAAGATTATTATTTTAAATAAATGCTGCCCTTTTTAACATTTTATTGTTCACAGAATCCTGAAAAAACTATCACAGGTTCCCAAAAGAATATTAAGCACCACAACTATTTCCAACATTGATAATAAATCAGCATTATACAAAAATTTATGAAGTATAATTTGACACTCAAGACTGGAGTAAAGATGCTGAAAATTCAGCTTTGCATCACAGGAATAAATTCTATTCTAAAGTATATACAAATTTTAACCACTATTTTAAATTGCAATAATATATTCCTGTTTTTTCAGTATTAATCATATAAACACAGCCTTGATGAGCAGAGAAAAACATTCAAAATCTTACTGATCCCAAACTTTTGAACGGCAGTGTACATGCACCAACTCATTGGCACTGCCTCTCTTTAAGCATGTGCTACGGCTATGAAAACACAAGTTACGGGTTTTTACTATGACTCGCACCTCATTTAGTACTGGAGTCATTCAGGCAGAATGTAAGACATTCATCACTTGATGACAATCCCAAATCTAGCTCTCCTGTGAAATGTTGCTGTTAGCTGCTATCTCGACTTCTTACTGACTCATCAATATACAGGGAAGGACAGACACCCATGCAATAAATGTTTATAACCGTGTGTAAAAGATGAAAGAACTGCTCACATAATAAATGGGAATTTTCTCTCTGTCTAACACTCCGTGGATCCTGACCAAGCCCGTCTTACTATCAACAGTGAACAAGTTGACGGGTGGCAGGCTCGCACCATATCCAGTCAGTGAATAGTATATCGTCGTCCTGGTCTCCTCATCCGAACGGATCTGAAAACAAATCCATTTCACTGTTTAATTTAAAAAATCACTTGTTTCTACACCTTGCATGCCATTTTTTACCATACAGGGATACATAAGTAGACTTTATTCATCCTAAATCCTTCTAATTCATGGCAGAACATTAGAAAAAGTGCTTATAATTGTTCAATCTGGAGAGATATTTCAAATCACCGTCTTAGATCCTGTTGCTCTTTTTAATTTTACATTGCAACTGTCCACTATTGTTCTGCATGAAAAATAAAAACAAAGCATTCCCATTGATCTTACTTTAGCTATGTATTCCCGATGCGTATAATCATAATTTTCCCTCAGTTTGTGTGGTGGGACGATCCATTCTCTCTTGTGTCTGATTGTCTTCAGTTCTCCTTCAGACGCTGAAGTGTTCAGTATCTAATCAAACACAAAAACACACGTGTCTGTTTCACCTAAATAATGTAATAAACCAAACTGGAGAGCGGTAAAACGGGTAATATAACATTCATATAATATGACAAATTTACAGCTCAACAGCATGATGCAAAATCAAAATATTCTGCTCACAAGATCATTATTTCTATGATTTTTCCTCTTCAGAACCATTCAGTCAAAGGTGTTTTTTCATGCATCTGTCAAGTTTGGGATTTTAGGCTTTTTGGTGTTTCATAAAGTGCAGAAAACATCCGAAAGACACTGTTAAGTGTTTCTTTTATAGCACTTTATCTGTTTGTGTCAATAGATTTCAATTACAATACATATTTATAAAGGCTGTTTTCTCAAAATGAGTTGTTTTCTCCTACACTGAGCCATAAATCTCCACTTCAGTAACATTTACACACATCAAACTTTACATTTTTATTCCTGAGTATATCCTGAAGGTTTTTACAAAGGGGTTTGTTCATTTGCTTGATTTTACACAACATTTTATTCCCTCCAAAATGGTAAAAAAATACATTGTTTTCTCTGTTCTAATTTTTTTCTGAATTATGGAGTGACTAAATGAGATTTGAAACCATTTGAAACCAAACATTTGACTCTAATATGTCAAACAAAAATTGGAAACTGACTTTATGCAGTGTTTAGATTTTTGTACTAGAAATGCAAATTAGCACATATTTCATTAAATAATGCTATATTTGCATATTTAAACATAAAATTTGAGAAAGCTTGTAATACAAAAAATGTTTGCAATTATCAATATAGTCAATTAACTGAGTAAGTAAGAAGATAACTATTAGTTGTTTTTTTAACCTTATTCACCTGCAGTGTCTCTTTCTTACCTTTTTATAATCTGAAGAAACTTCTTTTGCCACAAAGTACCTTTTTGTGAAACAGAAAGGTTCTTCAGATGTTAAAGGTTTTTTTATGGAACCATTTAGACAAAAAGGCATCTATTTTTTTAAGAGTGTGAATCCGTTTTAACATTTCATGTTAATGAGAGCATGCTCTCAAATTGTCTTCTTGTGAATGAATATACTTATTTATTTTTTTAACTTTGTTCTTAAATCTAATTGTTTAAGACGGTGAAAATAAAGCCTGTGACATTATAATGCATAACAAAAAAGTATAAGTGTTAATAAAGTTTGTGTTACTTTTACTTAACAATTATTCCATGATAAATGCCTAAAGTTGAAGAAGCATCAACAAACATGAAAAGAATGACTTTCTAAGGCTGCTAACCTTTTGTTTGAACTTCCTCTGTAATTCCCACCCTGAGTAAGACTATACTCTCTTCCTCTGGCATAAATACTCTTCAATAATTTAACAAATATCAATCTCTAATGAAAAAAGAACCAGTATAAGTGACATCTACCCTGTTTAAATAGTCCTTTTAATTAAAATCTTCTCAGGTTTCATTAATAAACTCATAAACCCCTCGCCTATATCACACATCTGTGTGAGAATGAGCACCAGAGAGCGCAAACACACACCCACACACACACACACACACTCACTCAATCCTAGCTGTGAAGATGAACAAAAAACAGCAGTTTACACACGTAAATCATATCATATAATCATCTTATTAACACACAATGATGAAGAAGTGTTTAAAAAGCTTGTAGGAAAAAAAACAAGATGAAAGAAACGAAACTTTGAGCATGCAGATAAAAGTTTTAAGATGATATTCGAGTCAAAATGCACACTTGAAACGTTCAGTCTTTCGCTCACCGCCAGAATCAGCGCTACGAAGAGTAAAATGCCGCAGGTTTTCGCCATTATCCTCCGCCGCTGCTGCCGTTACTCGCGGAACTTTGACACGGACTGACGAGCGGTCAGCGGCGGGCGGAGCTTCAGCACAGCACTGAAGAATGCGGCGCAGAGGGAGGGAGAGCGTCCACTGTCACACCCTATCAACACTGATAACGACACGACAAACAACAGTGCATTATGCACATAAGAACAGCCTACTATAAATAGATTAACTATTGTGTTAGTATTTGAAAAATGAAATGCATTGTCAGCCAACAGTGAACGCGTGGTTATGAACATGTCAACATGAACTATTTTTTTTTTTTTTTTTTTTTTAAATAGAACGTTCAGTGAGTTATCCGGCTTTACTAATGTTCAGTATTGGGGAAAGTTACTTTTAAAAGTAATGCATTACAACATAATTACGTTACTTAGTTACTTTTTATGGAAAGTAATACGTTACGGTACTTTTGCGTTACTTTTTAAATCTGGGCAGGGCTTGTTTGTTTGTTTTTAATATAAAAAAGTTATATTTTTGGGTAATGTAAAAGCCTTTTCACATCAAAAGCCAAAAGCCTCAGGCTTGGAGAAAAGTAAATTCAGGTCTGTAGTAGACTGAAGAAGAAAAACTCTTCAGCAATAAAAAAAAAAAGGAAAACAAATGTTAGATTATCTTGAGTAATTTTTGCTCATTAGTATGGATGAATTAGATCATCGAAGGTCGGCAGCAAAGACATCGGTTAATAAAATCGATTAAATACACAAAGGATATTTGTATTATTTAACATATTTATTTATTGGAGGTTGAATTTCACAGATTTTATTCATTTTGAAGAACACTGTATCTGTTTTTTTTAGCGAGTGAGATGAATTAAAGGGATAGTTCACCCAAAAATGAAAATTTGATGTTTATCTGCTTACCCCCAATGCATCCAAGATGTAGGTGACTTTTTTTCCTCAGAAAAACACAAACGAAGATTTTTAATGAAAACCGGTGCAGTCTGCCAGCCTTATCATGGCATGTGCACGCGCTCTAGCGTAGAATACGCAAACGACGTAAGGGGATATCAGTGAAAAGTCCCGGATGAGTTTGCGCAAGCAAACGTAATCTTTTAGCTTTAAATCGGTTTAAACAATCAGGATAAGCGCAAGTAATTACCATTTTGAATAGAGGCTATACCCACAAGCTCTGTGCACTGTGTAAACAATGAGTGTCGTATACATGCAACAGATCGCTTCCGGCGTTTGCGTATTCTACGACAGAGCGCGTTCACAAGTTACGTGACTGATGCCAAACTCGTGCTCATGACAGATGGACGTGGCTGTGTATCAAAGGTAGAAAATGATATAAATACTGTTCAGTTTCTCACAAAAACCGATCGTTTCGTGTCTTAGGACATCAATGTATCGTCGTGAGCCGCAGGGTGTAATTTGGATTTGTCTGTGCATGTTTTTGTTTACTTTTAAAGGTTTGGTGCCCATCCACGTCCATGATAAGGCTGGCAGACTGCACCGGTTTTCATTAAAAATCTTCGTTTGTGTTTTTCTGAGGAAACAAAGTCACCTACATCTTGGATGCCCTGGGGGTAAGCAGATGAACATCACATTTTCATTTTTGGGTGAACTATCCCTTTAATGCATGTTCACATCTTACTCACAATTTCTCTCAACATAAGGACAGGAGAACTTTTAATCAATAAATAGGGGAAAGTAACTGGCGTTACTTATTTGAAAAAGTTACTCAGATATTTTTTTGTTAATTAAAAAGTAATGCATTACTTTACTAGTTACTTGGAAATAGTAATATTATTACGTAACTTGCATTACTTGTATGTTACCCCAACACTGCTAATGTTCTCAAAACCTTATTTATTCTTTGTTTATTAAACGTTTTATATGCTATTTTACATGTACACGACTGAGTGCAGTAGAGACACTTTCTGCTTTTTCATCACTACACAAAAACTAGAAGCTGAAATGAAGTGATTTGTCACATGATATTTATTTTGTTTGTGTACTAAAATATCATAATTTGATAATAGCCATCAGTAGTCTATATTTTCCACAATTAGCTCGTAAACATAAGGTGCATTTTTGTCTCAATTGTACCCATATGTACAGTTACACTCTTAAAATAAAGGTGCTTCACGATGCCATAGAAGAACCTTTTCGTCTTAATGGTTCCATAAAAGAACCTTTAACGTCTGGAGAACCTTTCTGTTTCACAAAAGGTTCTTTGTGGCGAAAGAAGGTTCTTCAGATTATAAAAAGGCAATAAAGAGATGGTTCTTTAAAGTACCTTTGACTGAATGGTTCTTTGTGGAACCAAAAATGGTTCTTCTATGGCATCACTGTGAAGAACCTTTTAAAGCACCTTTATTTTTAAGAGTGTACTCCCAATTATAACGCTCTAAAGCTGGCTAACCTTTTTTTTTGCAAATGTAAAAAAGTACAAAATTATGGTTGTGCAACATTTTTTTCCCCAAATTTATTTATTTGTTTATTTATTTCAGATTCAGTTAAACAAAATAGGTACATATATTTAACACTAGAAAATATATGACAAACAGTACAGATGTAAACACAACAGTAAAAATAACAATATACATATCTATATATTCTGTAGCCCTACCTCTAAACCATACGCATCACTCAAAACTTTCAGCATTTTTACATTTTACATTTTTTATACTTACAAAATTTTCCCATAAGGTTAGAATTTACTGGTATTACTTTGCTTGTTGGGACATTTGGTCCCCATAAAGCATAGGTAACACCAGTAAACAAACACATAGCGTATGCATTTTATTTTCTATGATTGAACTGTTAGTGACCTAAAAAGGGTGTATCAACTGTACCCACTTTACCACGAGTGAAATGTACAATTTACTCTATAGTTTGGGTTAGTTGTAACCAGAGCTGGGTAGTAAATGATTACATGTAATCTGGATTATGTAATCAGATTCCAAAAATTAAGTACTTGTAATTAAAGTTACATTTTAAAATACTCACAATCAGACTACAGTTATATTATTATTATTATTGATAATTTATTGGTTCTCCTTAATTTCCCTTTTTAATCTTTTACATTTTCTTTTCTAAAATAGTAGTCATAGTCAGCTGGTGACACAGCATTTGACCACTGATTTATAAAAATCCTTTCGGGTTTAAGAAGGATGTCACTCTTTAGTTTTTTAACCATGTATTATTGTGTTTGGAAGGTTTTTTGTCTTTCAGACTTATTATTATGCATATATTAACATTATTTCTTATTTACACATAATGCAGGCATTACGAAACGTTTTGTCATCTAAACCTTATTCACTGAGATTTTAAAATAAACATTTGCATGTTCATGGTTTCTTTGATGTTGTTTTATAGTCACATTGCATGCAGGCAAATAAAAATATTTCATTTTTAGTAAGTGTTTTTTTTACATTACAGAATTTAGAAATGCCCTTGAAATGTTTTTTTAATGATTTTAAATTTACATTTGTATGATTTAATTAATTGTTAGCTTTTCATTGAACTCACAAACCCCCTGCAGTTCCTTTACGAACCCCAGTTTGGGAAACCTTGATGTAATAGAATGTTTAACACACTTTATGTTGTAAATTAAAATGAATGCAACATATTTTCTCACTCTTTGCATTTTTTTACATCACTATGGTACAAGATAATCATATTTAAATCAATGTGATAAAGTCAAAAGTAGTCTGATTATGTAACCTAAAATGTGTAATGTAATGCGTTACTGACTACAATTTTTATCATGTAATATGGAATCAGTAATGGATTACAATTTGTCAGTAATGTACCCAACTCTGGTTTTACAGTTTTTCTCAATTGCTTAAACACATTTCTTGAAATTATGCCTCTTATTTGCGAAACTCTAAACACAAATCCACAACTCCTAACTCAATTCCCCAAACTTCTTATATTGAGGTCAAAATGAAGCTCTCCACTCAAAACAACACAATCTTGCTGAAAAACCAAACTTTGCTCTCAGACATGACACACAAATCCTCAAAAACACACACACTACAACACAGTTTTACACACTGATGAGATAAATTCAAAACAATACAACCAAAACAATCCAAATAAAAAACTTTTCACATGATGAAAACAACAAATATATGCCTTTGCAAGTGTTTTATTCCTTAATTTAATGTACTGTAGAGTACAGTACAAAACAGCAAACAACAACAAAATATAATTTTTCTGCCCAGAATCCTGTCTTTGGTCTGGGACAGGCCAAAGAACCTCTTCAGCATCACAGGCTAAATTAGCCCTGGCCAGGCAGCAGGGGTCAAATCCTCTTGCATGCCTGATCCAACCCTGGCACTCATCAACTAAAATATAGGAGACTGCTTGTCTTCTTGTCCTTGCTCTTCCTCTGTCTCTTCCACGTTGTCGTCATCGTCCTCCTTCTTCTCCTCCTCTTCCTCTTTCACCTCCTACTCTTCCTCTTCAAAATTACACATTACTGTATGTGGGATACTGATTGAAAAAGACTGGATAGGATTCACAGTTACACTTGTACTGTACTAGTGGTATGAGAAAAAAAATAAAAATGCATTACAGTGTCATTGTGAAACAGCAAAGAAAAATAAATATGGGCACAAAGGTAAAAATAAAAATTAGAAAGTCTACTGTCAGATTTTGTAACTCCTGCGTTGTCCTCTGTCTATATACAGTATGCTTTCCAATTGAAGGTTCAAGAGATGTACCTTTGAGCTATTTCAGAGAACTGCTTTATCATTGGTTGATATACATTATCTTCATTAGTGAAAGTCAAGATTCACTTGAATAAATTCATGGCAAATTTATCTAATCAGTTGTATGAATGTACCAAAGCAATCACAACTTGATCAGAAGAATGAGAAGCTTTTTATGATGTGCACAAGAGACTAGATGATGTGGATGTTGAACAAGTAGTTTTGACAATTTCATTTCTGATCTGAGAAATGCACCAAAGTGACTGAGAAAAACTGTAAGCTGACTTTGGCTTCTTTTAGGTTCTGATTTGGGTGTGCTAAATTTTGACTCCTAGTGTTTCCACTTGGATAATTGTGTGCTAATTGAGCTCAAACTTCACAGATTGAGTGAACAATGTTGAATGCTTGTGCTTTCTAAATGACCACATGGTGTAAGCACTGAGAAATGTAGGGATTTGTGTGTAGAGTTTTGCAGTAACAGTTCACCAAATATAACTCATGTGTCAAAGCAGGGAATAGTGTTTATTGTTTAGGGAAATGGGTGTGCTTTTTCAAAAATGGCGTTATAGTTTTGAAATTTTAGTTCAAAAGACTGGTTATAGTGTTTTAGCAATTGAGAAAAACTGTAACACACCCTTTGGTGAAATGTAACATTATGCAACAAGGATTATGACAAAAAAAGTTTTGCAAGCTTTTTATTCAACAATGACTTTTCAACATTATTGGTATGTGTTTGTGTGTGTGTTATTAGCATCACGATAATAAAACTGAATAACGTGCATGTGTGTGTGTGTGTGTGTGTGTGTGTGTGTGTGTGTGTATGTGTGTACCTGGTATTCATCACGTTGTGGGGACCAAATGTCCCCACAAGGATAGGAATACCAGTAGATTTTGACCTTGTGGGGACATTTCTTAGGTCCCCATGAGGAAACAGGCTTATAAATCATGCACAATGAGTTTTTTTGACGAAGTAAAAGTGTGCACAATCTCCTGTGAGGGCTAGGTTTAGGTGTAGGGTAGGTGTAGGGCGATAGAAAGTACAGTTTGTACAGTATAAAAACCATTACGCCTATGGAATGTCCCCATAAAACATGTAAACCCAACATGTGTGTGTGTGTGTGTGTGTGTGTGTGTGTGTGTGTGTGTGTGTGTGTGTGTGTGTGTGTGTGTGTGTGTGTGTGTGTGTGTGTGTGTACCTGGTATTCATCACGTTGTGGGGACCAAATGTCCCCACAAGGATAGGAATACCAGTAGATTTTGACCTTGTGGGGACATTTCTCAGGTCCCCATGAGAAAACAGGCTTATAAATCATGCACAATGAGTTTTTTGAGGAAGTAAAAGTGTGCACAATCTCCTGTGAGGGCTAGGTTTAGGTGTAGGGTGTAGGGCGATAGAAAGTACGGTTTGTACAGTATAAAAACCATTACGCCTATGGAATGTCCCCATAAAACATGTAAACCCAACATGTGTGTGTGTGTGTGTGTGTGTGTGTGTGTGTGTGTGTGTGTGTGTGTGTGTGTGTGTGTGTGTGTGTTTAAGCATGTTTTTTTACTGTCAGACACAGTAATTGAATATGATAAAATTGAACTTGAACACTTGAACATTTAAAGACACCCCTCGGTTTAGGACATTAGCACTAACAACGTGTGTGAAAGATATCACAGACACACAATAAACATGATTTAACTTGATGAGTTTAACTATAAAGAAGAGACTGCCATCACAAAAAAGTATAAAAGTTATTTTTTACCCAAAAATTAAATTTTCTGCTCTACAATCTGCTGTAATTCCTCATTTGAATTCATTATGGAATAAGGACTAAACCAATGTGTGAAGTGAATTAAGTAATTTATATCTTGTTCCTTATTTGAGAAATTGGAACTGTTACAACCTCTAAGTCAGATCTAACGTTTTTAAATGTTACTATTTATTTCAGAATGTTCAGAGAACATTCAAAAGTAACATTTCCATGATGTGCCCAACATTCTAAAATGGAATGTTACCTTAACGTTTGCAACTTTTTTTTCTGGAATGTTCAGAGAACACAAACCCACAAAAATCTTTTTTTTATTTTTTTGCAGTGTATTGCTTTAGTTATTCATTGCTCTTCTTTGACATTCTTATGTCCTTGGTAACCAAACCACTAACTTTAGACAAAACCAATGAATAACCATTAGTGTGAAATGCTGTGTTGAAAACAGGACAGAGTCGTTTTCCCCCCACCTTTTCTGCCTGGATTTATTGGCATTAGTGTGTAAATCATTTGTCTGCTCTGTGTAATTACTCCTCTGTAAGAGATAAAACTCAAAGCATTAATGAGTTTAAGTGTGTGTTGAATTTTCTTATTTGAAAACAGACATTTCTAATAAAACAGAGGTTTAGTGCCCCAAATATGATTATCTTCTGGGCCATTTTTACTAAACCGTAACCCTGAAACATAAAAGCAGTCTTAAAGGAGTAGTTCACTTTCAGAACAACAATTTACAAATAATTTATTCACCTCCTTGTCATCCAAGATGTTTATGTCTTTTTTTCTTCTTTTTAAAATCAGAGCACCATTTAAGTCCATTATATGGACTTTTTATTAAATTTCCAGATATGTTCATCTCAAAAACATTTCTTAATTTCTTGATGACTGAAGAAAAAACACGTAAATATCTTGGATGACAAGGGGGTGAGTAAATTAAATGTAAATTGTTGTTCTGAAAGTGAACTACTCCTTTAAGTAGCACAGGTATATTTGTAGCAATAGCCAAAAATACACTGTATGGGTCAAAATGATAGATTTTTCTTTAATGCCAAAAAATCATTAGGATAAATAAAGATCTTCCTACCAGAAATATATATGAACATCATTTTTGATTAGTAATATGCATTGCTAAGAACTTCATTTGGACAACTTTAAAGGGAAATTTCTTAATATTTCGATATATATATATTTTTTTTAGATTTATAAATAGTTGTATCTCGGCCAAATATTGTATTATCCTAACAAACATCAACGGAAAGTTTATTAATTCAGCTTTCAGATTCTAATTCTTTAAATAAATAAAAAAGACTCTTATGACTAGGTCCAGGGTCACAAATATAAAGGCAGGTACTGTATTTATTTGCATGTATGAAATTTGTATTATAAAGAAAATAAAATAATGTACCTTTATCTGTCATTCTAACTAAAGTCATGATAAAATCTAGCCATATTAAAATATTAGAGAAACATTTTGATTTAATTTCACATTTGTTTCTATAGATCTTTTCACAATAAATATCATTCAAAATGTTTAATTTAGAATACATCTGTCCTGGTTTATAAGTAGACATAAGTACACTGCACATGTGAAAGTATAAATTGAACACCTACAGACTTTAAAGGAACATTTCCCCAGTGTTTATATGAGAATCAGCATTAATGTGTTAAATGAAGTCAGAATACTTTTTGAAGTACAAACACTGTGAAAATGACCGTTTTAAATGACAAACTCCTGTAATGTAAAATATTAAAGGGGTCATCGGATGCCCATTTTCCACAAGTTCATATGATTCTTTAGGGTCTTAATGAAAAGTCTCTAATAGACTTTGGTTAACAATTCTCAATAGTGGTGTAAAAAAACACCCTTTTAACTTGTCAAAATCAGCTCTGCAAAATATTAGCTCATTATATTGCATGGTCCTTTAAATGCAAATGAGCTCTGCTCGCCCCGCCCCTCTCTGATGTGGGATTACGAGCTGTAATGTTTACTTTAGCCACATTTAGTAGCGTTTATTGGTGAAACTTGCCAACAAGCACATTATTAAGAAAGGCCATTTGCAAAGATGCCTAAAAAACCCTTATACTCACGTCTGCTGTGGGTGAAGCTGCATCACGAATGATTCACACGAACATAGACGCATATGTAGATTGGGATCGGGATTAAAAATGAAAGTAACATTATCCTCTGCGTCTTAATCGGCTCAGATGTCGGGAGTAAATAACTACAGCTATGTTCATTATTACATCCAATAACAGAACACCTCAATCGCTCAATTAGAGTCTTCCTCTGCACCTGAGTCACACAATGGCGCTCCTATTTGGACTGTTTCAGCTCAGGGAGGGCGGGGCTAAGGTAAGGCGCTCATGTCAATCAACTATCATGGGAGTGGCCTCTGTCTGTGTTTCGCCACTCCCACAAGAAGCTGAGAATGAGCTGATTTTAAAAAGGGGATATAACTTTTAAAGATTACATTTTTTTTTATCATTGTACGGTGGTTGTGCACACAAACTACCAACACACATTAATGCTCAAACAGCATGGAAAAGTAAGCTTTGCATCCAGTGACCCCTTTAACACTGAAAGGACATTCAATTGATGAGAAGAGAGCTACAAATTTAACACTGAATCACTGTTAAAGGTATTTGCCTGCCTACTGTACAATCCTATCCTCACCCTAAATCACGTCAGCATGCAAAAGAAATCCAACAAACACTTGAATTGTTTCTACTACATTTTACCAAACGAAAGATAAGAAGATAAGGCACCCACTACTTGCTCTTACAATGTTTTTGGCCAGAATGACTGGAAATGAAGTCTTTCGTAAGTGCGAGGGAGGAAAGAAGTCACCGGAACAATGAGAATAAATGACTTTCTAGACCGCAACTAGTGGGAGGGTATTTCAATGAGGGACCAAGTTCAAGTTAAAACTAGTCTGATTTTTTTTTTAAGGAAATGAAGAGCATTTCTGTCTTTAATTCATTCGGAAAGTTATGTGAGTTGTGCAAATAAATATAAAGAGCAAACTATATTTTCTTTCATGAATCAAATCCTGAATAGAAAACTTGAATTTTAACAGATTAAAAAAACTGTCATCATTTATTCACCTTCATATTTCTTTCTTACTTTTGAAGAATTTTGGAACCCAAACACTTGAGTAGCCATTGACTTCCACAGTACAGAAAAAGATATACAATGGAAGTCAATGGCAACTCTTTGGTTTACCAACATTTTTCAAAGTAACTTCTTTTGTGTTTGGAAGAAAAAAAAAGAAGCTCATGCAGGTTTGTAACAACATTATGGTGAGGAAATTGATGACAGAATTATCATTTTCATCATGGGTGAACTATACCTTTAAATACACACTAATTAGGTTAGCTTGAGAAAGCCAACTTACTGAAATGCTATGTAAACTTAATATTCTTCCTCTTCTGTTACTAAATTGATCAACTCTATCTTCTCCTCGAGCTTTAACTCTACAAACTCCAAACTCAGCTCAGATCTTCAGACTGATCTCACCAGGTGTGCTGTATCTTTTCTAACTGATCGGACTTAACGATTAAAACTGGGGAAAATCCCATAGACTTACATTGAGGGAATGTTCAAATCATAGACATATATATACGTAGATGCCTCATTAGCGACTGTTTCTATGGGCCTTTATACGTAAGCTGTCCGCCATTTTGCAGCGGTCCACTTGACGTCATTCACCATAGCAATCACTGAATATTCGAAATGCCACAGTCCTGCACAGCCGTTGGTTTGCGAACCTACAGTATGATGAATGACGTCAAGTGGACCGTTTCAATATGGCGGACGCATCTACGTGCTTGGAGCGGTCCAATGGGGCATCTACGTATATTTATCTATGGTTCAAATGATCAACACTATTCAAACTCCAACTGACAAAACTCCCACAATCAATTTAAACTCATTCAAACTCATTTAAACTAACTTAGTAATCATGCTAGAAACTTGCTAGTAACATGCTAATCATGCTATCAACATGCAAGCAACATGTTAATCATGCTAGTAACTGAGTAATCAACATGCTAGCATGCTAGTAACATGCTAATCGTGATAAAATCATGCTAGAATCAAGTTAACAACATGCTAGTACCTTGTTAATCATGCTAACAACATGCTAGTAACATGCTACTCAAGCTAGTAACATGCTAATTACTTGCTAACATGGTAGTAATCATGTTAGAAACATGTTAATCATGTTGGAAACATGCTAATTATGTTAGAATCATGATATCAATATGCAAGTAGGATGCTAATCATGCTAGCAACATGCTAGTAACTGAGTAATCATGCTAGCTACATTCTAGTAACCTGTTAATCATGCTAGCAAAATGCCAGTAACATGCTAATCGTGATAAAATCATGCTAGCAACATGCTAGTAACATGTTAAAACATGCTAATTATGCTAAGAACATGTGATTGTGATAACATCATGCTAGTAATGCTAGTAACATGCTAATCATGCTAACAAAATGCCATTAACTTGCAAATTATGTTAAAACATGCTAGCAACATGCTAGTAACATGCTAATCGTGATAGAATCATGTTAGCAACATGCTAGTAAAATGGTAATCATGCTACAATATGCTAGTAACTTGCAAATGATCGTAACAACATACTAGTAACATGCTAGCAACATGCTAGTAACATGATAATTATGTTAAAATCATGCTATCAACATGCACGTAGGATGCTAATCATGGTAGCAACATGCTAGTAATTGAGTAATCATGCTAGCAACATGCTAGCATACTAGTAACATGCTAATTGTGATAAAATCATGCTAGAAACATGTTAACAACATGCTAGTAACTTGTTAATAATGCTAACAACATGCTGGTAACATGCTACTCATGCTAGTAACATGATAATAACGTGGTAACATGCTAGTAAAATGCTAATCATGTTAGAAACATGCTAATTATGTTAGAATCATGTTATCAACATGCGAGTAACATGATAATCATGCTATCAACATGCTAGTAACTGAGCAATCATGCTAGCAACATGCTAATCGTGATAAAATCAAGTAACATGTTAATCATGCTAACAACATGCCAGTAAATTGAATTTTTAAAAAAATATGCTAGCAACATGCTAGTAACAGGCTAATCGTGATAAAATCATGCTAGCAACATGATAGTAAAATGCTAATCATGCTAGAATCATGCTACAACATGCAAAGTACAACATGCTAATGACATGGTAATCATGCTATTAACTTGCTAATTATGATAACAACATGCTAGTAACTTACTAATCATGCAATCAACATACTAATCATGCTGAAAATGTGCTAACAAGCTAGTAACATGTTAATCGTGTTGTAAACATGCTAACGACATGCTAATCATGCTAACAGCGTGCTAATAACAGGCTAATCATGATAAAATTGTGCGAGCAACATGTCAGTAACTTGCAAATGATGTTAAAAACATGCTATCGACATGCTAATCGTGAAAGAATCATGTTAACAACATGCTAATCATGCTAGAATCATCCTACAACATGCTAGTAACTTGCAAATGATGGTAACAATATGCTAGTAACATGCTAATCATGCTAGAATCATGCTACAACATGCTAGTAACTTGCAAATGATGATACGATATGCTAGTAACATGCTAGCAACATGCTAGTAACATGCTAATCATACTAGGAACGTGCAAACATGCTAATAACATGTTAATCGTGTTGTAAACATGCTAATGACATGCTAATCATGCTAACAGCGTCCTAGTAACAGGCTAAACGTGATAAAATCATGCTAGCAACATGTCAGTAACTTGCAAATGATGTTAAAACATGTTAATCATGAAAGAATCATGTTAGCAACATGCTAATCATGCTAGAATCATGCTACAACATGCTAGTAACTTGCAAATGATGATAACAATATGCTAGTAACATGTTAGCAACATGCTAATAACATGTTAATCATGTGGTAAACATGCTAGTAACATGCTAATCATGCTAGAAACGTGCTAACATGCTAATAACATGTTAATCGTGTTTTAAACATGCTAATGACATGCTAATCATGCTAACAGCGTGCTAGTAACAGGCTAGTCGTGATAAAATCGTGCTAGCAACATGTCAGTAACTTGCAAATGATGTTAAAAAATGCTAGAAACATGCTAATCATGAAAGAATCATGTTAGCAACATGCTAATCATGCTAGAATCATGCTACAACATGCTAGTAACTTGCAAATGATGGTAACAATATGTTAGTAACATGCTAGCAACATGTTAGTAACATGCTAATCAAGCTAGAAACATGCAAGCATGCTAATAACATGTTAATTATGCTGGAAGCATGCTAGCAACATGCTAGTAACATGCCAACCATGCTAGAATCTTGCTACAACATGCTAGTAACTTGCAAATGATGGTAACAATATGCTAGTAACATGTTAATCATGCTAGAATCATGCTACAACATGCTAGTAACTTGCAAATGATGATAACAATATGCTAGTAACATGCTAGCAACATGCTAGTAACATGCTAACCATGCTAGGAACGTGCAAACATGCTAATAACATGTTAATTATGCTGTAAGCATGCTAGCAACATGATAATAATGCTAGCAACTTTCTGGTCCGGCTTTCTCAATCCAACTTAACGTTTTAAATCTAGTTTCATCTTTGGTAACCCTGCTGAAAAAAACAGCATATGCTGGTTAGGTATGTTTTGGTGCTGGGATGCTGGTTTTAGCTGGTTTATGCTGGTCCTTTGCTGGTTTCTGCTGGTTTCTGCTGGTCATGTTGCTGGTCAAGGACCAGCATAAACCAGCAACATAACCAGCATAAACCAGCAAGGGACCAGCATAAACCAGCAAAGGACCAGCATATACCAGCTAAAACCAGCATCCCAGCACCAAAACATACCTAACCAGCATATGCTGTTTTTTTCAGCAGGGAAAGCATTAATCACAACACAATGATCCACTTTAGACATTCTACAAAGTAATTTTGCAACCAACTAGAAGTCAATAGAGTATTAGACTGTCTGCTTATTATCCACTAACAGTCTACTAATACTCTAATGAGAGTTAGCTGACATAGTCGCAAAAGATACAGTTAATAGAAAGTCTAAAGCAGATGTAAAATAAACTGTAACCCAATCATTTTAGCTGCACATAAAAGAACCTAAATCTGAAATATTAAAATACTGAAGCTCTCAAATGTGTAATATTATACCATACTTAATATAGGCCTACCACAGATTTACTCTTATGCAAATCCCATGCTTTTAATTAAACTTGACATGAAATGGAAATTGTGAAAAATTCAAAGTTGAATTATTACTGAATTCATTGTTGAACTGCCTTTAACTGAAAATTGATTGTTTACAATAATGCGTTACTTACACACTATTGTGCTGTTTGAATACTGTGCAGTTGCTTTGACACAATCTGTATTGTTAAAAGCGCTATACAAATAAAGGTGACTTGACTTGACTTGACTTTAAAAGAAAATTGAAATGCGATACCAGACTGTGTTCTTGTAAAAGAGTCTCGTGAAAATTCACTGTGTTTCTTCTCTCTTTAAACAACAAGTTAATAATTAACCCCCAATCAGCTAGAGAAGATAAGAGCTCCACTAACACTGAGTCTCTGTTTCTACTCATCTTGACATTGAATTTGGCTTTATTTTAAACTGATACAGTTGACAAGAGTGTCATTTATTGATGCAGATGATCAGATTCAATGCTAAACCTTCTTTAGACCAAACTAACAGGCGGATAAATCTCTAGTCAGTTCCGGGATTCATAAATCAAGAGGTTTTTAGTGCAGGGAATCCAGCAGGGTGGACGAGACAACAGCCGTCAGATTGCACGGTGTATGATAATGATAAGACGGTGGGTTAGTCATCTGTGTTCTGTGGAAAGGTGGGAACTCAGCTTACAATTATTTTGACCCTTTGAACTTCTAGTCTGTGTGCATGACCGCAGCTCTGGTGTGAGTCACTACATGAGGAGCTGCTACACCCAGTTCACTCCTATCAATGTCTATCAAAGACATAAAACCCAGGTAGGTTTATTACAGCTGCTCACATGGTTGTGTATTTAAGAAGAAGGGTGCCATTTTTATGGTTTTAATTTGTTGTGAACTTCAATTTGTGAGTGTTGCATCAAAGTTATCTTTTTAAAGTTTGCTAAATTTCACAAACAATCACAAAAAAAGAAAAAAGTAACAGGTCATGTTGAATGTGAAGTTTTTCTGTAGAAATAATGGTTTCATGTAAAATGTACTATTGTTTATATATATATATATATATATATATATATATATATATATATATATATATACTGTGCATATATTTTTTTTGAATTTTGAAAATCTGTTTATTTGTAACCATATGCATACACAGTTGTAATGTGAATAAATGAGTAAAACATAACTAATAGTTATCATCTAACTTACCCAGAATATTGATCATTTTTTGTATTACATGTTTTTTTTAAATGTTAGGTTTAAGTATGCACATGAGGACGTATTTATTGAAATATGCACTAATTTACATTTCCAGTACAAAAATCGTAACACTGGATGAAGTCAGTCGAAATTCATGTTTAATTTTTTTACATATTAGAGTCAAATGTTTTTACAGTGGAGGGGATTTGGGGTATCTAATTTTTTACTCCATAAAAAAAAAAAAAAAAATTTGAACAGACAGAAAATCATGCATTTTTTATGTAACCATGTAATTTTTGGACAGAGTAAAATGTATAAAATCAAGCTAATTATATGTGAACAAATCCCTCTGTAAAATCCTTCAGGATATGCTCAGGAATAAAAACGTAAAGTTTGGTGTGTCTAAGTGCAACTGAAGTGGAGATTTATGGCTCAGTGTAGGAGAAAAAAACTCATTTGGAGAAAACAGCCACATATTAAAAATATGGATTGTAATTGAAATCTATTGACACAAAGTGCTATAAAATAAACACTTAACAGTGTCTTTCAGATGTTTTCTGAAAAAACACTTTATGAAAAAGCAAAAAGCCCAAAATCTCAAATTTGACAGGTGCATGAAAAACAGCATTTTTTGCCGTCAGTGTCTCCCACCTTAAAATAAGAAATAATTGTAAAATGTATTGTGTCGACTTATTCTCATAATTGCAACTTTATGTGCAAGAAGGTCAGAAGACTTAGGCATTTGTGGAACTTGAGTACAAATCAATAGTCAGATACAACTTCTGTGTGCTGTTCTTTGTGTATCAAGTAGTTTTGTCTTAATTGTTTACACACTTTTTTTTTGTTCACACACTTAAAATATTAAGGTAATTTGCTGTAAAGCAAGTTTGAGTTTATTCAACTTTAGTAGATGGAAGTTGTGCCAATTCATATATAAAAGTTCACTAAGACTACTTGTTTAAGTGAAGTGAGCTGCTAGACCAGTTTCTTCATATCAAATGATATCTGCCATTTGATATGATGCAATTTCCCTTTTGCAACTTTCATTTAAAGGGCCAGTAGTTGAATATAACAGAGTGGACAGTATTTTGAGGGACAAGCTAAAAACCTTAGATATTTTTTCATTAAATGAATTAAATAAATGTAACACTTGGAAAATATACAGTATATACATCAGAGAAAAGTATAACAAACAACGTGAAAATAATCTAAAAAAAAAAAAAAAAAATGCTTATATTAAGTGTTGTATTTAACATCAAAATGCCAGACACAGGCCTGGGGACTGGTTTAAAATGCTGTAAAATGTTTAGAATTATTCAATAATAATAATAATAATAATAATAATAATAATAATAATAATAATAAAAACTCAAATAAGCTTAAAGGTCAAAGTGTGTTATTTATGTCAAAGACAACTTTAAAATTAAAACAATAATTGATGTTTTTGAACCTTTACTGGGGACACAAAAGGCACCAAATCGCAGAAATGATCCAGATATAGTGTGAATGATATGTAACTAAATTCTGAATATACAGTTGATAGATGCAACTGTTTTTTTTTTTTGTTTTTTTTTTGGTTAAATGGGGATTGCGAAACAAAATTACTGAAGAGCACTACCGCCACCTTCTGCTGGGTTGGTGCTGAAACACTTTATTTTTCTCTGAATCAGTCAGCTGGGATACTTCATGTTCAGCTTCTTGAGGGTTACAAAGGCTAAAGACCTATTGTCAGTGTTGTGAAATGCATTGCAATATGATCAAACCAGTACAGTAGGAGAACCCTGAAAATATTGAGTAGCTACATAAAAGGAAAACGCTTCATGCTTTTAATTTGAACTAGTAAAGACATGAGCCGCCCTAACCTGTAAGTGGCATATTGGTGCCATAGCAGCTGGAATCTCCTGTCAAATAAAACTAGACAGATGTTAATAAGCTACTGAATGAATTCTGAGCATATGTCTGAATGGTCACATTTTTTTTTCCTGAGTTCCAGTCACTCCATGAAAATAACAAATTAAAAATATTACTTGGTGAAGGACCTACTTCCTCTTTTGTAGCACATCATATCTATAAATGCTACAAACTAAGAAGTAAAGCATGAACACATCTGCATTGGTAGAACCATTAATGTTTATATAAATATACTGTATGGATGTATTCTGTGTGTATTTTGTTATATATATGAATGTGTAATATATGTACTTTTGTTTTGGCAATGCTTTGGCAATAAGTATGTCATGCCAATAAAGAAATATGAACTGAATATGATTTTGATGCAACTAATTTTTCCCTCCTCTTGTCTCCCTCTGCTGGTGACCTTTGTGAATGTCGATGAGATGAGTAACATTTTATTTATTTGTTTTTTTTTTTCTTTTTTTTTCTTCCAGTTTAGCTTTCAGAAGGGAACCAAAAAGATTATATTCTTGAAAATTAAATATCTTGTTGAAAGTTTTTATTAAAGACAATAACAAGTGTATTTAATACTGCACAAACAATAAAATAAAATAAAATGTAAACAACTACACATAATGCTTTTAATGTATCTATTTATAATACCATCAGTTAAAATACAAATACAAATTAAATGCCGGTTTAGTAAAATGGCAAATTACAGATGCTAACTGAATTAGAAAATCAATTTTGCTATATATATATATTTTTTTTTTTAGTTTTTTTTTTTTTAGTTTTATACATAATCTAAAAAAATAAGGACAATATTTCGCTGTGATACAAATAATTTTTAAAACTAGAATCTGAGGGTGCAAGAAAAAAAATTCAAATTTGAAGAAAATCTCCTTTAAACTTGTCCAAATTAAGTTCTTATCAAAGCATATTACTAAAAAAAAATCTTCATGGCGCATAATCTTTACTTAAGGCAAGACACTACAGGTGAATAGGGTAAAACAACTAATAGTTCTCGCCTTACTTACACAGTTAATTGATTACACTGATAATTGCAAACATATTTTGTATTACAAGTTTTTCTAAAATGTTAGGTATAAATAAGCAAATGAGACATTATTTAATGAAATATGCACTAATTTGTATTAATTTGCATACATTTCTAGCACAAAAATCAAAACACTGAAATCAGTTTCAGAATTCTTGTTTAATTTTTTTTGACGTATTAGAGTCAAATGTTTTTACAGAGGGAATTTTGAGTATCTCATTTTGTCACATAATTCAGAAAATACTAAGACAAAAAAAATTATATATATATATATATATATATATATATATATATATATATATTTACAATTTTTGGGGGAAATAAAAAGTTTGTATAAAATCAAGCAAATTATATATGAACAAATCCCTCTGCAGAAACCTTCAGGATATAGACAGGAATTAAAATGTAAAGTTTGATGTGTGTAAGTGCTACTGAAGTGGAGATTTATGGCTCAGTGTAGGAGAAAAAACTCTTGGCCTTTAAAAATATGTATTGTAATTGAAATCTATAGACATAGATAGATAAAGTTCTATAAAAGAAACACTTAATAGTGTTTTTTTGGGTGTTTTATTCCCACTAGCCTGAGAAAAAAACAAAAAACAAAAACACTTTAGGAAACACCAAAAAGCCCAAAATCTCAAACTTGACAGATGCATGAAACAACAGTCTCCCCTTAATATCGAAATGATTTTTGGCATAAAAGAAAAATCTATAATTTTGACCCAAACAATGCATTTTTTGGCTATTACTACCAAACATACCCGTGCTAAATAAGACTTTTTTTAAGGCTTTGTGGTCCAGGGTCGGTCCATGGTCACATATGGATATAGTAAATGTAAATTCAAGGATTATATTAGACTTTAAACATGACAGTGCCGATTTGCACATTGCATTTTGACTTGAATTTAACCAACAACGCTAGTCAAGGCTGAGCTCCTGAGCTGAGCAAATAGCATTTGGAATTCCCCCTCCGTGACCCTCTGGGACAAACCATTATTATTGAACAGAGGGGTGGCGGTGCTATTCTAGCGCGTATAATTAGTGTTAATTGTAACATTGTGCGTTACAAATCAAGTGATGAATAATGCAAACTTATAAATAACTATAACCGTCTTTTAGCTTTGTCGGTTTTACTGTTTTGAGTGCGATGAAATGACGCGACGCCCCCATCTGTTCCACGAACAATGGATCAGTCTGATTTCGCAGCTCAGCGCGTTTGTTCGCGGTCAGTGTGTATGTGTATGTGTACAGACTGTACTATAGAGGTAATCGTAACTAACGACAAACTAACATGTCTGTGGCTTTCGCACCGCACCGGCAGCGCGCCAAGGGCGATATAACGCCTGCCGGGATACAAAAGGTAATTTCACCGAATCATTTTTCCATCAGAATGAAACCGAGGTTAAATGCGTTCGCATTAGTGGGGTCGGCTAGTTAACGTTAGCTGGAACCTCTCTCCCGCCAACACTCTCGTAACACCACAAACAAAGCGTTTTAGAGAATTGTTTGTCATAGTATTCAACAGCTCTAACAAAATAAAACACGAGAATGATGCGGAGTTGATTTCGAGTCGTTGTCTAGCGTTGCAAAGCTATTGAAATCTCATGGGTTTTGCTCTGTCTTTGTTAGCCGCTACGTGCTCGGCTCTCTGATGAATCACAATCGACGATTCTGTGAAAGCATTCGTAATGTAAACATTCTCACAGAAATAATTCTGCCAGCGATTTCTTATCTCTAGTATGGACACTGTACACTTGATTTTATTATGAATCGTATGTTATACAAGCGCGTATGCTAATTGCCGACATCTTATCGATTACGCGGGTCTGATTTAACCTTAGCCCACCTGTATTGTTTGTTTTTTCATTATTCATGTGGGATTAGTCAAACATTTGTTTTTAAATCTGTTTTTAATTTCATACGTATGATTTTATGATTCAGTTTTCATCACTCAGGTCTGATGTGGTCAGTGAAGCTTTTTTATTCGGTTTTCTATTACTCATGTCTGTTGATCGGTATTCTCTGATGCTTGATTTAACGTGTAGGTTTTAATTTAATAACAATGAAAGGCGTATTATGTCGAGTCACGGAATATTTTAAGGCAATGAGTTAACTAGGTGTCGTCCAGTGGCATGAATTAGCACCGATTTGCTTGCACTTGTTGACATAACCATTGTTTGATTTGTTATTTTGTCGAATTTGTACGTTTTATGTGTATGCTTATTCATTAATCAGTCCCTGAAATTGCGATGATTGATATAATGACCGTATGTGACCCTGGACCACAAAAACACGGCTATATTTTGTATTAAAAGCCAACAACACATTGTATGTTAAATTTAAAATTACCAATTTTTTATGCCAAAAATCATTAGGATAATAAGTAAAGATCATGTTCCATGAGGATAATTTGTAAATTTTCTATTTGTCGAATTTGTACATTTTATGTGTAGGATTATTTCATAAATCAGTCCCTGAAATTGCAATGATTGATATAATGACCTTATGTGACCCTGGACCACAAAAACACGGGTATTTTTTTTGTAGTAATAGCCAACAATACATTGTATGACTGAAAATGACCTATTTTTTATGCCATAATCATTAGGATTTTAAGTGAAGATCATGTTCCATGAAGATAATTTGTAAATTTTCTATTTCAATTTTTGATTAGTAATATGCATTGCTAAGAACTTCATTTGGACAACTTTAAAGGTGATTTTCTCAATATTTAGATTTTTTTTGTACCCTCAGATTTTCAAATACGTGTATCTCGGCTAAATATTGTCACATCCTAGCAAAATACATCAATAGAAAGCTTGCTTATTCAAAATGTAGCTTCGAAATGTATAAATATCAATTAAAAAAGGCTCTTATGACTGGTTTTGTGGTCCATGGTCACATCTGTTCTGACTGATGCATAAAACACTAATTTGATATTTCACTTCAGTTTGATTTGAGTTCAGACTGATTCACACTGTTAACCCAGATTTGCTTGCACTTGTTGACATTACCATTGTTTGATTTGTTATTTTGTCGAATTTGTACATTTTGTGTATGCTTATTCCATAAATCAGTTCCCTGAAACTGCCATGATTGATATAATGACCTTATATGATCCTGCACCACAAAAACACCGGTATATTTTGTAGTAATAGCCAACAATACTTTGTATGACTTAAAATGACCTATTTTTTTTATGCCATAATCATTAGGATATTAAGTAAAGATCATGTTCCATGAAGATAATTTGTTATTTTTCCACCGTAAATATATCAACACTTATATATGCATTGCTAAGAAATCAATTTGGAAAACCTTTAAGGTGATTTTCCTCAATGTTTAGATTTTTTTTTTTCATTAAACCCTTAGATTTTCAAATGGTTGTATCTCAAATAAATGTTGTCCTATAGTAGCAAACCATACATCAATAGAAAGCTTCTTTATTCAGCTTAGAAATGTATAAATCTCAATTATGAATGGTTTTGTGGTCCATGGTTACATCCGTTATGATGCATAAAACACCAATTTGATTTTTCACTTCAGTTTGATTTAAGTTCAGACTGATTCACACTGTTAACTCAGCCTGATTTGCTTGCACTTGTTGACATTACCATTGTTTGGTTTGTTATTTTGTCGAATTTGTACATTTTATATTAATGCTTATTTCATAAATCAGTCCCTGAAACTGCGATGATTGATATAACGACCTTATGTGACCCTGGACCACAAAAACATGGCTATGTTTTGTATTAAAAGCCAACAATACTTTGTTAGTTAAATTTAAAATGACCTATTTTTTATGCCAAAAATCATTAAGGTAAAAAGTAAAGATCATGTTCCATGAAGATAATTAGTAAATTTTCTACCATAAATATACACAAACTTATATTTTGATTAGTAATCAGGGCTCAAAATAGGGCTGGGCGATTTGGCCTAAAATCAAAATCTCGATTAATTGAACATTTTAACCCGATTACGATTAATGAACGATTATTTTATTCATTAGTAAAATTATATTTAATTATATTTAAATAATATTTATTTTTTTGCCCTCATAGTTCACTGACAAGTTTTGTACAGTAAATATGCTCACATATTACAAGTGAGAGATTTTTGAATGAAGGGTACTATCTATGATTATTTATTGAACATCAGTGTTGAACAACTGAAATTAAAGCGCACATTGCGTAAAACGAAAAGTCACATTTTTCTTAAATTAGTGAAAATAAATAATTTGCACTTTTGGAAACAAAATAAATTATTTATAAAATAATAATAAATATTAAAAGTAGAAAATAAGCAGTATCTCTTCTAAATAAAATTACTCTTGTATATCCTGTAAATAATTTTACTGTATAAATACTGCTTAAGCTCTCCATCGACATGTCGGAGGAATAACGCAACGTAACGGAGCGGGGTCACCTGACTCCACACGCAGTAATGTTTTTAAAGGGAAAGTAATTGAAATAATTGACCTGGAAAAATTTGATCGATTATAGGTTCTGAATGTCGATTTCGATTACTTTTCGATTAATCGCCCAGCCCTAGCTCAAAATTAACTTTTTTACTTGGTAGCACTGTGGGGAGCACCTAAATTTTTAGTGATGCGCCGATCTTGATTCTTCATGGCTTATTCTGATTGAGGATGTTTTACAAGCAATTTGGCTGATTCTGAAAGACTTTTTAAGCAAGGGACAAGAATGAATGAAAATACGAGTACATGAACAAGATGTTTATTTTCAATACTGCCAATTGAATTGGAAGCAACCACTGCATTTTTAAACAATCTACAGTATAAATAACAAAAAGTGAACGACATGGATCTTTTTTAGTCGTGTAGACAATAAATCAAAGTCTACTCTTTCAATATTCAAAGTGCAAATAGAGGCCAATTTTTTTTTTTTTATCATGATACAGAGACAACTACACAATTTATAATAGTCCACATACTAATAACAGCCTAGATATCTTATGTAGCCTAATTTGCGCTCATTAGGGATTCGCTCTCTAAACGTGGGGTATTAAAATTGCTTTTGAATTTGCGTGCGCGTTTTACTTGTGGTTTCATTTTGACGATCCTGCGAACTCGGTGGCGCCGAGCGTGCATTCTACAACACAAGAGATTACTTTAACAAAACCATTTGGAAGTTGGAGAACACAAACGAGATTTTGAAAAGCGTGTCCCCAGTGGAAATTACGCCCCTAACTCAAGTTATCATTTGATGTGAATGTATGGCACGTTGTACAGTATATTGTATATTACAGTATATTTCTTCAAAAGCAGCTTGTGGAGACATTTTAATTGTCCACAATCAAAAATCGTAATATCACACACCCTTAATTGCAATGCATAATTATGCAAATTCAGAATGAGGAAAAAAACAAAAACGGCCAGTTCCTAGTTCAGCGGAGCGCAGTGTCCGTGACGGAGTGACTGACGGCTAATATCTCAAATCTGCATAAAAAGTAATAGGGGTGGGAGAAAAAATCGATGCATCGATGCATCGCGATTCTCTCTTCAACGATTCTGAATCGATTCCTAATATTTCAGAATCGATTCTGAGCTTGTTTTTTTTTCTGCATATGGCACGTGTGCGCGCTAGAGACGCGGCTGGCTACAGCGCACAGAATTTGCACTGTGAGACATGTGCGCATAATGCTTGACAGTGTGCTTCCATCCGTCGTGTTTTACTTTAGATATGCGTTCATTTCTGCCGTCTGGAATGCAAGAAACTGTTGCACTGACAGACTCACGTGCGCTTTGTGTTTGTTCGTCCTAAAGCTCGATTGCGGATGCGGTTAAATGCACTTGCATATTGGAATAGTTTCAAACGAAACTGTACATACAGTCAGTTATGTTTTCAGAGCAGGACAAAACATCTGATATATCGAAATAGATCTGTGCATCATTGGCGTTCCGTCCATATACAGTAAGCTGCTAATGCCCTGCATACTCAGGCTGTCAGAGAGAATGCGTTCACGTGTTAAATAATATAAACATGCTTATAAATGAATCCCTTATTTGAATCTTCTGAGCAAGCAGATTCTCCGGATCTTCCTTGACTCCTCAGAATTGATGCGCATTCTGTTTTGCTGTCATGCGCGTGATTTCATTCGCGGGGTAAGCTGTCCGAGAAGCGCTCGCCCAAGCGGAAAAACGCGCTGTTGCTGCCAGATCCTAATTGCCAAAAATGTATTGTATTTTTGTATATTATATATAATATGTATATTTTCATAATTTCTCAACAATTCAAAAGTTTAAAGTCCACAGAAAAAAATAGCCTATATAAAATGTATATATATTTTTAAAAATAATAATAAACAGGAAAAAGGAAATATTAAAATATGATTTCGTCTCTGATTTTATTGGTGTCTAAATAATGTAAAGATATTATTATTTTTGGTATTACTGGTGGTTTTAGCACTCAGCATACCTGGTAAATAAAAGTGTCACCTCAACTATTGTCTGTAAACTTTCGGATACCTGAAGAAAACTTATTTTAAATAAGTAATTGTTTTAAAAAGTACTTTGCTTACATAATTTAAAAAATAAAGTTGGCCCAAATTAAATTTGATATAAAACAAATATGAAAATGTAGCCATGTGCAGTACTATTGAAAACTGAGAATGTGACCATCGTGATATTTAGTTGTTAATGAAAACAGTAATTAACTTGAATCTTGAAACCGGTGAAGATTGACACACCTACTTTTACAGAGATTCCAACTATAAACAAAAAGCATAGAAACTGCAATTTTACATGTTTTTAAAATTGTAAAGTTGTATTTGCACAGCAGAAGAATTAATTGGGGAAAAAATGTAGATCAAGAATCGTTTTGGAATCGGATCGTGACTCCCAGAATCGGAATCGGATCGGATCGTGAAGTGCCTGAAGATTCCCACCCCTAAAAAGTAATAATGTAAAGATGGAGTTTAAATGGTTATGTAATGCTGGAAAGAACGGCGAACCTGTCGCTGTATCAGCTCTCAGCAGTCTGTGCAGTAGTTAGGCCAGCAAAAGTTTTGTAAAGAAATGAAAACAAGTCGCACCACAACAAATTCTCGCACTCGCACTAATGCTTCCAAATATAATTTGTGGTCACGCAGATTAAATTTTGGGAGCATATGCGACCAAAACGGTCGCAATTTCGAGCCCTGGTAATATGAGTTGCTAATAATTTTCTTTGAATAACTTTAAAGGTGATTTTCTCAATATAATTTTTTTTTTTTTCCCCCTCAGATTTTCAAATAGTTGTATCTTGGCTATCATAGTAAACCATACATCAATAGAAAGCTTATTTATTCAGCTTAGAAATATCTAAAATATCTCCCTCATGACTGGTGTTGTGGTCCATGGTCACATCCGTTCTGATGCATGAAACAGTAATTTGATTTTTCACTTCAGTTTGATTCAAGTTCAGACTGATTCACACCTAATTCAGCCTTATTTATTTGAAGAACGAGTTCATGCATGCAGGAGTAACCCAATTAAAGTCATTTCTTGCCATTATGGCATTATTTCATGATACACAGTCACAGTCCTTTAATTGCATTGCTTTCAATACAAAAATGGCACTGGAGATTCAGCATCAAGAGAACAGCACTGAGTGAGAATAAGTGCAGGAAACACTGATATAGAGAACCGTAATGGGTACATTGCTAAAATAAAATAAAACGGGCTGAATTATTCATCGTCTCAGCTGTGCAAATAATTTCACGCAGCCGCTGGAAATATGCAGTGAAGAAAATCTTGATCTTGGGATTTGATATCAGCATTGTTTGAATTTCAATGAAAAGGAAAATTGGTATTTTTACAGTGTATTAGCAGGCTTTGTTTAACAAACCAGTTGTTCCAATATGATTTGTACTGTAAACCTGAAATAAAAGTTTTTATGCTATTTGTAATGTTTTCAGCTTTCTGCGCAGAAATTGCCAAAAAAGTCCGCAGATTCCGTCTAGCCCTGTGTATTAGTTAACCATTTATTGTTCTCTTTGGTTGTGCTTTTGATGCTCTGTGCTTCTTTTACCAGTTTTTTATTGCTTAGGTTTGATTTGATCAGCTAATCTTATATTTCTTAAATTAAATGTAAGATTTGGCTTTTACTATTTTTACTGTCTTAATTTTAATAAATGTGACATTTCATCTGCAGTTACTGGATGAAAACAATCAATTGATTCAGTGCATCATGGACTTCCAGAGTAAAGGAAAAACAGCTGAATGTTCACAGTAAGTTCTCTGTTATATCATTGATTCATATGCAAAGATGTATTTATTTAACCCAGGTGCGTCAATTTAAAAAGAGCACAAAATGTCAGAATGAAGAAACACATTATATATTAATATTTTTTTCAGCTTTCACTGAAATAGTTTTTTTTACCAACATTAGTTCTGATCATAACTACCTAAAATGTATTTATTTTTAGAATTTTAATGGTAGTTCACCTGAAAATGAAAATGCTGTTATTAATTACCCACACTCAAGCGTTTTCGTTTTTGGGTGTACTTATCTTTTTAACCCTTTAAATGGCAGATTGTTTACATTTTTATAAAAAAAAAAAAAAGAATAATAATAATTTTTACATCTGCTAAAAAAAACTAAATTTGCTCGATAGGTGAAAGCTGCAAAAGTAGTTCTATCAGGTGAAAAAAAGTAATAATGTACAAAAAAAGTAAATTGGTCCTGAGTCTTAATCTGTTGTACCTAGTGTAAAATTACTTTATGAAAGAAAAATAAGGGAGAAAATTTGAATTCCAATTAAAAAAAATAATTGTCCTAAGAATGCACAAGGGTTAAAGGAGTAGTTCTATCAGAACAAAAATTTACAGATAGTGTACTCGCCACATTGTCATCCCAGATGTTCATGCCTTTCTTTCTTCAGTCGTAAGGAAATTATTTTTTTTGAGGAAAACATTTCAGGATTTCTGTCCATATAATGGACTTCTATGAGTTTGAATTGCCAAAATGTAGCTTCAAAGGGCTCTAAACGATCGCAGCCAAGGAAGAAGGCTCTTATCTAGCAAAACAATCGGTTATTTTCTAAAAAAAAAAAAAAAAAAATACAATTTATATATTTGTTAACCTCAAATGCTTGTCTTGTCAGGCTCTGTGTGTACTGTGTGTAGATATTAAAAAGTATATAAATTATAACTGTTTTTAGAAAATAACTGATTGTTTCGCTAGATAAGACAAGACTCTTTTTCCTCGTCTGGGATCATTTAAAGCTGCAATTAAACTGCATTTGGGAAGTTCAAACTCGCAGGCACCATAGAAGTCCATTATATGGAGAGAAATCCAGAAATGTTTTTCTCAAAAAACATCAATGTTTCGATGACAAGGGGCTGAGTACATTTTCTGCAAAAAAGCTAAGTCTTGGGTACCTGAATGGATGCTGCATTATTCATTTTTTTATTCAGTCTGTAATCAAAGCACTTTTCTCATTCGTCTCTGGCAGCTACCAACAGATGCTACACAGAAATCTAGTGTATCTGGCCACAATAGCAGACTCCAATCAGAACATGCAGTCTCTGCTTCCTGCTGTGAGTATTTATTCCCACAAGCTAGAATATATTTATTGTTCTTAGTTGATATGCACTGTATGAATAAAATCAGAGTGGGATCAGTGGTTGAGTAATGTGTCTCTCTACAGCCGCCCACCCAGAACATGCCCATGAATCAGAGTGGAGCGACTCCACAGCTCCCTCACGGTCACAGTATGCCGTCAGACGGGCCGCCCGCCCCTCACATGCAGAGCCAGATGAACGGACAGATGCCAGGTATATTCAGACCAGTGCAGTTACTGTTAAACTCCCAGAATAACTAACTGTGGAAACCTAAATCCGTAGAAGAGCTGTGGCAACTTCACCAAGCTGCTTGGGAAAAACTACCTGCAAACTACAGTACAGAGTTTTTGAACTGTAGGGTTTTTTTCCCCCTTTTTTTTTTTTAAAGAAGTCTTTTTTGCTCTCCAAGCTTGCAGTTATTTGATCCAAGTACAGCAAAACGAGCAAAGTTTTGAAATATTTTTACTATTTAAAATAACTGCTTTCTATTTGATTATATTTTAAAATGTAATGTATTCCTGTAATCAAAGCTACATTTTCAGCATCATTACTCCAGTCTTCAGTGTCACATGATCCTTCAGAATTCATTCTAATATTCTGGTTTGCTGTTCAAGAAACATTTTAAATTATTATTTTTATCAATATTTGAAAACACTTGAGTACACTATTTACATTATCTTTGATTAATAGAAAGACCCAAAGATCAGCTTTTATCTCAACTTAAAAGCTTTTGTAACATTATATACTACGCCGTTCAAAAGCTTGGAGTCAGTATAATTTTTTTTTTTTTGAAAAAGAAAGGATAGAAATGAATACTTTTATTTAGCAAGGGTGCTTTAAATTGATCAAAAATGATGATAAAGACATTTATAATGTTATAAAAGATTCTATCTCAGATAAATGCTGTTCTTCTGAACTTTCTGTTTATTAAAGAAACCTGAAAAAATGTTGTTTTCAACATAATAATAATAATAATAATAATGTGTGAGCATGTGTGTAATGTTTGAGCATAAAATCAGAATATTAGAATGATTTCTGAAGGATCATGTTACTGTAGTAATGATGCTAAAAATCAGCTTTGAAATCACAGTATTTAAAAGCTTTAAGGAGCTTTAAAATTACATTTTAAAATATATTCAAATAAAAATAGTTATTTTAAATGGTAAAATTTTTTCAGAATGTTACTGTTTTTGCTGTACTTTAGATAAAAAAAAAAATGCAGGCTTGGTGAGCAGAAAAGACTTCTTTAAGAAACCTTAATCTTAATGTTCAAAAACTGGTTTACTGGTAGTTAGTTTCAAGCATTTTGGAGCAAGTGCCACAGTTCTTTTTTCGATTTAGGCTTATTGACTTTTTTTTGTTGCCTTTTTGCTTATGCTTTGAAGCTATATTTAATTGGTTGTAATTCTTAACATGCAAGTGTTTCGTATTTCTTATTAATTTGTTATTATTTTAAGTATTATGTGAGTAACTTCATAAAAATGCAGTAAACAAAAAGTAAATTGGATGTTAATAGTTGGTAAACTCAATTAATAAGGAAGATCAAGAAGTGTTTGGGAAGGATTTTGTGATTCCAAGATGGTGCTTAAAGATTCCCACACCTATTACGTTTTTTTTTTTTTTACTTTCTCACTAAAGCGAATTACATAAATAACCTTCTTTAATGAAATGTGTTTACATTTTCAGATTAAATATGAAGGGGTTTATGTTGTTAATCTCTGTCTGCTTCTACAGGTCCAAACCACATGTCCATGCAGGGCCCGGGACCCAACCAGACACCCAGCATACCCAGCGGCTCCATGAACATACCACCCAGCAGCCATGGCTCCATGGGGGCGTATAACCACACAGTGCCCTCCTCGCAGGGAATGCAGTCACAGGGGCAGATAAACATGAGCCAGGGGCAGCCCATGGGCAATTACGGCCCTCGACCCAACATGAACATGCAGCCTAATCAGGGTACTGCTACTCTCTGATCTCATAACTATATTTTAACAATAATATCAACCATATAATACGAAATGTTTCACTATGAGTGCTTGTGTTTTGCTTCTAGGGCCAATGATGCACCAGCAGGCTCCTTCCCAGCAGTATAACATGCCCCCTTCTGCTGGCAGTGGGCAGCATTACCAGGGGCAGCAGAACCCCATGGGCATGATGGGACAAGGCAATCACGTGATGGGACAGAGGCCCATGCCCCCCTACAGGCCGCCGCATCAAGGTATGTTAAAATCTCTTCATACACTAATTCACTAAATCATAATTCACATTTTGGTTGTTTTAATGTCTGTTTGGTGTGTTCTCAGGACCTCCTCAGCAATATCCTGGTCAAGAGGAATATTACACGGAGCAATACAGTCATGGAGCACAGGGAGCACCTGAAGGTAAGGATCTATTCATCCTGCTGTTTACTGTTTCAGTTTAGCATAATCTATCTTTAACAAATCATTCCTATGGTTGGTGGAAAATGTTATACATGTTTTTCCCAATATGATATAATTTGTAGCTCCAGAACTCGTTGTGCATGATGCAAACACTTATAGCAGCAGTTCCTTCAAACACACGGTTCATTTTATTTAGCAGGTAATTTTGTTGATCTTTAAAGGGGGCATAACACGCACGCTTTCAGCCAATCTTATGTTAATCTTGAATACCTTTAGAGTGGTACTGCATCCATATCTCCAAAAAGTATTTTGTTTTATCATATTTATAGAAGAAAGATACAGCTTTTACGATTCTCTCCAAAAAAAAGCTAAGCTCCTGGAAGCGTGCCGTAGGTGGAGCTAAAGATTGACAGGAACTCCCGTGCCTACTGCTAACAAAACAAAGACATTTGATGCTGTTTCACTTACAATCTGCATTTCTGAATCATGAGCGGGATTTTTTTTTATAGCTGGGACCGCTTCATCTTTCAGTATCAAACGATGTGCAAATCCAGCGTCAAACTGGGCTTTGTTTGTAATGCCGGGTTCTTTGGGAAGCTGAGCAGGGTTATCTTTGCCTTACAACCAAAACCACACTTCTTTAGAGACATTCTTCCCAAACGAGTCGCGTGCAGCCGAATGAAGTGCATTGTTGGGCATGCTCTTGCTCTTGCTCTAGTCGATGTGTGCTGGGGCACACTCTTTTGGGAGAAATGCCCACACAAAGTGTTCCACCCTTCAGGACGTCATGAAGAGCTATGATCGAAAAAAAAAAATTAAGTAACTTGTATTCGGCACAGAAATACTCTGTCATACGTCCAAATTGTTTTTTTGAAACTTTGGCAGTGTTTAGCATTAGAATCCAACTCTTTAACTATAAATGACATGCATGAAACAGCATTGGACCCCCCTTTAATGAGTTGCTTGGTCCTCTTCCTGTAGGAAATGCACAGTATGGTCAGCAGCAAGAGGCGTATCAGCAGGGTCCACCGCAGCAGCAGGGTTACCCTCCGCAGCAGCAGTACACGGGACAGCAGGGATACCCTGGACAGCAGCAGGGCTATGGTATGATACATACTGACAGATTCAAGTCTCAGACTGTATTGATTTATGGGAATCCAGAAATGTAAACACTTGCAGACAATCCAAGTCACATTTTTAACACAAATATATTCTATTGGCGGTCAGTACATTTAAAGAAATTAAACAGATGCAGTTGTTGATAAACTTGACAAATAAAAAGGTTTATTGTAATTGGCGGATCTTAAAAAAAGAACAGTAACAATGCAAAATGTGCAATCTTCATTAAAGCCCATACACTTCTTTAATCAGTGTTTAAAACATTGGCTGCTGTATTATTATTTTTCAACTTTTGTTAAATAGGGTTGCACCGAAATGAAAGTTCTTGACCGAAGCTGAACAAAATTAAACACTGGGCTTGAAGGCCGATTACCGAACACGTTTTTTTGTTTGTTTTCCCCCCCATGTATTTTGCCAACTTTTTTTCACCATTGCATAAATGAAATAGCCAAAATGTGATTTTTACAGTTATGTCTTGCTTTTCAAAAAAAAAGAAAAAAAGAAATCAATTTCAAAACAACAAATAAAATAAAAAAATGTACCTAACACTGAACATTTTTACCATTCTAGTAGACATTATAGCCTACCAACAAAGCACAAATTAGTAAAATAAGATTCTTTGGACATTTGTAAGTAGGGCTGGGTATTGTGACCAATTCGGTGATTCGATTCGATTCTTATTTTTTTGGTTTCGATTCGATATCGATTAGCTATCAATATTTCATTTAAAATGTTAGTTTTGCAGACATGGGATCCATATTTTGATATAAATGCTGGTAACTGAAACTCTCCTACTTAAGTTTATTACTGAAATACACATCTACATTATTAATAGGGTGCACACAGTTATTAATTTTAAACAACTTTTATTTTAAATGAACACACAAGAAGTCATAAATACGTGCATCCATTGTACACCATGTAAACAAACTGCAAAATGCACATTACTGTAAAAAAAAAATAAAAAGACTGTAAATGTGCAACAGTGAAATCTATTAAGAAATTCAAAACGTTCAAAACAGGCCAATCATAATACAAAACATTCTAACTGTCCATAAAACTAACAGTTCTTAACTACAGCCTAATCATTTTTGATCACCAGATTTTTCTGCAAAAAAAGCAGCTGATGGTGACACCTTCAGGACGAGAGGTGAATATTCATATCCTCTTACGTGAAGCTGAAGCATGGGCATTAAGAATCGATTCGGGGATTTCCCGAATCGATATCGTTGCCTTAAATTGAAGATCGATTAAAATCGGAGAATCAATATTTTTTACCCAGCCCTATTTGTAAGACCCCCTTCTTGAATCAGGCATGTGTTTTTAATGTACAAATAAATGAAGTCTTGATGAGCAAAGGAGAATGTTATAATGTATTAATAGAGCTGTTTCAATTATTTTTGTCTTTTTTTATTTTATGTTACAGAACAACAGTAAAATTACAATGCTTATAAATGTAGACTTATTTTACATGCAAGAAGACCTCAGTACTATTTTTTTTTTTTTTTGTGACAGCAGCAGATTTATGAATGATACTCATCACGCAGATTTTCATTGCGCTTTGGACTTTGAACCCCGACTAAGGAGCTGGTGCAGCGCTGTCAGAATAAATACAGTTGGTGCGTGTATTAGACAACATAGCATCCTGTAGTTTATTTACTAATGGATGATTTCAATCATCATACAGTAACCTTTCTCTTCTCACGGAAGACATGCGATGAGCTTCTAAACAGTCTCTCGCTGTCGCTGCTTGTAATGATTTTTGCATCTTTCTCTGACAGTTTTAAATGCTTCCACACTGCCGGCATGTGTGCTGCATTAGTGCACGCCTCTATTTGATTACGTCACGTCATTGTTCAGTATAATTTATTTGGCCTTTTCGCTTATTTTTGGACGAATTATGTCGCTTGCCAAACATTCCGTGCGTCCCTATTTTTTTATTTATTCCTCTCAGTAAACACTTTTCTTTTTATACCCACAGGTCCATCTCAAGGCGCTCCAAGTCAGTACCCGAACTACCCCCAGAGTCAAGGGCAGCAGTATTCAGCCTACAGACCGCCACAGCCTGGACCACCACAAGGACAGCCGCAGCGCCCCTATGCGTTTGACCAGGTGAGAAACCCTCCTGTAACAACAGAACGCTGCTGAAATATATCAAAATCTTTGATTATACATTGTTTAAATGAAAATTAACCTTTAGTTAAGGTGTTCACTAGGGATGCACGATAGTATCAGAAAAATTATTGCAATTATACTATAATGGCTTAAAATGTAAACGTCGGCATGCTGATATGCCTTGCTGATTAAAACAAATAACTCTCATATGCTCACGATGTGCTAGCTAGTCTTTTTTGATACAAATGTTTGCCTGTATGATCCTTAGATTTACTGTTTTGGTTCGCTGCCTTTAAAGAAGTAGTTCACTTTCAGAACAAGAATTTACAGATAATTTACACACACCCTTGTCATCCAAGATGTTAATTTGTTCCTTTCTTCAGTTGATAAGAAATCAAGTTTCTTGAAGGACAACATTTCAGGATTTCTCTGCAAATAATGGACTTTAATGGTGCCCCCGAGTTTGAACTTCAAAAATGGAGTTTAAATGCAGCTTCAAAGGGCTCTAAATGATCCCAGCCGAGGAAGAAGGTTCTGATCTAGTTTTTCTACATACCCTAACTGTAGTAACCCAGATTACAAAGACTACGCATGCGGAATGCAGAGATGAGCATATGAGGTTAAAAAGTATATAAATTGTCAATTTGTTTGGAAAAATGACCAATCAATTCACTAGATAAGACTCTTCTTTCTGTTTAGAGCACTTTAAAGCTGCATTTAAACTGCATTTTAAGTTTAAACTTGGGGCACCATTGAGGTCCACTATGTGGAGATAATTCCTGAAATGTAAGAAGAAATACAATGTTTTTTACAACTGAAGCAAGAAAGACATGAACATCTTGGATGGCAAAGCGGTGAGTAAATTATCTGTAAATTTTTGCTCTGGAAGTGAACTAAACCTTTAATTTTTGAATGCATGTACAGTAGGGGTGTAACGGTTCTTTGTAAAAAAATAAAAATAAAATAAATATATATATCAAACCGTACGGTTCTCCACACATGGTTCTCCACAAACTAGGATAAAACTACAAACTGTAATATGATTTGTTTTCAATAACACATAAAACCAACAGGGTTCGGCTAATGTATGTTTCTGTTGATGGATGCCCATTTTGGCTTCCCAATACATTACAATCACAGCAATGAACAAAAAAATGTGGACAAACTATTTCATCATCTCACGGGTGCTGATATCTGTGTGCACGCCCACTGAAGCGCACAAACCCATCCCTCAGCTTGTGCAAATGTTAATCTCTCTTGGAAGTATTGTGTTCGAATGGACAAATACATGCAAAAATTTACAAAATGCCCATCTTGCTAATCATCCTAGCAGACATAGCTGGCTAAACATTAACTATCAGTGCACTGGATAAGTGCATGCTCTTAGTTACCACAATTTCGTAAAATTTATCTAACAGCAACAAGGAAATCACTTGCTGCTCTTGAATAGCTATTGTAACTTTAAAGATTTGTCTTTAATTTATACTGTAAAATATGCTATGCTTTTTTACATTTATTTTATTCAGTTTCTGTGCCTAAAAAATAATGTTAGTAGTGTCCTACCTAAAAAAAAAAATTAAAAATCAGTGTTTATTTTATTTGTATCTTTAATGTATTGCTTTTATTTGTGCTGTTGATTGTAGTTATATTATTCTTATTTCTTAATTTTTATTTGACACTATAGTTGTTTCCCTTTACAAAGCAAGTACCGAACCGTACCATGATACAAACCGAATGTAAGTTGAACCGTTGCACCCCTAATGTACAGAATGATGCTTTTGTGTCCGGTAGAGTAAACAGTGACTAACACCAGTGATAGAAGTGGCAGCAGCCTCCCCCGGGTCCTAGTAAGTATCTGGTAAGATTTTTTATTTACTTAGGGGGCGCTGTTGGCCTGTTTGTGATGAAATTAAATTAAGATTGTGTTTCTGATTAAATAAAGCAGTAATCAATGTCTTAAAATCATGAGTGTGCTTTGATTTATAGGCCAGAATAGCAGCCTGCATTAATAAAAATGACAAATATGACACTTGTAAAATACAAATATTTACTTTATTAAAATGTTTTATAATAACAATTAAAGTCTTCAAATTAAATGTTAAGGCTATCACTGCATTTGTCTAAAAAATGCATTCAGAGATGTAGAAGCTGAAGAAAAAGTCAAAGAAGTAGAAGTCAAAGAGGTAGAATCCATTGAAGGCGAAGAAGTAGAAGTCAAAGAGGCAGATGCCATGTGAAAAGTCAAAGTAGAAGTCAAAGAAAAACCTAGTCAGAAACCACAGGAGAAAAACATAGGCAGAAACCATATAAGGAGTTGAAGAAAAGGTCAAAAAAGAAAAAGGTAAAGAAGTAGAGGTAGAAGCCACTGATGTAAAAGTCAAAGACAAACCATGGAAGAAGGAGAAGTTGAAGAAGTAGAACCTGAAAGAAAAGTCAAAGAAGAAGAAGCTGAAGGAAAAGTCAAAGAAGTAGAAGCTGAAGGAAAAGTCAAAGAAGTAGAAGCTGAAGGAAAGTAGAAGCTGAAGGAAAAGTCAAAGAAGTAGAAGCTGAAGGAAAGTAGAAGCTGAAGGAAAAGTCAAAGAAGTAGAAGCTGAAGGAAAAGTCGAAGAAGTAGAAGCTGAAGGAAAAGTCAAAAGTAGAAGCTGAAGGAAAAGTTAAAGAAGTAGAAGCTGAAGGAAAAGTCAAAGAAGTAGAAGCTGAAGGAAAAGTCAAAGAAGTAGAAGCTGAAGGAAAAGTCAAAGAAGTAGAAGCTGAAGGAAAAGTCAAAGAAGTAGAAACTGAAGGAAAAGTCAAAGAAGTAGAAGCTGAAGGAAAAGTCAAAGAAGTAGAAACTGAAGGAAAAGTCAAAGAAGTAGAAGCTGAAGGAAAAGTCAAAAGTAGAAGCTGAAGGAAAAGTCGAAGAAGTAGAAGCTGAAGGAAAAGTCAAAGAAGTAGAAGCTGAAGGAAAAGTCAAAGAAGTAGAAGCTGAAGGAAAAGTCGAAGAAGTAGAAGCTGAAGGAAAAGTCGAAGAGGCAGAAGCCATAGGAAAAGTCAAAGTAGAAGTCAAAGGAAAAACCTAGTCAGAAACCATAGGAGAAAAACATAGGCAGAAACCATATAAGAAGTTGAAGAAAAGGGGAAAGAGGCACAAACCATAGAAGTCATTAAAGAAAAGGTCAAAAAAGAAAAAGGTGAAGAAGTAGAGGTAGAAGCCACTGATGTAAAAGTCAAAGAAAAACCATGGAAGAAGGAAAAGTCAAAGTAGAACCTGAAAGAAAAGTCAAAAGTAGAAGCTGAAGGAAAAGTCAAAAGTAGAAGCTGAAAGAAAAGTCAAAAGTAGAAGCTGAAGGAAAAGTCAAAAGTAGAAGCTGAAGGAAAAGTCAAAGAAGTAGAAGCTGAAGGAAAAGTCAAAGAAGTAGAAACTGAAGGAAAAGTCAAAGAAGTAGAAGCTGAAGGAAAAGTCAAAGAAGTAGAAACTGAAGGAAAAGTCAAAGAAGTAGAAGCTGAAGGAAAAGTCAAAAGTAGAAGCTGAAGGAAAAGTCGAAGAAGTAGAAGCTGAAGGAAAAGTCAAAGAAGTAGAAGCTGAAGGAAAAGTCAAAGAAGTAGAAGCTGAAGGAAAAGTCAAAGAAGTAGAAGCTGAAGGAAAAGTCAAAGAAGTAGAAGCTGAAGGAAAGTAGAAGCTGAAGGAAAAGTCAAAGAAGTAGAAGCTGAAGGAAAGTAGAAGCTGAAGGAAAAGTCAAAGAAGTAGAAGCTGAAGGAAAAGTCGAAGAAGTAGAAGCTGAAGGAAAAGTCAAAAGTAGAAGCTGAAGGAAAAGTTAAAGAAGTAGAAGCTGAAGGAAAAGTCAAAGAAGTAGAAGCTGAAGGAAAAGTCAAAGAAGTAGAAGCTGAAGGAAAAGTCAAAGAAGTAGAAGCTGAAGGAAAAGTCAAAGAAGTAGAAACTGAAGGAAAAGTCAAAGAAGTAGAAGCTGAAGGAAAAGTCAAAGAAGTAGAAACTGAAGGAAAAGTCAAAGAAGTAGAAGCTGAAGGAAAAGTCAAAAGTAGAAGCTGAAGGAAAAGTCGAAGAAGTAGAAGCTGAAGGAAAAGTCGAAGAGGCAGAAGCCATAGGAAAAGTCAAAGTAGAAGTCAAAGGAAAAACCTAGTCAGAAACCATAGGAGAAAAACATAGGCAGAAACCATATAAGAAGTTGAAGAAAAGGGGAAAGAGGCACAAACCATAGAAGTCATTAAAGAAAAGGTCAAAAAAGAAAAAGGTGAAGAAGTAGAGGTAGAAGCCACTGATGTAAAAGTCAAAGAAAAACCATGGAAGAAGGAAAAGTCAAAGTAGAACCTGAAAGAAAAGTCAAAAGTAGAAGCTGAAGGAAAAGTCAAAAGTAGAAGCTGAAAGAAAAGTCAAAAGTAGAAGCTGAAGGAAAAGTCAAAAGTAGAAGCTGAAGGAAAAGTCAAAGAAGTAGAAGCTGAAGGAAAAGTCAAAAGTAGAAGCTGAAGGAAAAGTCAAAAGTAGAAGCTGAAGGAAAGTAGAAGTTGAAGGAAAATTAAAAGAAGTAGAAGTTGAAGGAAAAGTCAAAGTAGAAGTCGAAGAAGTAGAAGTTGAAGGAAAAGTCGAATTGTTTTATTAATTATTTATTAATTGTTTATTTAATTCTAACAAATACGTCTTTGTTAAAACTAACCGTAATTAAATACAATTTGGTTATAATCTCTGCACAGGAGAGACCTGGTGTTGTTTCCAAAGAAAAGCAAATATATCGGCATCGGCCAAAACGAGATGGAAAAATATCGGCGTATTGGATATTGGCTAAAATCCAATTTCGTGCATCCCTGGTGTCAACAGTGTGTTACAATGTAGTAATCTGCTGGTGTAAAATTCACCAATTTTGGGAGCATTTATTCATGTGTCTTTGAACAATTTTTCTGCTGCTCTTAAATTCTCAGATTTAGAAAATTTTGAAAAATTGGAGGGAAAAAAAGTCTTTAAATCATGAAGTCATGGCATTAAAAATCGTCATTTTTGTCGATTATACATGAAAACATGTTTTACCTTTGAATTAAGTTGATTTTTCTGAGCCAACAGAGATATTTGTTCTTGTTTTAAACTTAAGCTCACTTATTGATACATTTCTCACAAAACTAGACATGTCAATGTATCACTTTAAAAATCTTTAGACATCTCCCCTGGAAAACAAGTTCTTATTTATTTATTTGTAAAATGAATTAAAGTAAAGGAGGTCTGTTAGAAGTTGTATTTTCAAAATTAGATTTGCATATACCAATAATTTACATTTAAAGACCATATCGAAGTATTTTCTTTAATTTATTCCTAAAACGTCTTAAATTTGCAGTTTAATTTATTCCAGAAAAGTCTTAAATTTGCATTAATAAAGCCTGCAGAAACCATGGTTGAAATATTGTGGCTGTATTCACCAGCTCCTTTTCAAACATTGGTTTCTCACTGTCTTGGAATTGGAAAATCATAATACCAAATGTGACACCTGAATGTTTTATCCTTCTTCACAGGGGCAATATGGCAACTACCAGCAGTAGATGACAAGAATTTGACTTCCCGCCCTAGCATTTTCAATTTGGAGCTGTGTGTGATCAGATGAAGGGCTCCTGTGCTCTCCAAATCTCTACACATCACCTATGAAGAGATGAATCCTCCCCACTAACATAGACTGAACTCTTCATTTGGCCACAAGCATTTGAACAAACGATTGGCTCAGTTCTCAGCACAGGTGATCTAATCGTGAAACGCCTATAAACAAAAAAAACGAGAAAGCGTACACATTTGAAGAATTTCCTGTTGACTCTTTGAGTTTAACAGAGAAGCAATTTCACAGCAGCAATGCCTTAAGTGAAACAGCTGCCTTATTCACAGCAACTTACAAAATCAGTGAAAATACGTAAACACACAGCAATGGAACGTGTTTTGTTTTTCTAATAAAGTTCATTGTGCGTTGTTGTTTTTTTTATTTTCTCCTCTCCTGCAAATGTCAGAGAAGCAATAATGCTGAGATGCGAATGAAGGCTAGTGGAGAGGTGGAAAATGTTTTTAAATTTCAGGTTCAAAACTATGCTATGATGTATAAATGTATTTTATGCTTTATCAAATAGAGCTCAGATTGAGTCCAAGGTGTTGAACAGTAGCTCAAAGTGTTGTCCCGTGTGCTTATTGACTGTATTGAATTTTTGTTTTCTTTCGTTTTCGAAGGTGGGACGTTCCATTTTAAAATGACGTGTATGTCTTGTTGGAATTTGATTAAAACGATCTGGTACTGTAGTGGATTGTGTTTCAATCATGGACTGAAGTGTCTTATTGAAGTTTTCAAACTTGGTTTCAAAGAAGCAAGTATCTTTTAGGGGAGTAGGGATGCTTTACTCCAGGGATGTCCAATCCTGCTCCTGGAGATCTATCTTCCTGCAAAGTTCAGCTTCAACCCTGATCAAACACAGCTGAACCAACTAAAAAAGTAGGTAGGTAGATGTCCAGGAATGAGAATGGCACCCCTGCTTTGATATTAATAAGCTCAGATGCAAGATTTGGACAAAACCTACAATAATGTCCAGCCATTTCCAGGAATCTTTTTAACTTCTTGCAACTGGTAGGAACTGGAAACACAAATGTTTCAGTTGGACAAACCAGCCTATTTTTCACTTCTTTGTGTGCCCTTTGTTTTTCGGGCAATGAAAGCTACAACAGATGGACCTTTTGTGGCCTACCCTACCCCAGGTCCAACCTTTGTGGTCATCAAAGGATGCAGCCTTTGAATTGGGACACAACTAAAGAGAGATCATGCACATACATACAGATCTCTTGATATCCAAAAAAAATAATAATAATAAAAAATCAAGCCTCCATACTGTCCTTCTGTTTATGAAAGTCTACCGTTCAGTTGGAAACAACTTTTCCACGTCTCATATACGCCAGAACATGTCCGCTAATCTTACAAATAAGGCAGATATTGAGTGCACAACTATCCCCACAATCATTTGACCCATGAAGGGCCCTTGCAAAGTCAGTCAGCAAATGCAATGGTCACTTCAAGGAAGAGATTTTCTTTATTGATCTTGGTTGCGATGCCCTCAGTTTGATATGCCTCTGGGTGCAGTGGGTCCTCCTCATCTCCTGCAGCCAAGCACAAGTTGTGTAGCATCATGCACGCTGTGACAATGTTTGGGGCAAATATTTGGTAAACCGTCAAAGATTGCAAAAACATTGTCTGCCAATGATTCCTCAGCATTCCATTGGTTCTTTATGATCTTAGCATAGTGCTGGTTAAAGCAGTGGTTCTCAATCCTGGTCCTGAGGGGACCCCTGCTCTGTACATTTTGCATGTCTCCCTTATTTAACACACCTGATTGAGATCATCAGCTCATTAGGAGAGAAATCCATAAACTGGACTTACGAGCTGATGATCTCAATCAGGTGTGTTAAATAAGGGAGATAAATGGATAAATGTGCAGAGCAGGGGTCCCCCCGAACCAGGATTAAGAGCCACTGGGTTAAAGCATGCTTCAACAATGCCTTTTAGGGGTACTTTAAAAAGTGTAATGAGGCTCTTTCAAACAAGGATGAAAAGGCCAGGTGGAGGGTATGATCTTGAGACATAAACATGACTTTTTTAAGACACTGGAGTCATGCACGGACCTCTGCAAACCAACAAAAATGTCCATTGTGGGCTATTTTGATAGCTCCTACACTCTTAAAAATAAAGGTGCTTCAAAGGGTTCTTCAAGTGATGCCATAGAAGAACCATTTTTGGTTCCACAAAGAACCATTCAGTCAAAGGTTCTTTAAAGAACCATTTCTTGCTTACCTTTTTATAATCTGAAGAACCTTTTGTGAAACAGAAAGGTTCTTCCGATGTTAAAGGTTCTTCTCATTTAGACAAAAGTTGTTCTTCCATGGCATCGTAAAGTACTGGCCACCTAAAAGCAGCATGCCTGCTTAACCTCTCAAAACCTTCAGCAGTCTCCTCCACTTCAGCTTCTGAATGGGTCTTTGGATGATGACTGTTTTATTAGTGCATTACAGATTGTGTCGCATACCCTGTGTGCAGTTGTCGTTGGCATGATGAAAGCTTTAGCTACAACTCAGTAGGATGTTCCACAGGCAAGCCAAAAAAGAAAGATCAGTCATTCGCTGGTCTTTTCCCAGCCATGTCTTTCATGCAACGATTGGTTACTTTCTAAATAAAATTTACAATTTATATACTTTTTAACTTAAAATGCTCATCTTGCCTAGCTCTGTGATGTGCATGCATACTCTGAAGGTTAAAAAAAGGTAAAAGGTAAAAAGTTTTTCAACATATCCTGACTGTCTTTAATCAGAGTGCATAGAGTATGCATGTTCACGCAGAGCTAGACAAGATGAGCATTTGAGCTTAAAAAGTGTATAAATTGTATATATATTTTTGAAATATCCAATCTTTGTTCACTAGATAAGACCCTTCTTCCTCAGCTAGAGCCCTTTAAAGCTGCATTTCAATTGCATTTTGGAAGTTATATGGAGAGAAATCCAAATTTCCTCAAAAAACATAATGAACATCTTGGGTGACAAGGGTGTGAGTAAATTATGTGTAAATGTTTGTTCTGGAAGTGAACTAATCCTTTAAGGCTTTCCACTTTAAATGGAAGTCAGGCTGATGTGCTGGATGCTGCATGCACATGCAGAGACGTCAAAATAACATGTAGTCAATCAGTTCCATTGCCTTTAGAAAACTAACTTCAATGGCTCTAGGGCACAATTCTGGCTCCGGTCCAGGAAAACCACTGCACATTTTCTAAGTCTCCCTTATATGACACACCAAGTTCAGTTCATGAAGTTCTTATTATTTAAATTAGGCATGAAAGTAAGGCAGGCATATTGCATCGAAAAAATGCATGAAAAAACTTAAATTACTATATATAGGTTATTTAATGAAGTCTGCATTGTGATTAGGCTGAAATATGACGGCAACCAAAATAAACTTGATCGATTAAAGTGCTCATTTTATAAGGTCATGGTATCTGTGTTCACTAGCTGTGCTGTCATACGGAAAAAGAGCTTCCGTTCACCTCACAATTATAATTCAGAGCACCTCTCAGGGCAAGACTCCGAACCGCCACAGTGGGAAATGACTGCAATCATCGCTGGAAGGCAGAATATTCTCCCTCTTTCTCTCTTTCTTTGTCTTTCTCTCTTTATGATAGAGGGTTTGTGAGGAGGAGAGAGGGGGGAATGCAGCTCTCTGCACACTTTAATTGGAGATGTGTCACACTAAATAAATAGTGTGAAAGCAACCAGCAACTAGAGAACTGAACTAGAAGCCCAGGGGAAACCAGCAGCTTTATTGGGCAGCAGCCATCGTGCCACAGGGCCACAGAAGTGTGCCGACTTTAACCGACTTTCTGCCGGTGCCTTACAGTAGTCGCTATAAATACAACTTTAGGCATGTTAATTTTACTGATTATTCTAACCATACATTTACATGGAGAAATGTATTCATTAGCTGCGGTAGGTACATAACGAGAAGAAGAATAAAATGCAATAAACAGTAAAATTGTGCTACTACCCAGAAAATACAAAGACAAAGCGCAGTAACTACGCATTTGGTCAAAATTGAGTTAAGGCTTAAAATGGACTTTGTGACAACTGTTTTGTGTTGTGGCAAAGTCTCCTGGTTCAATTTGGTCCCGTTTCAGAGAAACAAGAGTGTCAAAATGTTTGACTAGCTGGCGTAAAAATTTTAAAGGCATTTTTCTCACTTTCAGTGTTGGCGTAGTTACTGCACTTTACCTTTGGAGCGCAGTATAGTTCAACTCTATTATCATAATTACTGACGTATCACTCAAAACCGATTTAAAAATTGTTATTCAACTTTATGTGGAGTAGTACTTGTGCACAATGCACATTTCTTAATATTAAGACTAAAATATGATTTAATGTCACTATTGATGGGGTCTTTAAATGATTTGTTTAATTCCAGAACAAATTGTTACAGATAATGTACTCACCTCCAACATCCAAGATGTTCATGTCTTTATTTCTTCAGTCATAAAGAAATTATGTTCTTTGAGGAAAACATTTCAGGAATTTTCTCTTTATAAAGGACTTGAATGGTGTCCATGAGTTTTAACTTCCAAAATGCAGATTCAAAGGGCTCTTTGAACAATACCAGCCGAGGAAGAATGGTCTTACCTAGCAAAACGATCGCTTATTTTCTAAAATTTTCTAAAAAAAAAAAAAATAGCTGGAAGTAAATAAGACCACTAGTAAAAAAGTAGATTTAAAATGCATTTATTTTACACTATACTGCAGTCCAAAGGCAAAGCGCAGTAACTACGCTTTTGGTCAAAACGATCGCTTATTTTCTAATTTTTTTTTTTTTTTTACAATTTATACGCTTTTTAACCACTAAAATGCCACAGATGCACTTTTTCACCAAGACAGGATAACTCTCATCTCATTTTCTCCTCCAACTTCAAAATCGTCCTACATCATTGTTTTACCTTTTTTTTGTAAAGGGCATTTGACCTTCTTTGCACGTTCGCTTTGTAAACACTGGGTCGGTACTTCTGCAGCGATGTAGGACGATTTTGAAGTTGGAGGAGAAAATGAGATGAGAAATGAGATTTTCAGAGTACATATGCGCATTGCAGAGCTAGACAAGACAAGCATTTGTAGTGAATAAGTGTACAAATTATAATTTGTTCTGTAAATAACTGATCATTTCACTAGATAAGACTCTTTCAGAGCCATTTGAAGCCGCATCTAAACTGTGTTTTATAGGTTCAAACTCACGGGAACCATAGACATCCACTAGAGAAAATTTCTGAAATGTTTTTCTCAAAAAACATAATTTCTTTACGACTGAAGAAAGAAAGACATGAACAACTAGGATGACAAGGGGGTGAGTACATTATCTGTAAATTTTTGTTCTGGAAGTGAACTACTTCTCTAAAAGCTAAATATTTAAATTGTATCTAAAGTATACTTGCAATAGTTCCAATTTAGCACAATCAGATCTACCTAAGTATATCTTTAGTTGGATTTCAGCACTACTTCCGCATAATTAAAACACATTTAGTATTTACATTAAGATTCCATTACAGAAGTGCAAGCTAAAACAGGAAGACTTGCCAAAATAAAGAGACAGACAATGGTAAACAAGGGAAAGCACTGACAGTGTTTTTGTTTTCACAAGATTACAACATGAGGAATTTAATGTGATATTTGAGTTTCGATCAGTACAACGAACTTGAGTTTTTTCTCAACAGGTAAGCTAAACTTCAAGTTAAAAGTATCCCTGATGTGTTAGAGCTTTTCTTACCTGTTAATAGAGGTGTGTTTATGTTAAGTTGAGGGAGATGTTTGTTTGAAAAAATGCTTTATTTTTGTAGTTCCGCAAGAAGACGTTAGAAGCGCAGAAAAGACTTACTCCAGTTTTAAAAGAACATTGGTTTGAGTAGAAGAATGTGACTTGGTTTCTGATCAACATGTTCATAAAGCATTGATTTGATCAATACATTGAAATGTATCTCTACCCTAAAATACTGTAGTATTAAATTTGCATGAAAAAATATTTATAAATTATATATGTCACCACTAAGTCATTTTCTAAAACCAGAAAATCGTGGCTTCAAAACTTTCACCTTGAAACTAATGGAAAACAAGTAACTATCTTCACTGAATTTATTCAGTGTGTCCTATAGGGGGAGTTAGAGAACTTAAAAAGAACTTTAAATGACACATTTTACAAGGATTTCACAAACAGAACTTAAAAAAAATCTATATGAAGTTAACAGTGATTTGACCTCAAATGAATTATATATTAATGCATATTAATGATGCATAATATAGTGTTTCAAGTAGTGTTGACACTCTTTATGTGTCGGTGTATCAGTGTATTTGTTCTTTTTTTTTTTTTTTTTTAAAAAGGTTCAAATTTAGACAATAATAACAGAATTCCATGTGTACAGGTTGCATGACATTTTTAGGACTGCTTTTTAAACTTAGTACTTTCACTTTTTACAATTGGTTGTTGTTGTTTAGAGTTGTATTCAATATGTTACAGAAAGTGACTAATTTTTACCAGTGCTATTTATTTGCATTCAACGTTTTGTGAAAAAAATATAGAAATCTGTGTATATTTTTGACGCTAAACACCAGTTTATTAAAGAAAATATTTATAGGGCACACTTTAAACAGATAAAACATTTGAAATAACTCTGGTCTCATTTTACATTTATATTTTATTCAGTGGCTAGCCGTGAGTGTGTGTTTGCTATAATAAGTATGGATATTGGCCAAGAGCAAAGATAATAAATATCCATTTGAGATGCTTTTGTCCTTGAATGGAGCAGTGAGGGAACTCAGCGTGGCGTGTTGGTGAATCCTCTAAATAGCCCACGGCAAAAGAAAGCCTGATTAACATGCCAAGAGCCGCTCCAGCTATCACTTACCAACTGCTTGTATTTATAGTTACTGTCTGTGTGTTTGTGAGAGTCTTTTGGCTTCTGATGGTGTGTTGTCCCGCTGTGTGTGTGAGAGCGCCTCAGTCGGTCCTCGCGGCTCCCAGCGGATGGAAGGTGTGTTTGTTCTAGAAAGAGCTGGGCTACGTCTCTCTCAAGGTCAAACAGTGATAAAGGTCAGGATTTGAGAGGAATCCTATGATGAGTTGATGCACAGACAGCGATTCGTTAGTTTAATTAGTTTGCATTGACTGCTTTGCTATCCCAAAGGTTTTGCCATCCCAAATGTTTGAAAATAGAACTTTCCGCAGAGGTTTCTTTGGATAAAAACAATGTTTTAAAAATGATTATTGTTTATCTTTTCTTTATTATTTTTTATTACGTTCTTTATTATTTCAGTGGTGTGAAAAAGTGTTGGCCCCCTTCCTGATTTTTTTGCATGTTTGTCACACTTTAATGTTTCAGATCATCAAACTAATTTAAATATTAATCAAAGATAACACAAATAAACACAACATGCAGTTTTTAAATGAAGGGGAAAAAAATCCAAACCCACATGGCCCTGTGTGAAAAAGTCCCCCCGCCCCGTTAAAACTTAACTGTGGTTTATCACACCTGAGTTCAGTTTCCAGTTTCTATAGCCACAGCCAGGCCTGATTACAGCCACACCTGTTTACAATCAAGAAATCACTTAAAACCTGCCTGACAAAGTGAAGTAGACCAAAAGATCCTCAAAAGGTACACATCATGTTGAGATCCAAAGAAATTCAGGAACAAGTGAGAAAGAAAGTAATTGAGATCTATCAGTTTGGAAAAGGTTATAAAGCCATGTCTAAAGCTTTGGGACTCCAGCGAACCACAGTGAGAGGCATTATCCACAAATGGCCAAAACATGGAACAGTGGTTAACCTTCCCAGGAGTGGCCGGCCGACCGAAATTACCCCAAGAGCACAGCGACGACCCAAAAAGAGCTCACAAAAGACCCCACAACAACATCTGAAGAACTACAGGGCTCTCTTGCCTCAGTTAAAGGAGAACTCCGGTGTGATATTGACCTAAAGTGTATTGAATCATGATACCGAGTGTGAACGTACCTTGCATATTTCATCTCGGTTTGTGTCCAGCTGTCCGAAATCTGGGGTCAGTTAGCCGATGCTCACAATAGGCTGTCTATGAGAGTGAACAGGGCATCGGAAAAGCCATGTAAATAAATCACTGTTTTACGCCATTTACGAGGCACAAAGTAGCTCCACACTTCATCGGTAGACTTCCTAGGGCCCTGACATTTAAAACGAGACATTGAGAACTCAGAAAAAGCACCGGTAGTTTATTTACAAGTAGATTTATACAGACAGAAACCGCAAGAAGTTTAGCGGCTGCCGCCATCTTAAATGTAGCCACGATAAGTCGAGTGTCGAGCACGAAGGAAACTACAGCCTTATACGTTGATAACCTGATAAATTCATTGGTGCTCGACACTCGATTTGTCGTGACTAAGTTCAGGATGGCGGCTACCGGATTTTCTTTCCCAGGTACTGTCTGTATAAATCTTCTTGTAAATAAACTACCGGTGCTTTTTATGAGTTCTCAATGTCTCGTTTTAAATGTCAGGGCCCTAGGAAGTCTACCGATGAAGTGTGGAGCTACTTTGTGCCTCGTAAATGGCGTAAAACAGTGATTTATTTACATGGCTTTTCCGATGCCCTGTTCACTCTCATAGACAGCCTGTTGTGAGCATCGGCTAACTGACCCCAGATTTCGGACAGCTGGACACAAACCGAGATGAAATATGCAAGGTACGTTCACACTCGGTATCATGATTCAATACACTTTAGGTCAATATCACACCGGAGTTCTCCTTTAAGGTCAGTGTTCATGACTCCACCATAAGAAAGAGACTGGGCAAAATGGCCAAAAATGAGTTCCAAGATGAAAACGGCTGCTGAGCAAAAAGAACATAAAGGCTCGTCTCAGTTTTGCCAGAACACATCTTGATGATTCCCAAGACTTTTAGGAAAATACTCTATGGACTGACGAGACAAAAGTTGAACATTTGGAAGATGTGTGTCCCATTACATCTGGCGTAAAAGTAACACAGCATTTCAGAAAAAGAACATCATACCAACGGTAAAATATAGTGGAGGTAGTTTGCTGGTCTGGGGCTGTTTTGCTGTTTCTGGATCTGGAAGACTTGCTGTGATCAATGGAACCATGAATTCTGCCTTCTACCAAAAAATCCTGAAGGACAATGTAAAAATAATAACAAAACAAAATAAATGTATTTAAAATACATTTATTTAATTCTAAGTATACTGAAATTACAAATACACTATTCACATATTATGTACTTAATAAAAATACCCTTCAATGGTACTTTAAGTATACTAAACTGGTATATTTAAAGTCTATTTGGTACTTAATGCACTTTAATTGAGTGAAGAAATAGTGCTGAAGTAAAGATGTACTTAAGTATATTTGTTTGCGCTAAAGTGGAACTATTCCAAGTATACTTTAGTTACACTTTAAATATTTTACATTTAAAGACTGATATTATTTAAAGACCACAAAAACATCATCAAAAGTTACATTAAAATATATTTAGCCTTAATATTAAGAAATGTGCATTGTGCACAAATTGTACTTCAAATGAAATTATATATCAGTCTTGAGCGATATTTCAGTACATTTGTTAATAGACAAACTATATTTAGTTTATAAAAATTAATGCATATTAAAATACTTTTTTACTATAAGGAGGCCATTTCATCCACATTTGCATGTAGACTAAATGTAGCTACTGTAAGGCTGAAAATGTTTTTGTTTTTCTTGCCCCTGAAATACATTTTGAAATATATTTAGTATATTAAAGTTGAAATGAAATATATTTTAGCCATATTTTTTTTTACTTCCTCTCCCTTTTACTTTAGAGTCATTCACAATTGGTCCATTTGCTTCTGCTAGGCATTGTTATTACTAGGGTTTCCAAAAAGTGGAAAATTTCCAGTAAATTTCTGAAACATTCCAGAAATTTTGGTAACTTTCCAGGATTTTTTTGGAATCTTCCAGGGATTTTTAGAGTTTTTGGAAATTTACCAGAAATTTTCCACCCTTTTGCAACCAGATATTATTATTTTCTATGTCTCCATCCTCTTCACTAATCAGTCGAGACCACAAATAGTGTGTACTCTGTAAACAAACTAGGCTAATAGTGAATGCTACACACTTAAAAATAAAGGTGCTTTGGAAGGTTCTTCAAGCGATGCCACAGATTAACCATTTTTGGTTCCACAAGGAACCATTCAGTCAAAGGTTCTTTAAAGTATCTCTAAAAATCTGAAGAACTTTCTTTCACCACAAAGAACCTTTTGTGAAACAGAAAAGTTCTTCAGATGTTAAAGGTTCTTTACAGAACCATTTAGACAAAAAGGTTCTTCTATGGCATCGTGAAGCACCTTTATTTTTCAGACCAAAAATACCCTTTGTTTGTGTGTGTGGCTGTGCCTGTCTGAGAACCTGAGAGACAGAAATGTAGTCTGCGGTCTATTGAGAGGAGATCCAGTTTAAGGGAACTATGGGGATGTAAGTCTGCTGTCCGCAAGAACCGCTGGTCCCTGGGTCTCTCATGACAGACCTCCTGACAGCAGAGATGGGAGCAGCACAGAGATCATCCCTCACCAGTGAAGATTACCCCGGTGTGACCGTTTGACAGCCTGCTGAACTAGTTTCTCAAAGCAGGTCAAGGGATTTGGGGCCGTCTCCATCTCCAGCTGCTTTCAACATGAGTCCTCAAGATAACCAGCACTCTTCTAAAGATGAAGGCCAGACCTACTAGTAACCGAGTGTTATCTTTATCTCATACAATAATCTTTTGTTCACAGGAAATGCAATACACTGAATACACACAATATTCAGTGCTGAGTTTACATGACAAAAATTGTAGTTAGTAATCATAGCACGATACTTTAAAAACCAGTAAGATTCCGAGTTGTCATCAGATGCCCATTTTCCACAAGTTCATATGATTCTTTAGGGTCTTAATGAAAAGTCTCTAATATACTTTGGTTAAAAATTCTCAATAGTAGTGTAAAAAAACACCCCTTTACCTTGTCAAAATCAGCTCTGCAAAATATCAGCTCATTTTATCGCATGGGCCCTTTAAATGCAAATGAGCTCTGCTTGCCCCGCCCCTCTCTGCTGAGGGATTATGAGCTGTAATGTTTACTTTAGCCGCATTTACGGTGTGTTCACACGGGGCGTCAGCGTCAACGCTTGACGGAAGGCGTGGCTGAAGTTTGGCACTGCGCCATGGTCATAGCAGCGTCAGCCAATGAACGGGTCCAATACACACCAGATTCACCAACGGCCTCTGCCACCTCCTTCCACGCCTGGTCTCTCCGGTATGAATCCTGGTACATAAAAAGCGATTGGTCTTAAAGGACCAGGTGATTGCCCACCGCAATAATGAGTTTCTCCTCCATTTTAAAATTTATCCTCAGTTTGCTGCTCTTGAACAGGATGAACGTGATTGGCTGCCGCCTGGCTACTGTATTTGCATAGTGAGATCCTGATTGGCTGACGCTTCCGTCGGCGGCGCTTCACTGGCGCAACTTCTGCCGCGAGCAACCCCAGTGCTTCCATTCATTTTAATTACAGAGCTCTACAACAGAATTTTTATTAGTAACAATTCCAATTAGAGAGCTCTCTAAATCAATTTTTTACTAGTAATTATATCAATTAAAGAGCTCTGTAATTCAATTTTTACTTGTAACAATTCTGATTAGAGAGCTCTCTAATTTAATTGTTGCTAGTAAGAACTGAATTAGAGAGCTCTTTAATTCTATTACAGAGCTCTGCAATTAAACATATCTTTAATGTGGGTTTTTTACTAGTGAAAATTTAATTGTAGAGCTCTGTAATTGAATTCTTACTAGTAAAATTGAATTCATATAGCTCTCTAATTGTAATTGTTACTTGTCACAAAGATGGTCTAAGACGAGCGGATCCATTCGCAGCATTTTATTGGTACAGACAAACACACAGGGGCAGGCAGAAAACGTCGTCAAACACAGGCAGAATGGTCGGGGCTGGCAGCGAGAATCAAACACAAGAGGGAGTCCAGGAATCAAAAACACGGGAAATCAAACACGGGAAAGAAACGCTCAGAATGTAGCCTGGGCAATACAAGACTTCGCAAGAAGCTGTGTGTGTGAGTGGCTTATAAGCAGTCTGTGTGAATGAGCTTCAGGACAGGTGTGAGCAGTGATGGGTGCAGTGGCTTGTGGGGGCTGAAGTCCATGATGTGTAGTGCAAGAGTTTGTGATCCCAGGGCGACGGAGGCTCAAATCGTGACATTACTAGTAAGAATTCAGTTGTAGAGTTCTCTAATTGAAATTCTTACTAGTGATAATTCAATTATAAAGCTCTGTTATTAAAAATGAATGGAAGTCAATGGAGACATATGCCTAGTAAAAATTAATTTGTAGAGCTCTCTAATTGTAATAATTGCAACTAGTAAAAATTGATTTAGAAAGCTCTTTAATTGGCATTGTTACTTGTGGGAATTGAATTATAGAGCTCTGTAATTGAATTGTTAATAGTAAAAATGCAATTACGATGAGTAGCTAACGCTTTGCATATTTGAGGCTAAAACGGCTTGCCATAATATTTTAGTCAGGTATCCGAGTCAAAATTTTTGTATCGTGACAACAGTTAAAACGTAATCCATTTCCAGTTATTGTTATACAAACATTTATACTAAATAGACTTAAATGATTTTTCAATAGAACATTAGATAACTGTGCGACTAACAAACTAAAAGCAGCCCCAAAAACACAGCTATGTCCGTTTACTCTCTGAAACGGTGCAAAACAACACCTCTCCCAGAGAAATACAGCCGAGGTGGATGACTGAACATGTGCTGTGATGAAACGAGATAAGAATGAGCTGCTGCCAGACGCTGCTGTCATGCTTTGCCAAAAACCCCGACCAAGGGCACGATGTCCCACCACCCTCCATCCACAGCACAGACCCGATCTGATCTGTGTTGATGAGCCGGTGTCGCCTCACGCCGCAGGACGCCTCCGCCCGCGCTCATCCAAATTGGAAGGTTACAAATATTAGTGGTCAGTCTCAACCAACACACTGGCAACATGGTGAAGGTGACAAACGATGTGGATTTCAAAAGATTGCATGCCAGTGAATAAATCAGAGATGTGTTTTTGTGACAAAGACCACCAAACATGCTAAACAAAATAATGAGCACTGGAAAGCGGTGCTGCTGTAGACCTACACTGCAAACATTTTTCTAGCTTAGATTTTTTGTCTTGTTTCCAGCCAAAATATCTAAACATTCTTAAATCAAGAAGGGTTTTCTAGATGAGTAAAAATTATTGTCTTGTTTTCAGCAAAAAAAGTCAGTTTTTGCTTGAAACAAGCAAAATAATCTGCCAATGGGGTAAGAAAAATAGTCTTGTTTTCTGTTTGAATAAGAGTTTGGCACAGCTCAACAGTTCATGGCACAAATCTGGTGAGGAGATGCTGTGGGTGGAGGAAGCAAAGCTGAAAACATGAAAGTCTCCTCCGTATAGTGTGAGGGAAAAAATCTGCATTAAAACCAACTTTTATAGTATATTCACATCTACATTGCAAAAATGCTTTTCTTACTTAGATTTTTTGTCATGTTTCCAGCCAAAATATCTAAAAAAATTCGTAAACGGGGTAAGAAAAATAATCTTATTTCAAACAGAAAACAAGATTATTTTTCATACCCCATTGGCAGATTAATTAGCTTGTTTCAAGCAAAAACGCACTTTTGAGTCGTTTTTTTTTTCTTCTGAAAACAAGACAATAATTTTTACCGGTCTCAAAAATCATTCTTGATTTAGGAATTTTTAGATATTTTGGCTGGAAACAAGACTAAAAACCTAAGTAAGAAAAGCATTTTTTTTTTTTTTTTGCAGTGTAGGTGACTAAGTGAGTCATGTTTGCTTGGCAAGCAATCTATTTTATAAATAAAATAAACTATAAAATAAACTACAAAAGCTCACTGGTGCTCCAGAAGGAAAATCAATGCATTAAGAGCTGGAGGTGTAAACTTTTGAACTAGGAGATGTGCACATTTTTCTTATTTTGCCTAAATATATATATATTTTTCATTTAGTACTGCCCTTCAGAGGCTACTGCAAAAAAAATGCTGTTTTTACTTACATTTCTTAGCCAAAATATCTGTCTAAAATTAATGAAGTCATGGCATTAAATGAGTTTTTGTTTCTTTTTCCCAGTACAAAATATTTAAACAGTCTAAAATAAAGAATTTGGACACCATAGACCTCAAACCTGGCCTATGAGATTCACTTTCCTGCTAAGTTTAGCTCTTACCTAAATCAAATACACCTGGACATGTTAATCCATGTCTTCTGGATGTACAAAACTAATTATTTCAGCAATTTTGTGCACAGTTTCATATACTGTACTGACATTATATTGCCCCTGTTCACTAGGTAGAGGCCACTGAAGAAAAAAAAAAAATCATCTAACCACACTTTACATCTTGTTATTTTAAAATAAGAGCATAAGCAACGTGATCTTTGGAAACACATCTTTTACAGGACCAAGACGTTCCAGTTTCAGGCCCTTAGTAGCCTAAGTAAGTTTTTCTAATTCACCCAATAAACATGACAATGAAAAGTTTGTTTGCTGCTATCTACACCAAACTAGGGAAGAATACGAGTGTTGTTCCTAATGAAAGTTGGAGCAGTCTGTGCGGGTTTGGAGCGCTGTTTGTTTGTGTTTGTGAGGAACGGCTGGGGGCTGCAGGTATAAAAGAGCTTCAGATTTGGGGAGAGAGTCTGACAGCATGTTGGGACCCTGCACTCCGCTCATATTCATCTGAAAGACAACAGAGACCTCTTGACAGAACGAAACCACATACAAAAAAATGTTTACATCCTGCGAACACTATGATTGCAACAAAAAAGCAAATCATATCAATCTTGCCTCTTTTGATCACACTTTGTTTGTGCTTTTGTCAGATGGTAAGCAGGGAATTTACTTGGGGGTGATTCCAAATATTTACAGAGGATTCGCAACATGTAAAGGCTTTATAAATATAGTGAGGATGTTATACAAATAATACAACTATGGAGGTCACAACATGACAGTACTAATGAATGTGACTAAATGCAGTCCTTCAGGGCCTGTTCAGTCCCAAAAGAGAAAATCTTTGAGTCTGGTTCCAATACCTCAAATCTGGTTCCACTATATCCTGAATGTTGTAGCAGTTCTATGCGAGGCCATGATTCAAGCATCCTTTTGTTCATGAACTATGAGCTATTTCACCCTCTTTTTGCAGCAGTGGTTTGTGGTTTTGGGAACCAGTAGTGCTCCACTTTTTTGTACGTCTGTACACCTATTTCTAAAATCACTTTAATTTTAAAAAGGGAAAAATATTATTCTTAAGGGGAGACACTGCAGGCAAAAATGCAATTTTTAAAACACCTGTCAAGTTTGAGATTTTGGGCTTTTTGGTTTTTCATGAAGTGTTTTTCAGACTAGTGGAAAGAAAACACCAAAAAGACACTGTTAAGTGTTTCTTTTATAGCATTTTGTTCATTTGTGTCAATAGATTTCAATTACAATCCATATTTTTAAAGGCCGTTTTCTCCAAATGAGTTTTTTCTCCTACATTGAGCCATAAATCTCCACTTCAGTAACATTTACACACATCAAACTTTACATTTTTATTCCTGTCTATATATACAGAGGGATTTCTTCATATATACTTAACTTGATTTTATACCTTTTATTCCCCCCAAAATGGTAAAAAACAAAACAAAACAGTTTTCTCTGTTCAAAGTTTTTTCTAAATGATGAGTGACAAAATGAGACCCTCTGTAAAAACATTTGACTCTAATATGTCAAAATTTTTTGAAACTGACTTTATCCAGTGTTTAGATTTTTGTACTAGAAACGTATGCAAATTAGTGCATATTCCAATAAATAATGCCTTATTTGCATATTAAAGCCTAACATTTTAGAAAACTTGTAATACAAAAAATGTTTGCAATTATCAATGTAATCAAACAACTAATTACACAAACATGTACAAAGGGTTTGGTTTAGGGTTGGTAGCTTCAAATTATGCACAATTTACTGTTATTATTATAGTAAGTGCATTAACTCTGAAAAATGAATTGTGGCCTGTAACCATAACTGGCTGCATGGCTGCAAGTTAAAAATGTTAATTTATTGATTTAATTAAATAGCCCACCGGTGGACCCTTTGGAGCTTGACTTTTTTCTCTATCACATATTTTAGTAATCATCATAAATGATATATCATTTGAAAGCTTAAAACCTCAAAATTCATCCTGTGTAAACCATTGGACATTATGTTACCATGCAAATACTTTAAAATTCTTTAGCAGTCTCTTTCATCTTAGTGATCATATTTGGTGGTTATTTTGTGATACAAGTAATATTGACAGTGATATTTAGAGATTTGTGACAGATAAATGCATTAAAAAATCAGTGGAGTTTTGATGGCGCACGGTGGCTGTTTGTGGTATAACGTCCTAAATAGTTTTTTTTATAGCAACTTCAAATTTGGAACATAACTTTTTTAGAAATAAGGCTTACATTTTATATTGATACTTTAATATTCCACTTCCACACTCTTAAAAATAAAGGTGCTTTAAAAGGTTCTTCACAGTGATGCCATAGAAAAACCATTTTCAGTTCCACAAAGAACCATTCAGTCAAAGGTTCTTTAAAGAACCATCTCACCTTTTTATAACCCGAAGAACCTTCTTTCGTCACAAAGAACCTTTTGTGAAACAGAAAGGCTCTTCAGATGTTTAAGGTTCATTATAGAACAATTTTAACAAAAAAGTTTCTTCTATGGCATTGTGAAGCACCTTTATTTTTAAGAGTACAGTTCCACTTCTGCAATAATCTCACTGTCTTCTTTAAAAAAAGTCCAACCTTAGGTCTGTATTCTAAAGCGTTCATGAATTGCCTTGTATAACAATTTAAGTTCACTTTAACGTCTATGTTCAAAATAGGGGGTGACACTTAAGAGGTTAAACCTTTTAAGTTGCAAACTTGCAAACATTATTTTGATGAGATCTGTTGACATAATAATGTTGATCATTACATTAATTTAATCAGGGTTTCTGACGATAGTAAAAAAAAAAAAGGTCTGAAGTCTTAATTATTCCTTTCAGAAATTAAGGTCTTAAATCAAGGCAGAAAGTCTTAAATTCATTAAGTCATGGCATTAAATGAGTTTTTGTTTAGTTTTCCCAGTACAAATGTTTAAACAGCCTGATATTTCATTGAAATGCAAAATAAAGATAGTTGAAGACTTGTTTTCTGACAAATTGATCAAAATTAAGTGAGGTTATCACTAAAACAAGACTTCTTATCTTGTCATTTGTGACCCTGGACCACAAAACCAGTCATAAGTGGGTATATTTATAGCCAAAAATATAAAAATTTCCTTTGATGCCAAAAATCATTAGGATATTAAGTAAAGATCATGTTCTATGAAGATATTTCGTAAATTCCCTACCATAAATATATCAAAACTTATTTTTTGATTAATAATATGCATCACTAAGAACTTCATTTGGACAAATTTAAAGGTGATAAGACAATAAGACGAAAATACTGCATGTGTAGAGCGATCAGAAGGAGCAGTAAATGCTTTTTTTCCCCATAAAAAACTCCAACCTATAACTATATATATATATAAACAATTTTTATTCTCTCTCTCTCTATACATATCAGTCAAAAAGTTTTAAACAGTAAGATTTTTAATGTTTTTTTTTTTTTAAAGAAGTATGTTCTGCCCACCAAGCTTGTGTTTAGGACAGCAAAAACAGAAAAAATTGAAATATTTGTTTTCTATTTGAATATATTTTAAAATGTATTTTTCTCCTGTGATTTAAAAGCTTATGGACTTTGTAAAACCAGCCAATCAGATTAGACCTTACTAGACTGAGAAAGTGTGAATAAAGTGGACATATCAATGCATTATTTTAGTTTAAGGTGTTTATGCGTTAAATTGTGCTTTGTATACTTTTAAAAATAAAGGTGCTTTAAAAGGTTCTTCACAGTGATGCCACAGAAGAACCATTTTTGGTTCCACGAAGAACCATTCAGTCAAAGGTTCTTTATAGAACCATCTCTTTCTTACCTTTTTATAATCTGAAGAACCTTCTTTCACCACAAAGAACCTTTTGTGAAACAGAAAGGTTCTTTATGGAACCATTTAGACAAAAAAGGTTCTTATATGGCATTGTGAAGCACCTTTATTTTTAAGAGTGTATGAAAAACGACACACTTCCATAAAATATATCATATTATATCATCATCATACCTTTATTGTCATTGCATGTGACATACAACGAAATTGTATCTCTCTCATACAAATGTAACTATATTCACATGCATTCAAAAACACCAATATTAAAGTAAGTTGTGCATTTCATTACAATAATGTGCTCAGTCCATCCTTTCACAATTGTAAGGATATCTATGGAAAAGCAAACCTAAAAAAATTAAAATAAAATTGATAAATCTGTGGTAAGTAACACAACTCCTATGTCTAGAAACGTACCGAGGCATAACCTTTTAATATCCAATCTGAAAGGTAATATGCAATTAAAAATGTGAAATGGTTCTGTATTTGAACGTGCATTTCTCCCAGAGACCCGTCTATATAGGCTACGCTGAATCTCGTCTACCAGAAGGGGGACCAATCTGCCTTCATAAGACGCGACAGAAGTCCAGGACTCCTGATCCGGCGACTCCCCGATCCAGACGCCAGATCTTGCCGACGCCCCGCGGATTTTAATCATGCCTCTCTGTCAGTGTTTGAGAGCAGCAGGCTGACAATGATTTCCTCCGTGATTACGCACAGGGCGCGTCCCCGCGGGGATGGGGCCCCCTCTGGAGCCGTCCTCATGGCTTTGGGGGCCTCGCTTCCATTTTCCATTATTATGTGGACTACCGGAGCGACAGCGCAGAGCGAGACCTCGCAGGTTGGTGATGAGGAGGGAGCTCGCATGTTCCTCTCCGACTCTTTTTTTTATTTAAAAAAAAAAAGACAGACTGAGTTCTGATTCTCAGATGAAATGAGAAAATTGACAGTCTCAATTAGTCTTTAGCTCGTGCCAGTGTAGGGAAATAATTCATTTTTAGTCGTTTTTCGCCTTATTAGAAATTTTTCGCACATTTACACCGGCGTTTGAGATCTATCGTGCAATGTAGGAACTGATAAAATCAAACATGTAGATGAATTTACACCGCGGTATTAGATGGATTTGACATTTTAACTCTTCAGCTGCTCTAAACAGACACAGGATTGACCAACACCACTGTGGGTTTTTACCTCGAATGTGCAGTAATCTCGTGTCAGCTTTATGATCACATTAGAGGAGATATAGATATAAATGCATGATCTTCAGCGGGTTTCTGTAGGATGTCGCGCCGCAAACAAGCCAAACCAAGAGCTCTGAAAGGTAAGTCAACCTCCATCTCTGCTTTTCGAGAAACGAAAACGGAATTTTGTAGGATGTCAAACACCTTTTCGGGGTAAATGCATGCGTTATACAACACCGTTGTTTCTGAGGTGCGCAAATGTTGGTGCGTTTGGATGCGAGAGCTTTGCGCACAACTATAAAACCCACAGATTTGCTTTGTGAACTATGTGTGACAGTGTTTACAAGCAGCAGAAGGAATCGGAAACATGGAGCCACTCTTGCGCTGTGTTTGATGTCTGCTGGTCTGGTTGGAGAGTTCAGGGCGATGTGTGCATGAAGTGGTCATATACGATCTGGATGTTAAATTGGCATGCAAGTTTGGAGTGACACAACACGTGACTGGAGTGGCTGAGCTCTATCATGAAAGTGGTGCTTACCAGTAAACATTACGACATAGGTCGTATGGCCATTACAACATTTTCAGGACTGTCCTCATGTTGTTCTGATGCGTTCTTGCTTTGCATTCAAGTTAGTCTGATTGTGATCTTGATTAGCGCCAAGAGAGTCTTTGGCAATGATGATGCTCTTTATCTGTCGCATTGGATTTAATAACTTATGTTTGTAAACAAAGTCTGAGAGGCGAATCAGAGATTTTTTTTTTTTTAATTTTGAGGAAAATGACTGATTTATTTCTAAAAGCATTCATTTTTATTAGATGATTTTGATATTTTAAATAAGCTCTGTAATGTAATGCTGCCTGGTATAATTCCACAAAAGTTAAAAACTAAATTAGCTGCTTATCTCATGCTTGGAACCACTTTGTAAAATTGTATTAAACTATTCTGTAATACCTTTTTTTCCTCCTGATCATAGATGGGACAAAATGTGATCCTGAAACACAAAACCAGTCTTAAGTAGCATGGGTCTGTTTGTAGTAATAGCCAAAAATACATTGTATGGGTCAAATGATCGATTTTTCTTTTATGCCAAAAATCATATTCCATGAAGATATTTTGTACATTTCCTACCGTAAATATATCGAAACTTAATTTTTGATTAGTAATATGCATTTCTAAGAAATTCATTCGGACAACTTTAAAGGCGATTTTCTCAATATTTAGATTTTTGTTTTAATTTGGAGGAAAATGATTTTTATTTCTAAAAGCATTCTTTTTTATTAAACAATTTTGATATTTTAAATATGCTGCCTGTTATAATTCCACAAAAGTTAAAAACTAAATTAGCTGCTTATGTAAGGCTTGGAACCACTTTGTAAAATTGTATAAAACGATTCTGTATTACCTCATTTTTTTATAATAGCCAAAAATACATAGTATGGGTCAAAATGATCTATTTTTCTTTTATTCCAAAAATCATATTCCATGAAGATATTTTGTACATTTCCGTAAATATATCCAAACTTAATTTTTGATTAGTAATATGCATTTCTAAGAACTTCATTTGGACAACTTTAAAGGAGATTTTCTCAATATTTAGATTTTTTTTTTTTTTTTAATTCGGAGGAAAATTACTGTTTTATTTCTAAAAGCATTAATTTTTTATAAAATAACTTTTGTATTGTAAATATGCTGCCTGTTATAATTACAGCTAAAAACTAAATTGTCTGCTGATGTTATGCTTGGAACCACTTCACCTCATTTTTTCCTCCTGATCATAGATGGCACAAAATGTGATCCTGGACCACAAAACCAGTCTTAAGTAGCATGGGTCTGTTTGTAGCAATAGCCAAAAATACATTGTATGGGTCAAATGATCGATTTTTCTTTTAGGCCAAAAATCATATTCCATGAAGATATTTTGTACATTTCCTACCGTAAATATATCAAAACTTAATTTTTGATTAGTAATATGCATTTCTAAGAAATTCATTTGGACAACTTTAAAGGCGATTTTCTCAATATTTAGATTTTTTTTTTTAATTTGGAGGAAAATGACTTTTATTTCTAAAAGCATTCTTTTTTATTAAATAATTTTGATATTTTAAATATGCTACCAATTCCACAAAAGTTAAAAACTAAATTAGCTGCTTATGTCATGCTTGGAACCACTTTGTAAAATTGTAATAAACTATTCTGTAATAACTCTTTTATTCCTCCTGATCATAGATGGGACAAAATGTGATCCTGGACCACAAAAAAGTCTTAAGTAGCATGCGTATATTTGTAGCCATAGCCAACAATGCATTATCGATTTTTCTTTTATGCCAAAAATCATTAGGATATTAAGTAAAGATCATGTTCCATGAAGATATTTGTAAATTTCCTACCATAAATATTTCAAAACTTCATTTTTGATTTGTAATATGCATTTCTAAGAACTTCATTTGGACAACTTAAAGGCCATTGTCAAATAGTTGTAAACTACAAAAATAAAGGTGCTTTAAAAGGTTCCTCACAGCGATGCCATAGAAGAACCATTTTTGGTTCCACACAGAACCATTTAGCCAAAGGTTCTTTAAAGAACCATCTCTTTCTTACCTTTTTTATAATCTGAAGAACCTTCTTTCGCCACAAAGAACCTTTTGTGAAACAGAATGGTTCTTTATGTGTTGAAGGTTCTTTATGGAACTATTTAGACAAAAAAAGGTTCTTCTATGGCATTGTGAAGCACCTTTATATTTAACAAACCATATATCAATAAAAAAAGACCCTTTTGTGGTCCAGTGTGACAAATATTATCTCAACACATCCTTAAGTTTGCCATTTCATATGAATGAAAACATACGTGAGATTTAGTCAGTTTAAACGGTTTATGTCTCCAGAAAATAGTGATCTCATATTGTATTAAGAATAGTTAAATAAACATAAACTTAAACATAAAAAAGCCACTTAGGATAAGATGGTCCTCCCAGAACTTGCACAGAAGGCCTTGAGTAGCATGCTGTTACTAGTGTTATCATGTTTGAGTATATTGTTTACTGTAATTTGTGAGGTTATTATTCAAGAAGTCCATGATTTAGACATATTTTGGGCATATTTGGGCTAATCATTTCATACACCACACTTAATGTGCACATGCTTGTATGCAGTAGTGTACAGAATAGCTGCCTGTAAATGCACACTTATGCAACTAACTACATCTGTAATTAATTTCAGTAGTTACAGCTATAATTACACAATTAAACCTACCCACACCACCAAACCCATTTACACATATCCAACCTCAACATCTGCAAATACAGCACACAGTAAACACAACAAGTTCATTGGATTACACAATTAGTTTTAATGCAACTAATCAAAAACAGCTCATATGACATGGGAACTTTTATGTTTTTATATTGCATTACTTTTCTTTATGTAATTTTTTTTACAATTTAATCAGGTATAAAAATGAATTAGATCAACTGGATAAATAAAATGATGATGAATATTAGCTGCTTGAATTAAGTTGCTTTTATTCTTCTGGTTTACTGGTTATCATTAATAGCAGTGTGTGAGTACACTGGTAAAAATGATTTTGCGGTAATACAGATTACAGAAAAACAAATGCAATTTCTACATTAAATAATTGAGTTCAGGCAAGAATAAAACAAAGAGTAAAATCAATATTAGTACTCAATTCAAGCTTGTAGAATTTAAAATTTGAACTTGGAATTGTTTGTTATTTTTACAAAGATTAAATAAATATCAAAGTCATGATCCTGTTGTTCCCATCATGCAATTGGGCATGAATAATTAATAAGGTTAAAGTTTTTGCTGTTTTCGAGATGTATTTGCACTGTTTTATGTTTGCTCTTGTTGTTAGATTAAGTAACTTGCTGTTTTGTAACATCTAGAGTTCATTTTCTACTCAAAATGACCCATTCATACTCAAAAACTATTCACCGATTGTTACCGTCATTGTGTATCAGGTGCCAAGTATTGAGGTCTCTGTTCATTTGGTTAGTAACTACTTTGAGTCAACATATAACCTTAAAAACAATAAGGAGCTGTCGACTTGCTTATGCACATGTTTGTAAGTAAACCACATGCTTTAATAGCATTTTTTTCAGTGCCATGACGTTTGAGTAAAGTTTAGTGAATTGTACTTAAGGACTGCAGAGTAAACTTAAAATAATTAAGTAGAAATTACTTATCTCCCATCGACTCTAACTGCATGTTAAATTTACTTATTTCCTTTGCTAATTCTACTTAAATTAGTTAAGTAGATTTTACTTAATTCCATACTTAAATTTTACTCAAAAATGTGCATGCAAAAACTTGCCAAATAAAAATTAAGCATATGTACTTGTTTTTTTTTTCCAGTGTAGGTGAAAAAATAGATATTGAGAATAGATATTGTTAGTGTTATATATAAAGGTGTCATGTACAAAGTTGGTCCAGTTTTCTCTTTTCAGCTATTTACATATATATAAGCACTTTTATTTAAGGCGAGACACTGCAGGTGAATAGGGTAAAAACATTAATTAATAGTTATCACTTTACTTACCCAGTTGATTGATTACATTGATAACTGCAAATTTTTTTTTGTATTACAAGTTTTTTAAAATGTTAGGTTTAAATATGCAAATGAGGCATAATTTAATGAAATATGCGCTAATTTGCATACATTTCTAATTCAAAAAAATTAAGCACTAAATTAGGTCAGTTTCAAAATTATTATTTTTTTTTACATTAGAGTCAAATGTTTTTACAGAGGGGACTTTGGGTAACTCATTTGTGACCCTGGACCACAAAACCAGTCTTAAGTCGCTGGGGTATGTTTGTAGCAATAGCCAAAAATACATTGCATGGTTCAAAATTTTTGATTTTTCTTTTATGCCAAAAATCATTAGGAAATTAAGTAAAGATCGTGTTCCATGAAGATTTTTTGTAAAATTCCTACTGTAAATATATCAAAATGTAATTTTTGATTAGTAAAATGCATTGTTAAGAACTTAATTTGGACAGCTTTAAAGGTGATTTTCTCAGTATTTTCATTTTTTTGCACCCTCAGATTCCAGATTTCAAACAGTTGTATCTCGGCCAAATATTGTCCTATCCTAACAAACCATACATCAATAGAAAGCTTGTTTATTGAGCTTTCATATTCACATAGATGTATACATCTCAGTTTTGTAAAATTTTACCTTATGACTGGTTTTGTGGTCCAGGGTCACATTTTGTCACTCCATAATTCAGAAAAAAACTTAGAACAGACAGAAAACAATGTATTTTAATAATGTTGTAGAAAATCAAACATATTATATATGAACAAATCCCTCTGTAAAAACCTTCAGAATATAGACAGGAATAAAAATGTCAAGTTTGGTTTGTGTAAGTGCTACTGAAGTGGAGATTTTTGGCTCAGTGTAGGAGAAAAAAAAATAATTTTGAGAAAACGTCCTTTAAAAATATGGATTGTAATTGAAATCTGACACAAATAGATAAAGTGCTATAAAAGAAACACTTAACAGTGTCTTTCAGATGTTTTCTGTTAACTAGTCGAAAAAACACTTTATAAAAACGCCAAAAAAATGGTGTTTTTGCCTTCAGTGTCTCCCCTTAAAACAAATTAGCATTTAAGGTTTACATTTTACTAAATTATATTGTACATTCCTAGGCAATTTCACCCATTATGTTGGAGTTACTATGCCAGGTTCTGCTTTTCAAGTTGTAAAGAAACACTCATTAGGTCACACCTAGACTTTCTTACTTGCGCTGTTCATACAGATAAAGCTTAGGCTTTGGATAGAGTGAAGAGTGTAATGTACAGGGCTGTAAACGTGTCAGTGGAGGTGATGGAGGTCAATAAGAGTATGTGAAATCCTGGTCTAGTTTAAATACATATGAGCCGTGTGTTTGGATCTTAAAGGGGTCATTGGGTGCAAAACTAACTTTTCCATGTTGTTTGAACATTAATGTGTGTTTGTAGTTTGTCTACACAACCACCCTACAATGATAAAAATCCACCCAGTGGTATTTTTTTTAATCTTTAAAAGTAATATCACCTTTTTAAAATCAGGTCATTCTCAGCTTCTTGTCGTTGTGACGAAACACATTTGATTGACATGAGAGCCTTATCTTAGCCCCGCCCTCACCGAGCTCAAACAGTTTGACTCTGATCACCATTGTGTGACTCAGGTGCAGAGGAAGACTCTAATTGAGCGATTGAGGTGTTCTGTTGTTGGATGTAATAATGAACATAGCAGTCGTCATTTACTCCCGACATCTGAGCCACTTAAGAAGCAGAGGACAACATTACTTTAGTTTTTGAAAGGAAAGTGCTGATCCCGATCTACATATGCGTCTATGTTCGTGTGAATCATTCGTGATGCAGCTTCACCCACAGCAGACGTGAGTATAAGGGTTTTTTATGCATCTTTGCAAATGGCCTGTCTTAATAATGTGCTTGTTGGCAAGTTTCGCTGATAAACATGGCTAAATGTGGCTGAAGTAAACATTACGGCTTGTAATCCATCAGCAGAGAGGGCCAGGCCGAGCTATAAAATGAGCTGATATTTTGCAGAGCTGATTTTGACAAGGTAAAAGTTTTTTTACACTACTATTGAACTATTTAATTTTTTTACCCAAAGTATATTAGAGACTTTTCATTAAGACCCTAAAGAATCATATGAACTTGTGGAAAATGTGCATCCGATGACCCCTTTAAAAAGAAATTTCATATAGCCTTTTTTATATATTTTATTTTTTATTTTTTACAAAAGGCCATTTTAATATATAATGCGCTGAACAGAGGTGACAGCGTTATTGCTTAAGGGAATAAATGTCCACAGGCCGAAGACATACATCATCCGCTCATATGCAAACACTTTCTCGTCTCACGCTGACATTTACTCAGAGCTGCCCGTCTGCATCAGACACACACACACACACACACACACACACACACACACACTGGTTTACATGTTTTATGGGGACATTCCATAGGCGTAATGGTTTTTATACTGTACAAACCGTACTTTCTATCGCCCTAACCCTACCCTACACCTAAACCTAGCCCTCACAGGAGATTGTGCACACTTTTACTTCATCAAAAAAACTCATTGTGCATGATTTATAAGCCTGTTTCCTCATGGGGACCTGAGAAATGTCCCCACAAGGTCAAAATCTACTGGTATTCCTATCCTTGTGGGGACATTTGGTCCCCACAACGTGATGAATACCAGTACACACACACACACACACACACACACACACACACACACACACACACACACACGTTGGGTTTACATGTTTTATGGGGACATTCCATAGGCGTAATGGTTTTTATACTGTACAAACCGTACTTTCTATCGCCCTACACCTACCCTACACCTAAACCTAGCCCTCACAGGAGATTGTGCATACTTTTACTTCATCAAAAAAACTCATTGTGCATGATTTATAAGCCTGTTTCCTCATGGGGACCTGAGAAATGTCCCCACAAGGTCAAAATCTACTGGTATTCCTATCCTTGTGGGGACATTTGGTCCCCACAACGTGATGAATACCAGTACACACACACACACACACACACACACACACACACACACGTTGGGTTTACATGTTTTATGGGGACATTCCATAGGCGTAATGGTTTTTATACTGTACAAACCGTACTTTCTATCGCCCTACACCTACCCTACACCTAAACCTAGCCCTCACAGGAGATTGTGCATACTTTTACTTCATCAAAAAAACTCATTGTGCATGATTTATAAGCCTGTTTCCTCATGGGGACCTGAGAAATGTCCCCACAAGGTCAAAATCTACTGGTATTCCTATCCTTGTGGGGACATTTGGTCCCCACAACGTGATGAATACCAGGTACACACACACACACACACACACACACACTGGCTGTGGTTTGCAGTGTTTGCTGTGCCACAATCTCCTGATGGTCATAAATAAGACTGCCTATACTAATGTTCATTAGTTGGATGCTTTGAGGTGCACTTTACAGCAATGTTCGTACCGCAAAAAAATGCTTTCTCACTTAGATTTTTTGTCTTGTTTCCAGCCAAAATATCAAAAAATTCTTAAATCAAGAAGGATTTTCTAGACAAGTAAAATTTATTTAAAAAAAAGTAAGTGTGTTCTTGCTTGAAACAAGCAAAATAATCTGTCATTTGGGTAAGAAAAAAAAAATATATTTTTTTTTGCTTACCCCATTGGAAACAAGAAGATAATTTTTAATTGTCTAGGAAATCCTTCTTGATTTTAAATTTTCTTTTAATATTTTGGCTGGAAACAAGACAAAAAATCTAAGTAAGAAAATCATTTGTTGCAATGCATAAAGTAAAAAAAAAACTGCTCTGTAATGTTTCACTTACAAATATTTTGACTGTGTTAGATTACTAATCAATAGTATGCTGACTGATAAAGAGATTTAATTTATAATCTTTTCAAAAATGTTTGGACATGTTAAGTGTTTAGTATCACTTAGTATAAATTAATTATATACATACACTGTATACATTATATTTAAACTGCGTGATTGTGTTTGTCATGATTTAGCAATATATTTTCTTTTCACCAGAGAATGATCATAGTGTCCGTGATGAAGAGCTCATTAATTTATTTCGATGTTGCATTCAATTATGATGATTATCACTGGAGAACATGAAAAGCCATTAAGCAGAGCTGTCACTGTTGCTGTTTCTTCTGCGATTTTAAGAACCGATAGCTTTTTAAATGTCTTTAATCTTGTGCAGACTAACATATCATATACACTCTTAAAAATAAAGGTGCTTCACGATTCCATAGAAGAACTTTTTTTTTTTTTGTCTAAATGGGTCTATGAAGATCCTTTAACATCTGGAGAACCTTTCTGTTTCACAAAATGATCTTTGCAGTGAAAGAAGGTTCTTCAAATTTTAAAAAGTTAAGACATGGTTCTTTGACTGAATGGTTCTTTGTGAAACCAAAAATGGTTCTTCTATGGCATCCCTGTGAAGAAACCTTTGAAGCACCTTTATTTTTAAAAGTGTACTCAAAAAAAAAAAAAAACATTTTGAGTCATAACTTTAAATAACCTCTGTCCTTGAGGTTAAATGAAGATGATTCTATTATTTTAGTAGTGATTTATATGTAGTTGGTGTCATACTTTCATTTTTTCACATGTACTGACTTCATGAAGACTGGTTTGAATCTCTTTCTGTAAAAGGTTTAGCCTCATGAGAGTCTTGTTTCATGCAGTCGTTGTGTTGTTCCTCGTGTCCTCTGCCCTCTGAAAAACCTCCATCTCACTCTTTACATCTGTGACGTCAAGTCTGAAGAGTTTTACTTCAGAGAGTAGCTCTAGCTCTGGGAAATCCTATTCATTTTAGAGGGATGCTGATCAATGTCGTTGATCTTTCAGATTTTCCAGAAAGGGAAAAAGCTGATATTCTCAAGAATTACTCATTTTCATTTGATTTCCTTTATCAAAAGAAATCGGTCAATATTTTTGTCCTCTCTATAGATGTATTAAAACAACAATAACAATATTAAAGCTGCAAGAAGTGATGAAAGGACAATGCACCCGGGCTTACCGCCAACTGGTGGCTTTAGGAAAACAGTGACAGGGAGCAGTATGCTTTTAATACAGTACATATAGGAGAAATATGTCAAAGTCATTTATATGTGCCAAACTTCCTGTTTCCAGCTGGTGGCGCTATGCCTATAACTGATTATTGGCATGTAGATTTGTTCAGGCCAGCACTTTTATCAAACATATGAAGTTTGGTGCAGATTGAAGATCGTATATTTAAGTTAGTGCAAAGGATGACGTATCCCATAAATATTGGCCTTTATGTGTCTTCAGCAATGGACATGAGAACTTTGAGGCTGAGCTATAACAGCTTCCATTTCCATGGCGAAACATTGAAATTTGTCAGGCCACCACAGACACGACCTTCAACGAAAACTCAAGATCTTGGCAATTCAACATCGCTAAGGCCTTTAGATTAGACTGACCAATTTTGGTGTTGATCTGTATAAATTTCTAGGAGGAGTTTGTTACAGCATAAAGCATGTCACTTCCTGTTGCCAGCAGGTGGCGCTATGACTATAACTGAATATGGGCATGTAGATGTCTTCAGGTCAGGACTCTTATCAAACATGTGAAGTTTGGGGCAGATTGGACATTATATACCTGAGTTATAGCAACTTCTGTTTCATTGGCAAAACGTCAAAATTTGTCAGGGCGCCACAGACACGCCCTCCAACGTAAACTCTAGATCTTCAGGATTTAACATCACAGCCTTTAGATTAGACTGACCAAATTTAGTGTTGATCCGAATAAATCTCTAGGAGGAGTTTGTTCAAGTACGACGGCTGAAAATGGCAAAAAAGACACAAAATTTGCTGAGAAAATGAAAAATAACTGACTTCCTGTTGGGTTTCGGATTTGGGTCCAAGAGACTTTTTTGTAGGTATTGGTGTGCTACATGTGCGTCCCGATTTTTGTGCATGTACGTGAAGCGTAGCTCAAAGCGCACACCGCTAAACGTGTATAGGTGGCGCTATTGAGCCATTTTGCCAAACCCACTTCTAATTAATTAACTAACTAATTTTCACCAGTTCTGATGTGTGTGCAAAGTTTCATGAGTTTTTGAGCATGTTCATTTTGAGAAGCAATTCCAATAGGGTCCTCACACCATCGGTGCTCGGGCCCTAATAATAACTACCTGGAATACAACAAAGAAGTGAAATGCAAAAAATCTGTGTTATTTTAAAAATGTGTTTTATTTGGCTTAATGTTTGTACATACTGTTGTAGCATTTTTATGCGTCATACTAAAATGAATTTAAAAATAAAAAATAATCTGCCAATGGGGTAAGAAAAATAATCTAGTTGTCTGCTTGAAATAAGATTTTTTTTCTTACCCCATTGGCAGATTATTTTGCTTGTTTTAAGCAAAAATTCACCTAATTTTGACTTGTTTTTACTAAAAACAAGACACAAATTTTTACTTGTCTAGAAAATCCTTCCTGATTCAAGAATTTTTAGATATTTTGGCTGGAAACAAGACAAAAAAATCTAAGTAAGAAAAGCATTTTTTGCAGAGTGAATCTTGACTATCATTAGTCATGACTGGTCTCGTGATGGATGGTCATTCGAGGAATGCTCTGTGCCACTTTAAAGAGCATTTCTGCCATGTAGCCAGCAGTTCACGCATGTAACCTAGTTTGTTTGCATAAATGAATATGTATGTGTTTTTTGCTATATGTTGCTTCAATAAATCACAACACATTTTTTGTATGTTTTAAATAGGTTATTGACAAACACAAATGATTCATTATGTAAAAGTCAAGATAGGTGCAGATGTATCAGCAGGATGTTAAATCAACTGATAAATTGAAAAGAAAAGGGAAAAAAAACTCATTATTTTGACTTTACTAAGTGATGGTAAACTGATGGATTTTTCTTATAATTTTACAATGCCGTTTGTGCTGCTGGGTTTACAAGTTGTTCTGAACCTATATGAATATTGAAGATATTTTGAAGAATATAGATAACCAAACAGTTGTTGGTCCCTTGACATTCATAGTATGGAAAAATGCTATGGAAGTCAATAGGGACCAGAAACTGCACTGCAAAAATTATTTTCTTACTTAGATTTTTTGTCTTGTTTCCAGGCAAAATATCTACAAATTATTAAATCAAGAAGTAAAACATTATCCCCCAGTTTCACAGACAAGGCTTAAGCCTAGTCCTAGACTAAAATGTAAGTCTGAGCTGTTTCAACTGAAACAAAATTGCACTGATTGATCTTAAAATATATCAGTGCCTTTGTTTTGTCTCAAGATGCACACCTGTATAATGTTTTTTTCCAAGCATGTTTATAAAAATGACTTAAATGTCCTAATTGAACTATGGCCTAATCCTGGCTTAGTCTAAGCCCTGTCTGTGAAACCGGGCCTAAGTGTTTTTCCTTGAAACAAGCAAAATAATCTGCCGATTGGCTAAGAAAAATAATCTTGTTTTCTGTTTGAAATAAGATTTTTTTTTCTTTCCCCATTGGCAGATTATTTTGCTTGTTCTAAGCAAAACTCACTTAATTTTTTTTTTTTTTGAAAACAAGAAGATAATTTTTACATGTCTACAAAATCCTTCTTGATTTAAGTGTTTTTAGATATTTTGGCTGGAAACAAGACAAAAAATCCAAGTAAGAAAATCATTTTTTGCAGTGTGTCTTGTTTTCAGAAAAACCAAGTCAAAATTAAGTGTATTTTATCTTGAAACAAGCAAAATAATCTGCCAATGTGATATGAAAAATAATCTTGTTTTAATACATAATTCAAAATATCTTCTTTTAGGTTCAGCAGAAGAAAGAATCTCATACAGATTTGGAGCAAACCTAAGACCTGGAGTAAAGTATGACAGCATGTTCATTTTTGGGTGAACTATACCTTTAATATTTAAAGATGTGGGATACAGAGTTAGTGTAGTTTGAAGAGCACGATTGTAATTTCTCCAGCTCTCCAGTCTGAGCCCTAGAGTATGAAATATACTGCCAGACTCCTCAGTATACTCAAGGAAGACTCCCGGGCGTATCGTTGCTTTTGAACAATGTCAAATAACTAGCAAGTCAAATGATGATTTGGCAGTTTTACATTATTTGGCGGAAGTTTACTGTATCTTTGTGCTTGAGCAGAAAGCTTTCCTTTGTGCAACCATTGGCCTTTCAGCTTAATTGTGTCAGATGGAGGACTTCTTTTTAAAGGTGCTTTTCAAAGCCGCGTTCTGGGCTGTCAGTCAGTGCCAGAGAGCAGCGGGGAGGTCTCGTCAGGCATCCCTTTCCTCTGTGCCAGGAAATGAAAGTGCAGATAGTGGAGGTATAATGGAGACCGCAGGGGTAGAGCTGAAGTCTCCTCCCAGAAAGCCTCATTTCTCATGAAGCAGGTGGGAGTCTTTGTTCTCCTCCTGCTTCAAAAAATCCATTTAGTTCTCCACACCTGGCATACAGGAGGAACATTTCCTGTTTAATGGGTAGAGAATGAGTCTCTAATGAAGTGGCAGGCACATTTTGCAGCACAAACTCTGTTGGTGGAACACTGGTACTGGTAAAAACGCTTTATTGGCGTATAATGTTGTTGTATGTTTGTTGGCTATATGGGGCTTATTTGTAAGATACAGGTTGGCTGGAAAGGGGCCATTTGTACAGTAACATCAAAGGATATTTTTTTTAGAAATTGCATCAACCAAAGTAACCATAATCACCATATAGACTGAGGACAAACAATTATGGGGTTGCATTCTCATCGGTATTCAGATTTGTGGGCAACAAAAATGGATTTCCAATGGCTTGTTTTCCAATGATTGTTTCCATTCTTAAATTTTGTAACCGAATGTTCAGGCACTTTAC